>NC_142220.1:9117812-9451875 GCF_049639895.1 Pseudopodoces humilis
ACCACTCTCTGTCCTTGGGTTGGAACGGTATTTTCCTAGCAAATAACTCCGTGGCGCACCTGGGATGCAGTGATTAATGAGGCAGATTTGCATGAAGGATATATGGACTGGGAATCCTTCAGGGGAGAAGAGAGGGAGGTGGTGAAACCCAGCTCAAGCCATGCAGCCATCCCCAGGGCCCAGTATTTAGTCAGGTGCAGCCCAGCTCGTGTGTGGAACCCTCCTGTTATCTAACCTTAAATAAAACTTCAGTGGGACGTGCCAGGAAGAAAGGCCCTGGCTCAGACACTCTGAAGGGGAGGTTCATTTAAGTAATTACCAATTATTAAAGGCAGTGGGTGTTTCCTGAGAATTAGGGACTTCTGGGCTCAATGGCCTCTGCCCAATCCTCAAGAAATGTCCCAAGCTGAGAGTTTGGTGGCGTGTAGAGAGGTGCAGGTGGTCCAGGGTGGGATGGGTGGGTGACCCTGCTTCTGATGGCTCCTGGGAGGGTGGGTTAGCAGAACACAGCAGAGACTTTTGCCCAGCCTCAAGGGAATTCCTTGGCTCATTTAATTGCAGTGACTGTGAGCCAGCTTCGCAAAAGTTCTTTGGAAAGCTCAGTTTTAATATTCTCTGCCCTGGTTGGAGGGAGGTAACCACAGTTCTTCCCCAGCCCCTGAACTCCTGGGAACTCCCACTGATGTCCTGAAGCAGAGGATTTGGCTTGATTGTCCTGAGACTTATATTTTTTGGTTTTCAGAGTTCATTTATGCATCTCTTGCAGCCTTGTAGAGTTTACTTTGTTTTGTTCCTATTCCCTTTTCAGTCCTGTCTGAAAAATCACTGAGCTTTCTAGTACTGTAATAGCCATCATTAATAATAATACCTTTAAATTATTCTAGTTAGTCTTTTTAAAGCGTTTTCCTGACTAGCTTCTTCTTTGCAAATTGCCTTTCTCCAGTGCCCTGAGGAAACCTGCATTTTCCAGAAGTTCTGAAGGGAAGGGCAGGGGACTTGGCTCTGATATTTGTAAATTTTTCCTAAATGTAGGAGATTTGTCAGCTGATGGAGGAGAAATACAATTTTTATGGCCCTATTTGTGCCCAGAATGGGAGATAAGGGCTCCAGAACACAGTAACCAAGCCATGAAACACCTAAGCCTGAGATGGGGAGGTCACAAAAATGAACAAATTATTCCAGGCTCTTCAGACCATCACAAAAGTCATCTGCTGTCCCTCCCCTCTCCCAGGCTGCTTGAGGCCAGGTGCCCTGGTGCCAGCTTGGGTAAATAATGAAGGTGATGTCATGAAGTGGGTGTCAATAGCCATGAACTTGGGTGGAGGAAGGGTTGCACTTGGTTTGAGGTCCATCTCAGCCTTGTGTCCTCAGCAGTGCCACTCAAGGACACCAGCACTATCCAGAAGTCAGCTCCAGAGCAGTTGCCAAAAGCCCTCCAGACCTGGACCCTTGAGGTGAGGTGGCACTCAGAGAGAGTCAAGTGGGGCACAGTCTGGGCAGCAAAATCTGGGGAAGGTTTGCTGGTGGAGCCCAGTTTATGCTTCACTTGCAGGTGTTTGAAACCAATTTCTGTGACACTTTAAGTGAAAAATGATCATTTTCTGATAAACCATAAAGAAAATTTTGAGATGAAAATTTCCAGCTCAGTCTGATTCCAGGTTTTCCATTCATGCAGGCCCCTTTTTTCCCAGTCTGTCTCCCCCTTGGCTGTGGCCAGCCAGCATCCTGCAGGCTGCTGAGCACTGAAGCTGAGGAATTGTTAGCGATCGGGGCTCCCTAAATGCCAGGAGCAGATGCAATAAAGGACTGTTCCTTTCCACTTGAAATGCCTGTTGCATTTGCCAGGCAGCCAACACTGTAAATTCATTCTGACTATTAAAAAAGACCTTTTAGAAGCTTTTGAATGGTTTCTGGCTTATTCTGTAGCAATAAAAGCATAGTGCCTGAGAGTCAGACGTTCAGGACCTTACCAAGGAACTAAATACAAGATACTTGGGAGCGTTGTGAAGTGCTTAGGAACAAGATAATTATATTGGCCCTTATCCCATTGTTTGCCTGCTCATAATCACTGTCCTGGGCTCTGTCTGGTGGCATTTGGGATTACTGTGGAACAAAGAAATAGGGCAGGGATTTGCAAAATGGGAATCCCACCTGCTGGGGGCTGGTGGAATAACTGTGTGAAGGAAACGGGGAAAGAAGGGAGGTGAGGTGGTGAATTTTCCTTCTTATCCTCCTGCATAGAACTCAAAAAGGAGATCAAACATGGCTTGCCTTTGCCTGGTTATGTAAGGGCTGCTTTCACCCTTGTATGCAGGAACCCACACCAGTTTGGGCTCCAAATCCTAATTCTCTTGACCCAAGGGTGGTTCTTCTTCCCTGAGGAACTCAACCACGAGACTCTGAGGAAAGCAGAGCTCAGTAGTGAGAGATTGCAGGGCTCACCTGAGGCTCCATGGCAAGGCTCTGCCTTTCTGTGGCACCCCTCACCCTGGGAGCTCTGGGGGTCACACAGCTCATGGAAGTGCCTTGCTGGGAGGTGATTTTCCTCCAAGTGCACGCCTGCCGTGGGACCCAGCTTGCCAGATGGCTCCCTGGCATCTGATCAGGGCTATTCCATGCAGCAGGGAAGAATGTAGTTGTGAAGGCTGATAAATGGTCTGTGAAGATTGGTCTGATACCATTTTGGTCTTCTGGGAACGAGGACCTCATTGCAGATCAAGTGTCTGATCTTTAAACTGGCATAAATCAGCATAACTCTACCAAAGTTAATGGAGTTGTGCTGATTTACACCAGCTGAATTTATACCGTCAAAAATCATTCACTTGCTCTGTCTCTTCTCCATTTTTTCCCCCTCCTTGGATTAGAAATGAAGTCTATAAAGCTAATATGGTCCCTGCAGCAGCATAACTTCCACGGAGTGTTTGCTTGAAGAGGTTAAAAGCCCTATAAACTGCTTTACATTCTCTAATAATAAAATGCAGATGCAAAGGGGAAGGATTTGATGGTCAATTAATACAGAAACCATCCAGTGCTTTGCATAGATCCTGCTCCTTGGCTTTGAAATACTATGCCCAATTAAAACCTTACCCAGAACTATACCAAGATTAAAAAAGTAATAATAATCTGCAGCACTCTAGGTAGCATGCTGCAGTTTTCAAGGGTGCCTCTGAGTTATGCCTCATAAACTCTTGGATAAGATTTGTCTGGGTGTTTCCAACTGCAACTGCTCCTGGAGCAAAGCTGCAAAGCAGCATTCAGCAGGCAAAGCTGGAGCAAGGGTTATTTTATGGAGGAAAAGAGGAGGGGGGTAAGGAAAGTGTTGACAATCCCTCGTGCATTCCTCTGAAAGGAAAAGAAAATGATAGTTCCTGTAAATGTTCTGCCCTTCAGCTGGGTTATCCAGAGGGTGCTGGGCTGGGCAGTGCCCACAGAGGGGCTCTGGTTTGGGGATGGACCAGGCTGACACAGCCTCAGCAAATCCCCGTCACTTTGCAGCTGGGTTGAGTGACACTGGTGATGGCGTTGGTGACCTGTCAGGGTGTCCCTGCATGTGATGGCCACTCCTAAGGAACCCTGCTGCCTGTCCACAGACATTATTTGGTGGAGCACTGAGGTGGATGGTGTCTGGATTTAACAGTGCAGAAGGCAGAACGAAAGCCCTTCTCTTTGCACAGCAGCAGCAAGAGCTGAAAGGGGGCAGCAGGCAGTGAGGAGCACCCACAGCAATCAATCAGAGTAACAGCCATCCTCTTTTTGGCTCCAGAGTCTCTCACAGGCAAAAACACCAATTTGAATATGTTTTATGGTCCCTGGTAATTTACTTGCCATACAGTGTGACAAAAAGGAGGAAATGTAGAATTCTGCATCCCTGAGGTAGCTGGAGACTATCAGGCCTTCCCTTCAGGCCTGAGCCTAAGAACATGGGCTGCCTCAGCCACAGAGATCTTCCTGAGCTGCCACCTTGTCTGGGGCCTGCTCCTTGGTCAGCTCTTGCTGGCTAATGGGTTTCCTCTGCATTAATCAGACAGGAGGGATGGGTATTGTATCACCCATCCTAAGCACCAAAACCTCAGGTAGCTCAGACAGCTGTTTGTTTGTTGGCCTGGGTGCTCAGTGCTCACAGAACACCCCTTCAAGGACAATTAATGCATCTAATAGAGATGCAGGGAAGTCCAGTTCCTTTCTCATCAGGAAAGTGTCCTTTGATGTGCACAGAGCAAAACCAGAGGCTTGGGCAGACACAGCCCAAAATCTACTTAACAATGCCCAGTGACTTGAAAACCAAACAGATTGTGTTCCTCGTGTTCCTGAAGAAACAAGAACGAAAGGGTCCGAGTAGAATATTTTGTACAGAACTCAGAGAGCTAGAAATACAAATGATTAGTGTAGTAAACTGGCTTTACTTGCACAGCATGGTCCATGTCCCTCAAGCCCCACAGTGTGTGGTGGTGGATTCTCCTGGGTCTGAGGCATGGCAAGTCCATCTGTGAGTCATCTAAACTCTGATGGCAGCCCAGCATGTCTTGCTGTTCTCTCTCTGCCTCTTTTTCTCCTTTCATGGTTTTGTAAAGATGAGTAAAATATACAAATTTTTAAAAGGAGTCACCAGAGCAATTAATAGACAGAATGAATCTATCTCAGTTGGCCTTTGGGGACGGGGAGTCTTCCAGGGGGCCTTCAAGCTCAGTTTACATTGAAGATTTTGAGGTTTTTTTTCTGTCTGAGCTCATGCACCCTCCTCAGCCTCCTGGTTTTAGTCCCAAGCTGCATAAAATCTCAGAACAGATTGCCAAGGTCAAGGGGAATTGCCCAGGGCTGGGATACTAAAACTAAATGAACGGAGCATGATATAAAAGCATAATGGGGCTGATTTCTTAATTGCAGAAAGGCCTATCAACACTGTTTTGACAGCGTAAAGGGTCATTTGCATCTATTTTAAGCCCTACAAAAGCCTGATCCTCATTTACACATGTTGAAAAGAAAATATAATATGTACCACGACTAAGCCCCTTCCTACTGCCAAAGTGATGGAAAGAGACTTTAGTGTAAATAAGGCTCAGGCCTGTTTTCAGTTCCAGCACCACGAACGTGCCAGTGCAGAAGCAGGAAAGATGCCAAACATATTTATTTTGGCCCAGCTGGGTGTTTCCTTAGTTTTCTGTCTGCAGAAGAAAGTGAACTCACACGTTTTGGCTCTGCCTTCCACAAGAGTCACCACAAGTGTCACTTCCCCCCTCCCAGGCAGGATCAAGGACGTGTCCTGAAGGTCACTGCACAGAGGATGCTCTTGTTGGGCAGGACCTGGGGCAGCTGAATGAGCCCTTTTGTGGTGAGGGTTGCAAGGTCTCCGTTTCCAGCTGCTGAGCTGCTCCCAAGGATCAGCAGCAACTTTAAACCAGGCAGAAATGGAGAATGCACAAGCTGACAAACTCCGTTTGTGTCAACTAAAGAAAACCAGTGCCCTGCTGCCTGCTGGAAATGGGCTCCAGACGTTCTCCTCAGGTGGAGGAGACATGGATAACTGCTCAAAGATGTGAGCAGTTCCCCAAACAGGACGATGATGACGATTACAGGCTGATAGGGCCTCAGTATTTACATCTCCTTAACCAGTCAGACTCTGAAACCTGGCAGAGTCTGGAGAGCGCCGTTCCTCCCTCAGAGCATTGGAGGAGGCTGGGATTTATCCTGGGGCATGGGGGCAGGTGGCTGATCCTCCTGAGGCTCAATAACACGGACCATCTGCATTCTGGCTGCAATGCAGCTTCTCCCCACCCTTTTTTCTCTCCATGCAGGACGAGGAGCAGCCCAGATCTGAAGGGAGGTGCAATTTTAAGCAGGGCTGACGTGCCTCTGTGCCAGTGTGGGATGGATTAGAATTAGTTTTTGCTAATTTGCTCCACATGGAGCTTTCAGTTTGAATTCTGTCTCCTGAGTCAACAGGCAGACCACCCTCCTGGTATCCTGACTGCTTCATTTCCCAAAGTGAGGGAAGAGTTTCTCACCCATCCTGCATTTCCTGTGGTTCAGGCAGTGTCGTAGCCACTACTCCAAGGAAAGGAGTGTGTGTCTTCAGCTTCCTCAAACCTCACAGCTGATCCAAACTTGGGCAAGCATTTCAGAAAACAGTCGTCTCAGAAGTTTGGGAGCAGGAAGGATGCACAGACTAGTGATTATAACTTCCTGATTTTTATATTTTGTTTGTTTGTTTCTGCATACACCCCAGGCTGTCCTGCTCAGGAGGCAATTCTTAGTAGCCTTGCTGCTCTTCTTAGCAGAGAACCCAAAATAATTGCCAGAAAACCTCCAGGGTCTCTGATTTTTTTGGAAGTACTCAAGAAAACAACTTGTGTGAATTTTCCTCTTTCTCAATATGATATCCTGTGTGCCTTTGCATGGTGGTTTTGATCTCTCTGTGGTCAGGTTACCACCTGAAAAATGAGGTTACTAAATTAACAATCCCTCTCATGTCCACAGCAACCTGGGTAAATTGTAGCTTTGTAATTTCTCAGCAGAGATCTGGACATTTCCAGCAGCTTCTCCATCATTTGGAAGCTGATTATTTGGAGCCATAGCTATTCCTGAAAATATACTGAGGTTTTGGAGGGCTTCTAGGAGCCCTGTAGATGTTCAGGAGACCCATATGAACCTCAGACAGCAAAGCTCTTGAACCAAAGGCTTGCTTCCCATAACAAAAGTCAGAATGAGCCTCAATGTGGTCATATCAACCCAAAATATCACCACCAAGGGCTGCATTCTGCCTTGAGCCACTCCGCTGGTGAATGAATAAATTCAAGTGAATAAAGCTAAAAATATTTTTATAAAGTTGTCCCGTTTGCCTGAGAAGCAGTAACATTTCTTTCTGTCTGAACTTTCAGAGGCCTCCCTATTTCATCCTTGCTTTTTAAGATTTTGGTTACATTCTGCTCCCAGCCTTGGTGTAAGAGCTGACCTTGTGCTCCTGGATTCTGCCTGTAATGAAAGGTGTTTTGTGGTAGCTGCTGTGATGTGTTTGCAGGCAAAGGCTGGGCAAAGCAGGAGGAACAGAATTTCTCTGGGCTTCTCCAAGCTGAGTCTGTCCTGGTTTTGGTCTATGTAAAATCTTACCAGTGCTTCTGTAGGGGTTTTATAAAAAATGTCCACAAATTTACTCCCTAATCTCTATCCTTAATGGTTCCAACTCAAATGGTTTGGTTTTGTCATTCCCAAGCTGGCACACTTGTCTTGGTTATTTCAAAGCAGGTGTCTTAGAATTTAATTTCTACATTTAATTCCTCAAGAGCCTTTTTCACAGCACCCAAATGAAACTGGACAAAATTGGTGAAATATTTTATTTGTTTTCAATGCATCTTTAACATTTGTTTTTACTTTGAGTGGGGCGAATTAATCTTTGTGCCTTTCACTTCAGGGCAACAGCAGCAGAGGAATCATTTATTCACCTACTTCCAGGGGTTACCTCTTTCCCAGGGCCAAGAGAAAGTCAGTCCAGCTTTTACCTCTGTCTGCCCTTCCTCCTAGTTTTTATTACATGCCCTTGAAGTCAGCCATACAGACTTTTTCAGTGAGGGGGTATCCAAGTCCAGGATAAGCACAGAGGTGTCTTGGCACGTGACTCTTTCCCCTGTGGTTTTCTCTTTTTCCTGCCTGCTGGAAATAAAATGAAAATTTCCCGCTCAGGTGTACTTTGTGCTGTGTCATGTGCAGGAGATGGGGATGGGCAGGGAAAGGAGGGCAGCAGGTTTCCTTGGAGCACTGAGCCATGCTGCAGGGTGTGCTCTGGAGGGCTCTGAGAGCTCAGCTGTACTGGATAAAGGCTGGAGATGTTCTGGGGGTGTTTGGCTGAGATGGTCTCTGTGTTTCCCCTGTCCTTGTTACTCTGAGTTTACTCTCAGTGTCACCTTGCTGAGGGTGCTAAGCAAAGTGCAGGCTGCTCCAGGGCTGGGCTGCTCTGCAGAGTGGAAGAACACATCACAGACAGGCACTGATGGCATTGAAGCATCCCAAGTCCCTTCCATAGTCCTGACAGTGATGTCCTCAGTTTCAGCTGTGATATTTCCCAGGTTCTGCACTGGTACCTAACTCTGAACTCCACACAAAGTGTCAGCAAGGTCTCCTCACAGCTCAGGCACACACAACAATCCTTCTCCAGCCCCACAGCCAAGGACACCGCTGCAGCTCCAGGCCCAAAAAGTGCAACCAGCAGGGAATTGAGGAGAGCAACCTGGGAGGATGGGACTGCATCACCTGCAGCTGGAATTGCACAATTCAGCCCAAGCTGGAAATGGACCAGATCTGATCCAAGTGGGAAACTCCTGAGCCAGGGCCCATCCTGGCTGCAGCCACAGCCGGGCTCTTGCAGTGCCCAAGGTGCATCCTTGGAAGGGCTTTTAATAAATCCCTGCTTTATTCCTTTAACCCTGCCCAGCCCCTGCTCCAGGAGCCTCTCCAGGCATCACTGTCCAGGCTGCCCACTTACTCTGCTTTCCTTCTCCATCTGTGACTGAGCAGTCTGATACTTCTTTTGTTTGTGTTTTACAGCACAGAAAACTCATGCAAGCTGGAAAGGCTTTACCATTATTTCCCAAACACAGAAATATGTGTCTGCAGTGTGCTGCATTTTAGAACAGCATCCACTCAGATGGTGGGGAATTCATCACAGCCCAGGGTGAGTAATTCCAATGGCTCATTACTCTTTCAATTACAAACTGGCACTTTCTTTGCAGTCTGAATTTGTCTAATTTTGGTTCCAGCCATTGGATATTGACATGGCTTTGTCTGTTAGATTAAATAGAGTTCTGTTATAAGAGATCTCATCTTTAGAAAGTGCTCTTCATCGTTAATAAGATACTTCTTCCTCTCCTTTTGATAAGTTAAATTATTAAGCACCTTCAGTATCTCAGCTCTGCTCTACCCCACAGCCCTCAATCTCTACTTTCATTTTTATCCTGAATTCTGCTTGGATACTACTTGGTTGCCCAATAAGCCCATCATGAGGCCTCTGTGTGGAACTGGCAGATCTGCCACCTCTGCAGGGGCATTAGAAGCAGCTGCCTGCATTTAGGCACCTGATTGAAGCCTCAAATTCCAGAAAAAGGTCGTAAGATCCATCTCCCCTAAAGTGAGCCACTGACAGGTGTAGTGGTAGACCAAACCTGTCACCTCCTCTCCTGAGGACATCTCGCTCAGTCAAAGCTCTTAAGTGTTTTTTTGGTAATTAAGTCAACACTGATTTAAGGTGCCAGGGTCCAGAAGGTGACTGTGGTGCTACATCTGTTGTGGTTATGGAGCCCCTGGTGTGACTGAGAGGCCTGAGCTCCTGTCAGCTTTATCTCTTTGGGTTTGGGAGGAATACATGCTGCTGATGCAGGCCCATGTCCTGCTTTGCCAGTGAAATCCAGCAGTTAAAATGTTTGATTCTGTTTGTTGTGGCCTCAGGGACAGAGAGCTGTGTCACCTCCTGTTGTTTGGTTCTAGGTATCCAAGAAATTGTCCCAGCCTTTGTGCTGGGATTCAGACATTGGTTCAAGGACAACCATCAGCCATCATCCTGCAGGTCTACCTGGGGGTCCTGAACAGCACTGCCAGATTTCTCATGGCTCTTCACAATGCCTGGACTTGGGATGGTCCCTGCTGTAATGGTGTTTTAGAGCTGTTTTACAGTACCAAGGCTGTTTGCAGTGTAATTTGGGTTTATATCCAGTGGCTGATCACATGCCAGGAGCTTTATTATGGACAACAAGTCCCATCTGATCAACAGCAGAGACCAAACAGCCATTGTTGAACTCAGTGCTTAGAAAAGTGTTGGATGACTCCAGGCATGCCAGATGGGACCTACCACTCTCACTCTGCTCTGTGTGAGCAATCAGCATGAGGATGGGCTGCAGATTCCCTCACCAATTGTGCTGGGTAGGTGCTTGTTTCAGGCCCAGCTAGAGAGTTCTGCTGTCTGGAATGGTTTGAGCACAGGCCAGGGTGGGACTTGAAGTCCTTGCTGTCAGAGTGCAGCAGCAGAGCAGAGGGCCTGGCTGTTCCACCAGGCTGTATTCTCCTCCATGCCAATTTTCCATTGATGCAGCTGTAGAGAGGGAGCTTCTCCTCTGGGGCTCATGAATCAAAGGCTCCAGGTCTCTCCCTTGAGCACAGCTGATAAGCCAGGCTGTCTTCACCACCACAGTCCAAGGCTCAGAAGGATGTTTTGGAGATGCTCTGCTTGCAAACCCCATTTTCAGGAGCAGCCGAGCTCTGCAGAGCACATTCAGTGAACACACAGCTAAATGAGACGTGAACAGCCTGATCATGGCAGGGTGGAACACACAGATTCATTGCTCAGGTGAGGAGGAAGTGCAGCAGAGCACTGAGAGAGCCCAAAAGAACAAGCATGAATGGATCTAACCCATGGTGTGAAAGCTGTGCTATAAATAACAGGCTGATGGAAACCAGATCTCTTCTGCATATGCTTGCCATTTCTGCTCCAGAGCAAGAAAATTGTTTGCAATGAAACACTCATCCATGGCCATGCTTTGGCCTCTGCTCCTTCCCCAAGGCAGGTGCTGATTCTCCTGAGACCTTTAAAAGGAAGTTCTGGGCATGACCTGGGAAAGCCTGAAAGATTTCTGATGGGCCACATCAATGTGTAAGGGTAGGCCAGCACTGTTTGTTTGATAGTAGAACTTCTCTCTGTCTCTCGCTTGCTCCTCCCTGCCCCCATTTCACAAAATAAAACACTGGGATCAAAACTAACTTGTTTGAGGGCAGAAGATGCCTGTAAAAATAAGTACTGCTGATATCAACAACCAGCAGTATTAATATTTGATATTTTGGTTTCTCCAATCTGCCAGTCAAATAAAGCAGAGAAGGCAGGACTTGCCATGTATAGTTGTCCTCAATGCTAAATCCTGCTGCGAGCCATCAGGTCAAATAAATTCATTTCTCTCCTACCTTGTGTTCATGCAAATCACCACAGCAGTGGAATTAAGCCCCTGTAAAGCCAGTGTGAGCAGGAAGCAGTGGCACCACAGGCAAGGAGAGCTGAACTTTGGCTACCAGTTTTCAGGGAGTTAAAGAGAAAGAAGCACATTCCCTAAGGCAGAGCCCCATTTGGAATAAATCTGCCTGCTGGCTGCACTCCTCACCCTGGCAGTCTGCTCATTGCAATTCAGGCTAAGTTTTGCAGTATGGTCAGCTTTAACTAATAAAGATCTAGCATGATACCTTGCTAATCTCATTAGATGGAGAGATGTGTTTTGGTAGTGGTTGCTGGAGGAGGATAAGGAGAGAAAGAGGTTTAGCAATTCCAGACCAAGCCTTTTCAGTTTTTTAAAGGTGTGTGTATATAGGAATGCACAACATAGAAATACATATACGTACATTCTGCTAGTTGTTTCTACTTAATTCTTCCACTAAAAATAGTGGTACCAGAGGCCCCAAGTGCCACCCCCAGGGATAACTGTGTTCCAGGCTACAGGGAACTCCAACAGTGTCCCTGATCATGGCTGGGCACCAATCCACAGAGGACTGGGTTCCTCTTGCACCTCGTTGGCATAAAAACATTCTGACCCTCCCCTCCCTAAGCCCAGAGTAGCTGCAATGTTAAAACCTGCTGATTTCAGTGCTTTACCCAATGCCTCATTGTCAGGTTTATTTTCAGTGACGTCAGTGGATATTTCCCCGCTCTGAACTAGGATTTAAAAATCCCAGGAACTGGGCATTAATAAATGGCAGCTCTTCCACTTGGAGGACGAGGCATCACTCATCCTATTGAGCCAGACTCCCACAGAAGGTGAGAAAAAGAAAAACCTGGTTCTCTCTCCTTTTCTTTTTATTCCCAGGCTGCTGTGGCTCAGTTCTGGAGTGATAACTTTGAAGTGCTGTGAGGATCCGCTGGATTTTGACACCAATCCTTGGGATGTGTTGGCATCTTCACTCTACCCTCCTTCCCCAGGGTGGTATTTGTCAGGGACCTCTCCATGGTTTCAAACCAGGTCCAGAACTGGACACACCATCCTGCACACCACATTTAGATGCTGGAACTGATGCAAAGAAAGAGGTAAAAATATTAATATCTCTTGATTAATCAATTGGTCAAGGCAGCAGCACGGAGTCTTTGTTGTGCCTTACAATGTTGTTCCTTCCCCTTCCTGGTGTCACAACAAGGATGTCGTGTTTTGCTGAGTCCTTCCTTGCTTGGGGCCAGTCATTTATCAACAGAGATTTCCATCTTGGCCTAATAATTCATCTCTTATTGCAGCCCTCACTGCTCCGAGGGCCCTTTGTTTCCTCTTATCGCCATCTAATTATTGGTGAAGGAAAATTTCTGACTGTCTTGAGGCCAGTGGCCAAGAGTTTAAAAAAACCTGGCTCCCAGGTGATGCTTCTGTGGCAGGGGGAGGTTGTAAGAGCCCTGTGGGTCCAACACAAAACACAAAGTCTCTTTTTCTTTTTGGCTTAACCTTCCCTGTGTGAATTTGTCACAGGCAAATGCTCCCACGTACATCCCACCCATACATCTCCCACCACTTTCTCACACAGGCACACTCACACTCACACACATTCTATTATGAAATCCTGTTAATTCAGGGGGGTTGATCTGGTTTTGTTTGTTTGTGGGTTTTTTGTTTGTTTTTTATTTGTTTGTTTGTTTGGTTTTATGTTGTTTTATTTTTCCTTCCTGGAAAACCTGGTACAAAAAGATAGTAAGAATTTGTATTCATACATATGTGGTATCCAGTGCTGGGATGCTAGAAAGGGATGTGAGTGGGTGGATGAACTGATAGTAATCACAGCAGCATAATTAATAATAATGACAGAAAGGCATCCTGCTCCTATTAGGAGTTCATGCATAGCTTTA
This sequence comes from Pseudopodoces humilis, assembly GCF_049639895.1. Taxonomy (NCBI): domain Eukaryota; kingdom Metazoa; phylum Chordata; class Aves; order Passeriformes; family Paridae; genus Pseudopodoces; species Pseudopodoces humilis. Next base: position 9,130,657 of record NC_142220.1, read on the forward strand.
ATCAGCTCTCTCCACCATCCAACAGGAGACTTGAACTAAATCAATTGTTGTGATTTCTATCAGAAGGGTTGTTCTGAGCAGATTGAAAGAGGGATCCCCTTGGTTCTTTATTTCTAAAAAAGGAGAAATTACTAATTTATTGTTAATTTATGTATCTTTATCTAAACCAGGATAATTTCTTTGTTTTGTTCAATGACTCCAGTGCAGCTCTGAGGATGTTTCAGGGAGTTTCAGAGTTTGTTTTCCCTTGGATGAGCACCCTTTGCTCCTCAATCTGCTGCCTCTAAAGTTCAATGCAAAGCTCAGAGATGGCCCTGGACAGCCAAGCTGGGGAGAGAGCCACTATTAAGAGCAGCAGGGCTGCAGTCCCTGTGCCTCTGCTGCCTTTGTACCACACTCACTCTTCATAAAGCACCTGGGAATTACCTGGAGCATGCAAGGTGCACTATAAAATCAAACTCCCTGTCAGTCTGTCCTGCAGCCATTCCCTGACTCTGAAAGCAGCAGTAAATTCAGCAGGGCTGCTTGTGGCCACTCATACTGCTTCAGAACTGTTCTTTAAAGAGGAGTTTTAAATCTTGTTGCTTTATTAAGCATTTCATACATTTAAATTGTCAGTTGATGTATCACATGCAAAAGAGACAGTGACTAGAATAATAACCCTTCCCAGCATTTCATTTTGAAGCCCCATTTACCTGAGCCTGGCTGCTTCCAATAAATATTTCACAACATGTTTCTCCTCCACAAGTGCACTTACAACTTATGAAGCAAACACAAATGTTTTAATTCTGACAAAATGAGCATTTTTTCATGCACCAGCCTCGATTCTGCACATAGTTCTGTGGCTAAATGGCTTTCTGATTATCATGTCCCAGGATATTACTTCAACTGAAGTGATATGAAATGTCATTAAAAAGTAATGTTCCTCTGCTTTGACAATCATATTAGTAAACACTGGAGGCTCTGCAGGTTATATGTCAGGCGGGCCGACACTAATGGGTTTATTAACATATACAGGAGCACTTTGTCAAACCTCCTTGTTAATCTAAATTTGCAGGTGACAAAAAGAAAGTGAGCAGGGAGCAGGAAGATGATATTTAAGTGCTCTTTAGGTTGGGCCACAAGCTAAAGTTGCTGGGACACCCTGAGCAAGGTTGGCTGTTCCCAGGGATGCTCCCCTGGATTCGAGCAGCTCTTGGTCCCAGGGGAAGTCTTCTCTGAGCTGATGGGGAGCACAGACACCCACCTTGGAGCTGAGTGAGTGCAGTGGGAAGGGAACAAGTCCATTTGGTTCAGGGTGCATCCCCACCCGAGGCAGCAGGTGTCTGGGACAGGAGCAGCCAGCACTGGGGTCTGCTGGGCAATGTCTGGGTGTCAGGGAGGGGCAAATCCAAGAGGGAAAATTCACAGGGTGACAGCAACCAGGGTGTCAGGTCCCAGGGACAACTGCTCTGAAGTGTGTAAAGATATTTGTGCCACCTATAAATAAATTCTTGGAGGGGGTTCAGGCAATATTGCTCTGAGTGATGGAGCATGGCCTTTTGGAGGATCCATCCCACGGGGTTTTTCCCACAGGAATAGCACAGGTCTGTCTGTGTTTCTGTTCCTGGGACAGGTCTGTACGTGGCAGAGTGCTCAGGTGTATGTGAGGATGTGGGGATCCTCTGGAGCATCACTTTTTCATTCAAAGTTTCCATTCCTGGAGCCACTGGAAGCCCAGGATACCCCAGAGCTTGGCAAGACGTTCATTCCTGCTGTGCAGGTTCACCAGCTGTGGCTGTCATCCCTGACCAACTCTCATCACTCTGGGGGCTGGAAGCCTGAGGTTGAATTTCCCAGCAGAGACTGCAGCTGGGCCCATGGCATGAGAGGCACAGGGCTGCTGAGGCTGGAAAATCCTTCCCTGCCTGCAGCAGCACCTCCGGATCTGCAGCCACCGTCCTCACCCTTTGTGCTACTTCAGCAGCAGGTGAAGCAGAGAATCTGGGCAAGAACATCATCCCAGACATCATCTCATCTCCTGCCCCTCTTCTTCCAGCCTGCAACCTCCCCCTGCACCCACCTTCCCTCTGCTCCTCCTCCTATGAGTGCAAAAATAGACCAGTTGTGCCAGGGTGACAATGTACCTGTGACAGAGAAATGGGTGTTATAAACCCTGGGAGTGGATCCTGCCAGTCTAGTGGTTTCTGCTTTGTTAGCAGATAATTATAATGTGCAAGGGAAAAGTGTTTGCTGAAAGCAGGAAATTAATGGGGTTTACAAAGAATGCTTTGTCCAGGCAGCTACTGGAGTCAATAAAACTCAGTTTGGGCTCCATAAAGCCCTGTAGAGGTTGAAGTCTGAGTTCTGCTGAGTGTTGCCAGGCTGGAATTCGGGGCTGGCATTCATGATTCCTGTCCAGTGCTCCATGGAGAGCTGTGGGGTACAAGGGGTAACGAGGACTCCTGAGCCTCCCAGTCCATGGAAGTTGGAGCCAAAGTGCTTCTTTGCCAGCCAAGGAGTTTTGCTGCTGGATTTCACAGTGGTCAGATCCAAGCACCACAAACTCCCAGAGATTTTCTGCTTTGGGGACTCATCATTTTTAAGTGCATTTGTCTTCATTTGGTCTCTCCTAGCTTAAGCAGTCAGCAAGACTCAGTAGCAAAGAGGTGAAGAGGGGATGTGGATTTTTTAATGCTGGACTGTTTTATTTCTATTTTTGTGATCCCATTCTTAGTGCCCAGGTGGGATTTTAGGGTGTGAGTGCCAATCCATCCCAAAATAGCCCTGGACCCAAAGATGCTCACTTGCAGCACCAGGAGCTGCTCCTGCAGTTGCAGCTGGTGTTTCTACTTGGTCCTTATGAGCTTTGAATTTCTCAATCTGACACAAAGGCAGTGGGAGCTGAACAGCTGTTGAACAGGTAACTTTTGGGGGAGGGAGTTCCTACTCTTTTCTTGTCTTTTCCTTCTTTTCTCCAGTAGTTGCAGCAGGGGAAAAAAAAATATAGGAAAAGGGAAGAAGGGCCTGGAGGCAACAGGTCAGAAAATAAATAAAGAATGAGAAATTAAATTATTTGGAAAGCAGAGTTATTTGCCTTGTGAGCCAACTTTTTTATTTTTTATTTTTTTATTTTTTTTATTTTTTTATTTTTTTATTTTTTATTTTTAGTCTTTTTATTTTCTATTTACATTTTTCATTTTTTATTTTTATTTTTTATTTTTTATTTTTATTTTTTATTTTTTATTTTTTATTTTTTATTTTTTATTAATTTTTATTTTTTATATTTTTTTGTAAAGATATGGGAAAATATAATTTTCTCAAAATATAACTTTTTTTTTTTCTTTCTTTAAAAACTTCTGGCAAATTTTTGGTGTTGCTTCTGCTCAGGTTCTGCAATTTAATAACCTTGTTATGCTACAAATCCTGAGACTCCATGACTCCTACCCAAGGAGAAATCTTGCCAAGCAGAGAGTATTTCTTGACCTTTTAAAGAAAGCCAGAGATAATGAACCATTTGGACCGTAGGATGCCCTGGCTGCTTGGAATAAAATCAGCGTGGCTGTGAATTTTGGAGAGGAACAAACATGCAGCCCTGAGCCAGCAGTGTGGCCTGAACCTTTGTGGTGATCTCCCACTGCAGAAACAGCCATAAAGTCCTTTAAAACAGGTAATAAATCAGAGGTTGTGGGCAGAGTGAGGCTTGGGCTGCACAAGGGCTTCAGAAAGCGTTTTGAAAGGTCCAGAGAGGGAGGATTTGCCTGGCTGCCATTGAGTTTCAGCTTGTAACTGGTGAATTTTTCTCCTTCAGAATTCTCTGGTGAAAACAGCCCTGGTGAAATGTGGATGCTGAAGAGGCTGGTGCTGCTTGAGGGGAGCTGGATGTCAGCAGCTGCTTTCCCTGTTGTTGATGGCATTAGAAATGTGCCAGTGTGAGCCACATATTCTGCACCTCAGGTGTTGAAGTGCAATGGTAAAAGACACCACTTTCATCAGTGCTTTCTGTGGTGAGTTTTAGCTCCTCTCTGAAAATGGAAAACACAGAATATTGCAGCTTCACACGTGTTGTCCCAGATGTTTCTGGCTGAGGCCAGAAATGTTCCCTGCCAGTGAAAGGACCCTCATGAATCTCCAGCTGTGTTCCTGGGGAGCGGAGACTGAGCATCAAATCCTCCCTCCCACGGCCCAGCAGCACCTCAGAGGGACCTACCCCTGAAACCACCAGGCCCAGCTCTCATGGGCTGAGCAGCAGCCAGAGCTCTGCCAGTGTCTGAGGGCTCCCACACAGAACGAGAGGAATGTGCTTCTTTGGTCCTTCTGTGTGACCAGCAGGTGCTCATGGATGGTCCTCTCTGTGTTCATGGATGATCCTCTTTGTGTTTACTCATGGATTTTCCTCTCTGCGTTTGTTCATGGACAACCCTCTCTATGTTTATGCATGGGCCTCTCTGTGCTCATCCATGATCCTCTCTGTGCTCATCCATGATCCTCTCTGTGCTCATCCATGATCCTCTCTGTGCTCATCCATGGTCATCTGTGCTCATGGACAACCCTCTTTGTGTTTATTCATGGATTTTCCTCTCTGTATTCATGGATGGCTCTCTGTGTTGTTCATGGATGATCTTCTCTGTGCTCATGGATGTTCCTCACTGTGCTCATGGATGATCCTCACTGTGTTCATGCATGACCCTCCCTGTGTTTATTCATGGATGTTCCTCTCTATGTTTATTCATGGATGTTCCTCTCTATGTTTATTCATGGATTTTCCTCTCTGTATTCATGGATGGCTCTCTGTGTTGTTCATGGATGTTCCTCACTGTGCTCATGGATGATCCTCACTGTGTTCATGGAAGACCCTCTCTGTGTTCATGCATGACCCTCCCTGTGTGTATTCATGGATGTTCCTCCCTGTGTGTATTCATGGATGTTCCTCTCTATGTTTATTCATGGATGACCCTCTCTGCACTGTTTGATCCACCAGGTCTCCCCACTACCTGGGGATTACACCAGGGCTCTGATTTTCCTGCCTCCTGTGTGTTTGCTCCTCCCAGTGTTCTCTGCTCAGCCCCAGTGTTTGTGCTCCTTTCACACCCACTAGCTGAGTTACTCTGCCCCTTTTCCTTGTGTTTCCCATGGTATTTCCATCTTTGCAGCAAGCACAGCACAGGAGCACCAAGCTCCTGCCTGGCTCTCCCCTCGCTGTTCCTGCTGCAGCCAGGTGATGTTCCCTGGTTTGTTTGGAACCTCACTGAGGATCTGTGTGTCCTTCTAGTGCAGTGAAACCAGAGCCAGAGCCGTGGTCTGTAATTCTTTTAGGGAAAGATGTCATAGTTGGTCTTGATTAAACTTTGAGTTTAATGTTGATTAAACCATGGTTAAATTATTCATGTGTCTACTACTCATGCAATACAGAAGGAGTTCATTGTAATGGGATGGGCTGACATGACCAGTGTTAAAAACTTGCTGTTGTGCTCGTTAGTAATGAGCATGGAAAAATAAACAAATGGGATTGTAGGGGAAGGCCTTTCCTCATTCCCACCACAGTGTAAATGGAGCTGACGTCTCAAATGAAATAGCACTGGGTTTATGGTGATTTTTGGCCACAGATCTCATGTCATAGCCTGCTTTTCTGCCAAGGAAACATGGGCAGGCTTGCTCTCCTCTAATGAGGAAACCAAAGCATTACAGAACGTGGCCACTGCCATGGTGGTGGCACAGAGCCAGGCAGAACAGTCGCTCAGTGCCATAATAAGTAATGATTCAGCTAAGGGAAACCTCCAAAGTCAACGCTCAGAAGGAAAATCCCAGGGTTGTTTCAGTGTCTGGCACAGTAAAAGAAACACCAGGCTGAAGGGATTTCTCTAAGAGCTCTCCCACTCTCCATTCAGGGCTGGCTTTCTTCCTTGGAAGCTGAAAAGGCGCTCGTACAGCACAGCCCACGCTGCCAGGGGCAGGTTTGTGCTGGTCACTGGAGGATCTCCTCGTTGCCACCATCCCCAGGGATGAAACATGGACTTGAGGCTTTGCAGGAGCCTGGCCCAGTGCCTGGCTGGTTCTGAGGGTCAGGGGTAGCTGGGCCAGGGGAGGAGCAGCTGATGGAGTCTGCCTTTGCATTTACAGCATCTCCCTACTTTGCCATGCAAAAGCTGAGGGTGGGGAAGGAAGGGAGGGAGGGACACCCTGCAGGGGATGATCTGAGCCCTGTCCTGCTCTGAGAGCTGCTGTGGGGCTGGGCAGGGGCAGCTGGCACTGAGGAGGGGCAGGGGGTGCAGAGGGACCTGCATCTCCTCTGCTAAGCTGTAGCTGAGGGGAAAGCTGGAGGTGGTCACACTTTACAGAAAAATAAAACCATTTTTGAGCATGGTAAGTTAGGAGAAAGGATGATATGGTGTGTGAGAGGAAAGAGTGATCCATGGCCCAGCCCTGCACTGTGCTGCTACCCCATGGGAAAGCTGCAGAATTTTGACAAAGCCCCAGATCTTGAAATTCTGTAGTGTTGTCCAGAGACTTGTCTATCCCCTCCTTGCTGAAATGGGCACCCACTGGCTTGACATTCCTGGCCTGCATTCCTGGACATTCCTGGAGTGGTCCTGCTGCCTGGGTGATCTAAATCTTGAGGTACAAATTGGTTTCACCCAGCTTGCATGCGCTTGCTGGGTGGCAGAAGGTGTTTCCTACAGTCTGTGCTGCTCACAGGCTTTGGAGGGCTTGGTGGGGCTGCAGGCAGTGAAAGACACTTTTCTCTGCCCTGTGCCCACCCACAAACAGGCTCCTCAAAGTTGTTTTTTAGGCCAGTCTTTCCTGGGGGGATCAGGATTCATGGCTTGTTCCAGCTGAAGGTCCCTCAGGACTAGGGCAGTCTCATCCCCAGGGCTGGGAGGAGGATTGAACTGGCTGAGGAACCAGCTCCAAACCTCAGCTTTAACTCATCTCACACCAGTCTTGCTTTCCCACCCCCTCATCCCTGGCCAGAGGCTGAACACCAGTCAGGGTCTCTCCCACCACCTTGTTCCATGTAAGGGCTGAGTTTCCTTGCTTGGAGCCTGCCAGGACACAGCTCCTGGGCAGGATCTCATACCCAGCAAGAGCTGTGACCTCTCAGGGACTGACACTGGGTTTTATAAAGCCCTGTGTGCTCCTTTGGCTATCTGGTGAGTGGGGGGACAATAACACAGCCCCTGCACAGCAGAACCAGTGCCTGGGGACTCGTTTGGTCCTCGTTAGCAGATGCTCAGTAGCTGTTTTGTCATTTTTCTTGTTTGTCATAAAAAAAAAAAAATAAGCACAGTTTAATAGGTGATCTTATGGAGCAGCTTTTGGCAACAAAATAGACCGTGTCCTATTACAAACTTGATGTGTATAATTTAAAGCAAGATGGAATATAAAACCATTACCAGCTCAGAGGAGGGAGAGCGAGACACAGATTTAGGTCTTGATTGTGCTGCAATGAATAACAGCACATTCTCAGATAGTTTAATTAATCAGGCATTCTATTTTATAGAGGCTGAACAACAAACAGTATTTTTCAGAATAATTAATCACATCATTTATTTTTCTGGATTAAAAAAAAATCAGGGAGCTGATTTCTTTCATTTCTTGGTGTATTTTTAGAGATACCATGTGGGAAAGAGCCTTAAACACCAGGAAGATTATTTGGAGGACTTTAAGGGGATGATCATGACAAAATCCCATCCATTAGCAGAGATTAGGGAATGGCCTGAGCAGCCTTCAGGAATGCTGCATGTGGTGGGGAGGGCTGGGCTCAGGAGGCAGGGGTAGGGCTGTGTGTTGCATACAGGTAGAGATATTATTAAAGAAAGGCTTTATAAAATCGTGATTTAGGCCTGCTACTTTGGCTAAGTGCAGTTAGCCTGCTTAATTCCCCTGAGAAAGACTCAGAGGAATGACAATCAGTTTAAATAACAGCCTGCTCTGGTGAGAAATACAATCTGCACCTGTGAAAGCAAGAAATCTGTCCCAGGAGAATCAGTAGGGAAAAAAAAAAAATGTAAACTAACCAAAAATAAAAAAGTTTAATAGATAAGCAAAATACCATTTACCAACCAATAAGCTGAGTGTCAGGGTATTGTCAGCCAATTAGACCTTGCACAATGCCTTCTGATAACCCTATAAAAATATGAACTATGCAATAAAGATGGGGCTTTTCCTGCATGAAGAAACTGAGTCTTGGTTGCTTAATTGCAGCAGATGTGCTGGGTGGTGGTGGGGAGGTGAGTGGAAGAGGCAGCAATGCACTGCAGGTGTGTTAACCCCATCAGGGAGGATGGTGGGCCTGCCAGATTGTCAGCAGAGGTGATGCCTTAAGTTTTAGCTTTTATATTTTTCATTTTCTGTGGTGCCCACGTGTGTAGTTTTAAGTTTCATATTCAGTGTCAGTGAGCTCTCTTCACAGAGCAGGCAGACAGAACAATTCCTTTTCCAGCTCCATACCAAGGACAGCCCTTACAAGTTTCAGGCCCAAAAGCAGAAACAGCAGTGGAATGAAGAGAGAAAACAAGGATGGGACTCCATAACCTGGAGCAGTGACTGGACAATTAACCCTGATATTGCAGATGGACCAAAACTGATGAAAATGTGAGCCCTGGTGACCAGTTGTGCATTTTGTGACCATTTTTGGTCCATCTTGGGTGAGGCCCTGGCCAGGCTCTTGTGCTGCCCAAGGTGTGTCCTTTAAAGCCTTTCAATAAATCCCTACTTTATTCTTAGCTGTGTCCAGCCTCTGTTCCAGGTCAGCCTCCTGCAGGCACCAGAGGCTGCTCCCAGTCTGGCCTGTGGTGTGCTCACCCTCCATCCAGACTGGAATGGGCTGTTTCCCTGAACTGGGCAGTTAATTCTTGCTGGGATCAGGACCAGGACAGGGCTCTGCTCTCACCATCTCCACCAAGGTCCCACTTCCACTCAAGCTGGAGGAGGGATGCAGATTTCTGCCAAGGAAAGGGAGAGCTCCACAGTGCATTTCCTCCATCCTCCCGTTGTGTAAAGACCCCGACTCCTCAGGTTTTGGAGCAGCAAGAAGTGCCTTGCCTCAGTCTACCCTGGCTGCTCTGTCCTGGCTGCAGCACAGCCAGTGAAAATCCAAAACAGTTCTAGGGAAGTCAGTCAAGTCCTGGAGACTGGAGGCTAGAGGAGATAGGAAACTATTTGCAGCTTGCCTGCAGCTGCTGACATGACATAGAAAAAGCTGGCTGAAGGCAGCAGCATGTGCTACAGGCAGGCACTAATTCTGCTCTTAGTAAGAATTCTGACATTTCCTATTATCAGAGCTTCTTTGCAGTTGTTTATAGGACAGCAAAACTTTAATCTTTTCAGCTGAAATGCATCACCCATGTGCTTTCCATGACACAGGCAGTGCCAACAGGAGAAATTTTGGTTTTCTTAATTTTGTTATGACCTAGAAAGCTGCCCAAACCCCAGCTGTTTAAAAATAGCAAAAAATAAAGCTAAAAAGTCTTGTGCCCTGGAGAAGTTCAAGCCAGCATTCCTCCTGCCTGAGCAACTCTTGTGCCAGCCTGGGGAAGAGAAGGTTCCAGGGAGACCTTAGAACCCTTTCCAGTGCCTGAAGGGGCTCCAAGAGAACTGAAAAGGGACTTTGGATAATGGCATGCAGTGATGGGAAAAAGGGGGACTGAATTTATGCAGAAGGAGGACAGATTTAGGATTTTATGAAGAAATTCCTGCCTTTGAGGGTGGTGAGGGCCTGGCACAGGGTGCCCAGAGAAGCTGTGGCTGTCCCACCCCTGGAAGTGTCCAAGGCCAGGTTGGACAGGGCTTGGAGCACCCTGGGGTAGAGGAAGGTGTCCCTCCATGGCAGGTGCTGGAATTATTTTTTGGGTCCCTTCCAAACCAAATCATTCTGCAATTCTGTGAATAAATGATCCACCAGGGCCAATAGGAAAGTTACCCTCCTTCTACAGCAAGAGGCCATACACTAAGGTGTATGTCCCAGAAGGTAAATCAACGTTTTTTTGAGCTAAAAATGAATGTTCTACTGGGAAACCAAACCAGTTTTCTTTACCATCCTCGTGGCAGCCATTCTCCAGGCAGTTGCAACTGCCTGAGGTTTCCCCTCAGTCTTCTCCTGAACAGACCAAGTGCCCTCAGCCACTCCTCACACAGCTTCTCCTTGAGGCCCTTCAGCATCTTCATGGCCTCCTTTGGATGCTTTCTAATAGTTTAATATCTTTGTTTTATTGTGGTGCCCACAAAGGCACACAGGAGCAGGGCTGAGGCTGCTCCAGTGCAGAGCAGAGCAGGACATCCCCTCCCTTGCCTGGCCAGCAGCGCTGGGCCCGGTGCCCCCAGGACCCTCCTGGCTGCCAGGGCACTGCTGGCTCATGTCCAGCTTGCCACTGACCAGGACCCCCAGGTCACTTTCCATCTCCCCATGGTGATGGAGACCTTGTGTGGGTTGTCCCTCTCTGATGAGCAGTGGGTGCATCTCCTGGGGCAAACAGCTGCAGGGCACTGAGCACTTGTGCTGAGCTAATGACAGCCCCTGGTGTGGGGGCTCTGAGGATTTCCTCTGGTTTGTGCTCTGCCCCCAGAATGAGTAAATAAAAGCCTCCTCATTTATTTATGATGCAAATAGCAACTGTGCATTCAGCTCTAGGATTTGTTATTATTTATTTAGAGCCTCTTGTCTCAGAGGCACTGGCAGTTTGCAGGCAGGGGGCATCTGTCTGCCTTTATTACCCACAAATAGACATTTTGCTTCTTGGGCTTTGGCTGTTAATGCTGTTGAAAGTCTGCTGTGGAAATGTAAATCCTTCGAGGGAGACACAAATCCCTTGGTCCTTCCTCTTCAGAGCAGCTCAAGGTCCCCTCAGCCCCTCTCAAAATCCCAGCCACAGTGTCCCACTCTCATGGAGAAGCTGAACACTGAGCTCCTCTGGACATGAAGATTTCCACTGTGACAGCACCAGAGAGGGATGGCTAAAATCTGCTTGCAGTCGGTCCTTAGCAAAAAGCGAAAGGGAGGATGAGTAGGAGATGGATACGGGCAGGCACAAAAACAATGAGGCACTATTTGGCCAAATACCTTAGTGATGGCTCTTTGGAACCCCTTCCTCTCCCCCCACAATGGAAGACAGAGTGTTACTGTGTGCCAGAAGTGCTGGATTGACACAAAAATCAGCTTTGTTGGGTTCCAGGATGTCAGGGATGGAAGAGATGCTGTCTCGTGAATGTCATCCCGAGGCACCTGTAAATACTCCTGCTTCTTCTCAGGCTGATTCAGTTTTGGCACGTGGCTTTAGGGAGGTGGTGACACTCATTTGGTCCATCTCAGGTCACACCCTTGGCTTTGGCAGCTGCTGGAGCACAAGAATTCCTGCAGAGAGCACCCCATGGGTGCAGGGATCAGCTCCAGAGCTTTGGTGAGCTCCCTTCTGGGCAGCATTTCCAGTCAGTGCAAAGGTGGGAGGGCTTGTCCCAGGAGATGGGTGAGCCCAGAGAAGTCAGGTTGTGATGAAGGAATCCTGTCCTTTCCTGCTGGCCACAGCTGTGGCACCATCACAGGACTCTGAGAGGAGCCAGCAGCTCACCCTGGCCCCCTGCCACCACCTCATTATCCACCAAGTCATCCTTGCTGAAACATCTCAGTATCCTCTGCAGAAACCCCTTCCTTGTGAAATGATGCCACAGTCAGGGTTTTGGAGGTAAGAGTTGATTTCTTTGAGATTTCTTTTCAAAAAGCTGCATTTACCCTTTCATGTGACTGCCTGTCTCACAGTCTTAGGGCCTGTGGGTTGGAGTTATTTTCCTGGTAGTTACGTGGTGGGTTTCTGCAGAGTAATTTCCATCCATTAAGTCTCAGAACTGTGAGGTATAAATGAAGAATTAATTCCCACCCCATAGCACAGCTGGCCAGCCTGCAACAGAGGACAATTAAATCCAGACCTAGATGATCAAACTTAGCACCAAAAGGAGTGGCCAAAGCCCCTGGTCCAAGCTCAGGTTGTTGTAGGTCTTGGATCTCTTCTCTTACAGACTGAGAAAAGATTGCCTTTAAGCAAGATAGATTTTGCTTGATTTAAGGCAGGATTTCCAGGATTTTCCAGAGCTTCACCCATTCCCATGTGTCTTCTCTGAATCCTTTTCCAGCTTCTCAGCCTACATCCCAAGGTGTGCAGCTGCAGGACCTTACAGACAGGATCCGACCTAAATTCCAGGTCCTTTGTGCAGCCACCCCAGTGGTTAGTGGTGAAAACTGAAATTCTTTCAAATTAAAAGTCTTCTAGAAGTTTTTAGAGCTAGAAAAGTTGAGAAAAGAAGGACATCTAGGAGCCCCCAGGCTTGGAGATGTCATTTAGGGTTTGGAGGGACAAAAGTGGCCAGATGGAGATAAACAGCAGAGTGGTTGATGTTGTGCCTGCTCTGTGTGTCCCAGAACACAAACACATCTGGAGGGGTTTGTGGAGGCACTCAAATACTGAAGAAACCTGCACAGACAGGCCTTGGTGACCACCAAAAGCACACCATGAGCTGGACAGGAGAGCTGGGATGGGCCTGGGCTCTGCAGTGGGGCAGGAGCCAGCTGCTGGCTGTGCTCCACAGACAGCTGGGATCACCGATGGAAAACCCTGCTGCAGCACCAGCTCCTGGGGCCACCACGGATTCTCCAGACACTTCTGTCTCTGGGCTTGGAGTCAAGCCAGAGAGAACCTCTTTGAGGGGCTGGGATGAGCAGGGGGTAATGAACTCTTTAGAGGGCCATGAAAGAGCTTTCATGAGCTGTCATTTCCCATTAGAGCTGACTCGATGTGGAAACACAGCACAGGGCCCTGGCAGGAGAGGTTCCCTGCCTCCAGGTGCCAGCAGCTCCATCCACAGGCTCCTCTGGCTCCTTGGACACTGATCCTTGCAGCTTGAACCGGCTGCAGTGACTGCTGCACCCACCAGCTGCAGGACCCTTGACTGGCAGCACGGAGAGGGAGCCAGGACCTGGCTGGGCTGCACGTGAGCTGATGTGGATGGTACAAGTTCTGCAGTATCTAACCTGAGTGCAAGGATGCCAATCTTCAAACCAGACCTTATGCACAGGCTCCTTAAGCGTGGCAGCCTCCTGCCTAAAGGTGGCCAGGAATTTGATGTAAAAGCAGAAATTTTCTCCCCTTGTCTTGGGGTACAGAATCCTCCTGAGCTGGCTCAAGGATCACTTTGTCCGCCCATCTACCAATACCTCCCAAACCTGGCTGAATTTCAGTGCTTGCAGGGTGCTGTATAAAAAGAACAGGGGGGGATTGAGTGTCTCTGCTTCCAATTGACCGTGGGGCAAAGTGCCTGAACCTAAGGCCGAGGATGGAGCTACACCCTGTGTGAACAGAGAGCTGCAGGAGCTGTTGGTGTCATGTCTGGTTGGACATGGGTGTGGTGGTGCTGGAAAGGAAGGAGAGCTTGGAAAAGGAGTTTCCAGCAGGGAGTAACCGAAGGAAATTGGTAGTTTATACGCCAATAAATTGGAACTGAGATTACTAAGGCAGAGAGTGATTTTTACGCCCTGGAGCTCATTCATTTGCTCATTCTGGGTTTGGGTGGTTGGCACATGAAAGGATGAGGGCCAAGGGCTGGGCATGGAAATCCCCAAACCCTGTATCTGGCAGAATTAATCACTGTTTTCTCTGAGCAGCGTGTGGGCAGCTCTGGGTGGTGAGCGGTGTGCCCAGCGTGGTGCCTGCTCTTACCCAGTGCCCAAAACCACACTGAGTTTCTGTGTGAGGGGGAGAAGGGCTGGGAGGAAGGAAGAGGTGGAAAAGCCTCACTGCTCCAAGGCCAGGCTGGAGATGGAATAGAGAAGGAGGATGAAGCACAAATGACACTTCTGCAAGACCGAGCCCTACAGAGACAGCTGCTGCTCCAGTTTCGTGGGCTCTCCCCACCTGCAGCTCCCTCCAACCTTCCCTTTCATCCCTCCAATCTTTATTTCATTTGATTAACAAAAAACTTCTTCTCTCAGCAGAGATACTGGAGCACAGCCTACGGGTTGGGAGAGAAAGGAGGAAATAGCTGCAGCTTGGCGTCTCCTCTCTGACCAGCAGCCAGCTCCTTACCTTGGGATGGATCCAACAGGAGCACGGGAGCTCACATCCAAGAAACCCCAGTGCTCTGCCAAGGCCACACAGGTAGCAAAGAGCCTGATAGAAAGTCAAGTGAAACATCTGGGAGCCTTTTTCTTTCAATTTTTTCTGCTGCCTCCACTGTGTTTCAGGGCAGGAACTCTCTGATCCTCTGCACAGAGGATTTGCCAGAGCTCCAAATGCTCCATCTCCAAGGAAGAACCCTTGGTGTGCACAAACTCACACCTGTGTCCATCTAGGAAATGTGGATCAGAGGACAGCAACAATAATCCAAACCAAAATGTCAGTTGATTTATTAGAATCACAGAATAGTTTCTGTTGGAAGGGACCTTAAAGCTCATCCAGTTCCACTCCTGCCATGTTCAGGGACACCTTCCCCTGTCCCAGGCTGCACCAAGCCCTGCCCAGCCTGGCCTTGGGCACTGCCAGGGATTCAGGAGCAGTCACAGCTTCTCTGTGCCAGGGCCTCACCACCCTCTGAGTAAAGAACTAAATTCTGGTTCAAAAAACCATCAGGTCTGGTGCATTTTTGCCCAGGGAAGTGGTGGAATCACCGTCCCTGGAAGTGTTAAAAAGATGCACAGATGTGGCTCAGTGGGGACGTGGTTTAGTGGTGGACCTGGCAGTTCTGGGTTAATGGTTGGATTTGATGATCTCAGAGGGCTTTTCCAAACTTAATTGTTCTGTGATTTTAGTAGGGGAAGTGAAGCATCCGAAATGCATCCAGTAAAGCTTTTTAGTAACTTTTCCTTTAGTCCTGAGAGATGTCTTACCCAGCCTAGGAAAAGGAGTCCTGCCATGGAATTCAACTGATTATTCCCTAATACCAACAAATAGTTTAAATAAGTCATTTCCTACCAACAGAACTAGCAAATTCTGGTTTTGTGAGCCATCCAGCTGAGGAACAGTGACAGAAGCAAAATAAATTATTTCAGGAATTAATTGTGAGCAGGGAAGCAATCCAGTGTCAGCGATACAGGAAAGACACATGAAAAAGGGGAGAAAAAACCCAAAACACAGGAAAATATAATTTAAACATCCACAAAGACATGCAAATGCAGGCACAATGAGGGGAATTTTCCTGTGGATTTTTCCTAATGAACTCTAATGCAAAGAGGAAATGAAAGAACTCTCTTTTCCACTCTCCCCCTTGCAGAACCTTGGTGCTGGAGTGGGGGGAAGGAGGGGCTGGAGGGTGGGGGACAGGGAGGGACATGTCTGCTCTCAGCCTGACTAGCAGGACTGTGTTTTTGAGGAAATATTCTTGTTTGTTAAGTGAAACAAACAACTAACTCAGCAAAACTGGAATTTTAGGCAGAAGAACAGCCTGGATAAACTTCTTGGCTGAGTGGTTTTGTTTCTCCTTTTTTTCTAAAAAGGGTTTTCAAGACGATTCAGTATCTGAGGCCATTTATTCTTTGAAATAGAAATATATTCAGTTTTCTCTGTAATACTTTTCATTTTGAATTGTAAGCTAAATATTCCATGAATGGGACTTCTCTACTGAAGGTTTGAGAGAATTGAAACCAAATGTTTGAAAATTATCTATTCAAAAGGACTTGGCTTGACTCGACTCAGACAACTGTTGCTTTTTTAAACTATAAACAATATTGAAATTCTGACTGTTTATCCCCATATGACTTGAGGATTGTTTACAATTTTTAGACATTTCTCAGGAACTGAAAACCTGTTTCTCATGTATATTTATGCTGGCAGCTGCTATCAAAAGGACAGCTCAGCTCCTTGAAAAGTGGAAGCATATGACAATTTTCTCTTCAGTAAAGCTGGTAAAATCTGGGCTGTCAAGCCAGGATGAATTTCCCAGGCTAGTGGGATAGTTTGGCTGTGCAGGCAGTGCTTGCAGGCTCCTCGGTGGCATTGCCCTCTGGAGTGACAATGCCCAGGGTCCAACGTGCACCTCGAACCCCTCCCTGTCCCCACGCCCTCCCCAGCCAGGGCACATCGTGTCTGGGAGGGGTTTAGGCTGTTCAAACATAAAACTCTGACTTCAGATGTCCATTCCCTGGGATCCCAGAGCAGCTGGGGCTGCCCCTGGATCCTTGGAAGTGTCCAAGGCCAGGTTGGGCAGAACTTTGAGCAACCTGGAATAGTGGAAGTTGTCCCTGCCTGTGGCTGGAGGGTGGAATGAGATAATCTTTAAGGTCCCTTCCAGCCCAAACCATTCTGGGATGGTGTGGAATGTTAAATCTGGGACCAGGCTCTGCTGGAAAAAGGTCAGTTCTGCTGTTTACAAGCTTTTCTAAGCTGGTTAAAGGCCAGACATGATCCCAGATGTGTATGTGCAGTCCTTTACTACATCAGCAGCATCTTCCAGACACCAGGGTCACTGCAGGCCAGGGAGAGCTCACATCTTGCTCACTCAGATGTCCAGGGTTAATATCCAATTTATACAGGCAGAGCTGGCTGTGCCCTGAGCCCCAGCAGCTCCCAGGAGTCATACAAATAATTTCTTCATTTAACCTTGAATCTTCCCATGGTGGAAAATGAAGGAGTGAGGTCTCAGGACAATGCTGGGTTTGAGCCAAAGGAAAGGGTAACAGTGAGGGGGTTTTTAAGTCGTGGTGTGTCATTGCCATTGGTTTTGTCTTTATAATTCCCATGGCAGGTGGGTAGAGATGTTCCTGTGGGACAGGATGTGCCCCTAAACTGCAGCCCTTGGACTGCAGCTTCACTTTGGTCCACAGACCCTGTCTGAACTTAACAGAACTGATTAAATCCCAGCAGGGAAATGGCCCTTGGCACTCCATCAGATCTGGTGGTGGGCTGGGGGCCCTGCTGGGTGCTCCCTCTGCCTCCCCCAGCCCTGCTCCTCTCTGGAGCTTTGCCAAATTGCAAAGCCATGGATCCCAGGAAACCACTGGTGGTCCTGTTGCCCTGGCAGAGCCCTGGAGAGCTGTGAGTGTGCAGAAAGGTGAGTAATTAGATTGGTGACTGCGTTTGCCCTGTCGATAGGATGCGTTTGGCCTCTTTCCTCCGTCCTTCTCAAGAGAGTGTTCTCACTCCATTGCCATCTCCTCTGTGCCCAGCCAGGGGGTCCCCAGCAGTGAACTGGATAGAAAATCTATTGATTCTCTTCCATAAGCCCTGTACAAGGGAAGGTAAGTGCTCCCCAGCCAATACCTCCCAGTCATTTCCTTTAGAGTGTTGCTCACATGCCCCAGATCACAGCGGCTGGGGGGAGAACAAAAGAAATGAGCTGGAGAAACTCTGGCCAAGCAAGTCTAACCCACAAATGGAGAACCTCAGAGAGGCTGCTGTGTCTGGGAAGAAGGACCTTCCATTTCCAGGACTGATCTGAGCTGTAGGGAGACACAGGTGGGGCTGACAAGCCACATTTGAAGTTCCTCTGCTGCGCTGAGGCCCTGGGGTAACGCTCACAGCAGCGGATTTGGCCTCCAGGAGTTACTCAGCTGTCTAAAGAACCGTGCCACGATGATGGCCATTATTATTGCTAATTAACCATGCTGCAGTGCAGGTGCTTTCCTGAGGGGCTTTGCTTGGCTCCCAGCAGCTTTCCTCATGATCCAGGGGGCTCCCAGCAGCTTTCCCCACGAGCCAGGGGGGCTCCCAGCAGCTTTCCCCACGAGCCACACTGCCTGTCGGGCATTCCTCATCCAGCAGAATTGGAAGGGCAGGGGCCAAGCCGTGTGCTGGAGGCTCGGCACGGTGGTGTCCTTCTCCTGCAGCTCCACACCCTGATGGATGATGATCCAGAGCTGTGTCCATGGTGCAGTGCTGGGCCCTGGATTAACGAGACCTTTCCCCACGGAGCTGCCCCAGGATGGAGGCGCAGCACCGATGGAGGCCACGTGGGCAGGCAGAAGATGAAGGAGAAATAACTCTTTACAAAAGCCATGGCTGGCCAATGTCTTCGCTAATAAATGCTGTGAACTGAGGAATGCAGCCTTGCCTCTGCCTGGCTGAGCAGAATTAATTCTGCACGTTGGCTTCTGCAGAGTTTTCTGCCCAGGTGTCGTTGACTTCTTAGCGTCACATCGATATTTCTGTATTTCAGCAGAATTCTCCACTTCTAATCTGGGTAGTCCCTTCTGGGTGGAGTGCAAACCCTAGATTGTTAACTCCGGATAACGGTAATTAAAAGAAAATAAAATCAAAGGTGCTCAGAAAAGAAATGGAAAATTTTTCTGTGGAAGCCAAAAGATTATATTAAACTTCGGTGGTTTAATAAAATATTATGAAGTTTGGGAGCATATTTTCCCTGGGACTTAATCTGTTTATACATCTGAAAAGGTAAATAGAATATCACTTTACTTGACCACACAGCAAATCTGATACAGGGGGGGCTTCTCCACTGTATATATTTCTTGAGGAATTCCTTTCCCCTCGGGTTTCACACCGTGCACTGTGATCTGGGACCATTCCTGAGCTACCCAGGTCAGGGGGAGCAGGAATTCATCCATCCCCGTGGAGAAATGCTGTGGACGTGGCAGGGCAGGGACAGCCAAGGGAGAATTGACTGTTTTTAGGCTTTTTGCAGGATTTGCACCAATCCATGGCATTGGCCTGGATGTGGTGGAAGACAAGAGGTCATGGGAACAATGCCAGTGATGCCACTGGGGAGTTCACAGGAGGCAGAGACGTGGAGGGTGTTAGGTTTAGGAGACTAAAATCAGACACAAATGGGTAATTTTGTGGTTTTTCCCCATTTTTCATAAACCTGCCCCCTCTTTATCCAGCTTGCTGCCACCAGCAAAAAGAGAGCACAGCCTCTCAGTACCCGTAAACTTTATTAAATGTGTGCTTTTTCATTCTTAAATTAAATTAAAATCAGGTTTTTTCATACTGAAATAGCACCAAAGGGAGAAGGATGACAATATCACCAAGTGAAGGGGAGGGAGGAGAGAAAACCCAGAAACTGTTGAAGACAATCAAGGAATTTTTTAATGGTTAGGAAAATGGGCAATTTTCCCCTTCATCTGGAGACTTGCTGCTGTGTGTGAAGTGTGTATGTGGGAGAACTGAGAATCAGTGCAAGTCAAAATCACTCAGTGCAGGGCAGGAAAGGCCAAATTATTGCTGGAAATTTGACTTTTTAGTGCTGCACCCAAAGGCCACCCTGACATCAGGCAGAGCAGTCTCACACTGATCTCCAGGGCACCTTGGGGTATAAACTCCTTTTATCTGTGTAGATCTTTGAGTGGCAGCATTTCCACAGGAAATAGATATTTGAATATGATGAAATTCCCCATGGCACAAAGTCAGCACCAAGGATGGGCACAGCAGCCCCATCCTTGCCCTTCCAGGAATTCCAGGATGGATTTCACAGCAGCAGACACACGTGGCTGCCTTGTCAAACTGCACTGGTAAAGAAAACTCCATTTCTCTGGATTTTTCAGTTGAAACAGAGAGTAAAGAGCTTCCCCACACTCCAGGTTTGGCTGAAAGCTCTTGCTGCACTGGGTCTCACCTCAATGACCTTTCTGAAATGGGCTCTATGAGCCTGTGCCAAGCACATCAACAGCAATGGGGGAAAAAATGTTTTTTGAAGACTTTGGGTCAATCCTTGTGCTGAGCTCACACTCCTGGGGGTTTCAGTGCAGGAGAGCTGTGGTGGCATTTGTGGCTGTGTCTGTCTCCTCCAAGATCACGGAATCATGGAATGCTCTGGATTGGAAGGGACCCTAAAGCTCACCTCATTCCATTCCCTGCCCTGGGAACTGGAACTTTCCACCATCCCAGGTTGCTGCAAGTCCAGTCTGGCCTTGGACACTTCCAGGGATGGGGAATCCACCCCCGCTCTGGGCAACCCAGGCCTCACCACCCTCACTGTATAAAAATTCCTTACCATCAATTTGGCACTTGATGCTCATAGGATGCCTTGTAAAGGTTGGTGTGGGTTTGGTTTTTCCTTCAAACAAATCCAAAATTTGGATTTGTCCTAAAATCCAAATGTTGCATCGTGTATAAGCCTAAGCTTCTTCAGTGCTTAATGGCAGATTTGATTATTGAGACCAGAAGCATTTTAATAACCTAATTATTTTCTCATAGTTAATGTTTTCATTTTTCTGCTTTTTTTTTTTTTTTTAAACACTATACAGGTTACTTTTTTTATTTATAGCCACTTTTGATTTCCCCTCCCATACACGTGCTCAGCACTGCAGGCCCAGGAGGGATGTGGTTTTCAGTAGTTTACCTCCAATTCTTCTTAGGTTAAAACAATCTAAACTTCATGGCTGGATTTTCAAATAAGCCTGAAGAGTTTAGAGGCTTAAATGCTATTAGAGTTCAAAGCAATTTGGTTGCATGACCTCTTTTTAAAAGCCATTGTTCATATGTGGAGGGATTTTCTAAACTACTTATGGCCCAGATCAAAACCAATCAATCACAGATCCCTAAATAGCTTTACAAGGTGTGCAACAAGGTATTCAAACCCTTGGAAATGAAGGGGAGGAAAACCTTGAAGTATTTAGGAGAAAGTATTCCTAAGTGGCTGAGCCTGATGTGCTGGGAAGAGTTTTTAAAGGCACATTTGATGGGCTTGTGTACAGATATCGAGGCTCTACTGATTTAATGCCAGGGATTTGTGGCAGGTGCAGATACTCAGCTGTAGGAATTGCTTGGTATTGCTGTAGCTTGTCCAATATGGGGAGACCAGTCTGTGGCCATTTAAAGCTTCTTTATGGTAGTGCAAATGTGACTGCATGTGAGGAAATAGCAATATAACTACACTGATTTTTTAAAACATCATACTCCTAAGTGATTTGTCTGCTGCTTTTGGCTGGGGTAGAGCTGGTTTTGTTCATAGGACTGTGGTTTGGATTTGTGCTGGGAACAGTACTGATAACCCAGGGGTGTTTTCATTTCTTACACAACACCAAGGCTTTTCCTGCTCCTCCAGTGAGGAGGCTGGGGATGCACAAGGAGCTGGCAGGGGACACAGCCAGGACAGCTGACCCCACCTGGTGCAAGGGATATTCCAGACCATATGGCATCATGCTCAGCATATAAAAGTGGGGAAAGAAGGAAGCAGGAAAGTTTTGGAGTGATGGTGTTTGCCTTCTCAAGTCACCATTCCAAATGTGAGAGCCCTGCTGTCCTGGGGATGAGCATCTGAGCACCCGTGGGAAGTCTGGAATTAATTTCTTGGTTTGTTTTTCTTGCTTGTGTAGCTTTTGCTTTACCTATTAAACTGTCTTTATCTCAACCCACAGGTTTCCTTAGATTTACTCTTCCAATTCTCTCCAGCATCCCACCTGGGGAGTGAGTGAATGGAGCCGAGATCCCAGCTGGGCTCAAACCACAACAATTTGTCAAAGGCATGTCCATATTATCCCAGCCTTAATTCTCCTTGAAATACCAAAGAAATGGCACTCTTAAATCTCCTTTTCAGCTGGGAAGACCTCAGATTTTGTGCCTTGCTGGTGCTGGCACCATTTGGTTATGCCTGTGAGTGACTGATGTCTCATCCTCGCTACCACCGTGGTTTTTCCATTTGAATGAAAGAGCACAGCATGGGAGGGTCTTGCTCTTAGAATATATTTCCCAGTAATTACCCTATAGTAATTATAATCCTTTTGGCTACACCTTATGCCCATTCTGAGCAGCACAGGCAGATTTCTCTGCTCACCTCCTGTGACACACTGGGGAGACCATTGCCACGAGCCCAACATTCTCCCAAGTTTATTTGAACTGCAGATGCTGGGAGGGACTGTGGTCTCATGGAACCAAGGCTCTGTGACCATCTCTGATCTTCTCATGTCATGTTTTGTGTGAACACTGAGGGGCTGAAGGGAGGCAGGGAAGAGAAGGGACTGTTGGGGGTCTGTGTGGTGCCTCACCCCCTTTCTGCTGTAAGGTGAAGCATTTATGCAGATGGGACATTGCCAAAAAAGGCCTTAAAATGGGATATAAATGGGGGAAAGGGTGAAAGCATCAGTGGAGGTAGTGAACATGGCACTGAGCTGTGCCACACCAGGACAGAGCACTGAGCACAGTCTGGCTTTGGTGCCACCAACCCATCACCACTTCTCTACCAGGTGAGGCTCAGGTAGAGCTTTGCAATGACAGCTGTGGGAGAAGCTCCTGGGGCCTCACGGGTTGAATGAAGCTACTTTCATTTCCCTGGGAAATGGGCCTGGCATGCAAAACCCTGCAGCTCTTTTCAGGGGACAGGGAGGTTCCAGGACTCAGCATCTTTGGGAACAGAAGGTGTTGAGTAGGAAGGAGGTTTGGGGCAGCCTGGAGAAGTTGTGGCTCAACACATGCAGAGGAACTCAGTGCCACGAGGCTGAGTGGGTCACCAGACTCTTTTCCTCACCTGAAGAGGTTGAAATGCCTCCCTCTCCTGCAAAATTGTAACTTCTGATACAATTCTCTTTGGACTCTTTGAAATCTCTGCTCTGCTGGGATTTTATTAAGATCTTGGCTGGCATGCAGGCAGCCAGTGAACTTCATCCCCAGGCTTCTTCCTAATCACATTCCTGGGGGATCCCCACTCTGTTTTACCCCCCTCAGGTACTTTTCAAAGTTGTGCTCAGGAGAGGGAGCACTGCTGTGTTGTTTGTGCAGCACCAAGCGACAACTGGGTACTCCCAAAGCTCACAAATGCTGAAGATCAAGAGCCAGCAGATAAATGAGCCCATGGTAATAAAAGACTCTGCTTCACTAACAGATTTCTGTCACTGAAACATTTCCACCAGCTAAAAAAAACGTGGTAAAAGAGATTTGTTTTGCCTGATACTTTTTAAAGCCCTTCACAACTTTCCAGCTCCCCCCTCAGTTCTTTAGGAAAGAACTACTGTTTTCTCATTCCTCTTTCTGGACATGATTATTGTTCACTTTTTTCCCAACCAACCATTCCTCCAGTCTATTTAAGACTGACCCAGCTGAAAAGATCCATCTTTATGGCTTAAACCACGTCCACTGAAGTTTCCTGCATATGCCTGGTGCAGTGGTGGGTCCCCCCCAACACCTTCAGGGTGTGCCACGAGCATCATCTCAGTGTGAACCTTCCCTCCCATCCCCAAAATCCCTTCAGATGGGCCCCCCTTAGAAAAAAAAAAAACCTTAGAAAACCATTTTGCTATCAGAGTAGCAGAAGGGATGCACTGGTTTGGAGCCAGCCTCAGTGAATGAGGCCTTTTGACTACCTGGCAATTTTCATTATAGAGTCAAAAGAATCATTTGTGTTCTTTCACTTTTGGCTACCAAGATTATTTTGTCTCAAAACAAAACAAAGGATTATTGGTTTTGGCTTCCTTAAGAGGAAAAATAAGTTTGGCTGATGAAAAGAGCTTGATTTAATGGGGGTAAAAGTAAAACAAAAAATTGGATAAGTGGAAGCAAAATTCACCAAATGTTTCATGCAATAAAAAAATCCCCTAAGGTAACATTTGGAAAGCCAAATTAGGTATTAAGCCTCCTTTGTTTTATTGTCAAAAGTGGTGAGGTCTGGTGAAAATGGCACTTGCAAGCCAAAACCTGGCTGAACTTTCAGGAAGACTCTGAGCTACCCCTGTCACTTCTAAAAACTCTGCACCTGTGTTTTTTTACAGAGGCAGTGCTAAACCCTGGGCCCATTGTACCAACAGGACCAGGCTGCTGTTCACAGCCTCCTTTTCTGGATGTAACAGCGCCTTTCTCTGAGAGAAGAAAGGAAAAAAAAGAAAAAAAACCAAAACAAATCAAGAGCAAATCATGTTTCAGCACAGCTATTTTTTTTTTTTTCCCCCGTATTTCCCCCCTCTCTACTGATATGTAAAAAAAATATATATATTATATTATATTTTCCTTTTCTTAAATTATTTCTTTCAGCCTCAGTCCCAGCCAAAGTCCTGCCCTGTCATCTGGTAGAACTTCATGTTGAAGGGCCGGTAGAAGTCCCGCAGCCTCTGCACCACCTCCTGGTCTATGTCAGGGTGGGTCCTGCCTTTGGTCTTCCCCAGGCAGTGGGGTTTGCTGCTGCCCTCCGCCTTCTTCAGGCACGGGAAGCCCTTGGTTTTGTTGAAGTAGAAGTGTTTGTCAGTGATGATCCTCTTGAGGCCCAGAAAGTCCTGGACCCTGCCCAGCTCCCCTGCGGGGTCGCTGATGAGCCTCTCCCCGCTGACAAAGAGGATCTGCCCGATGGGGAAGTAGAGGAGCCAGTTCTCCAGGTGCTTGGCATAGATGCCAATCTGGATGGCGCTCCATGAGGTGTCAATCAGGCCTGTAGTCCTGTTTTTGAAGGTCAGGCTCTCAAAGGTGGGGATGTCAGGCTTCTTGGAGAGCGTCTGGGTGTAGTCCGAGATGGCTCTGGTCACGGGGTCCCGCACCACCACGATGAGCTTGGTGCCCTTGGACATGGAGGAGATGCGGGCTGGGGCCTCCTTGGTCACAAAGTAGCTGGGGGTCTTCTCCATGGTGATCTGTCCCTCCAGTGTCCTGGGCATCAGGTCCCTGCCAGAGGGGGAACGAGGGACACGTTAGTGCCAAAATCCCCGGGGCAGGGTCGGGAGCTGGATGTGGGCAGCGCCCTGGGGATGTCCTGGGGATCAAGGGCAGGATGGTCCTGAGCCTCCTGCCTCTGCCCCAGCCCTTCCCTCCTTGCATTTATTGTCAGGAGGCCCATAATGCTCTGACTCTGCAAACACCTGAACTCGTCCCTGACTCCCCACTTCCTCTCACTGCACATTTACCTGGAATTAGACCTGAATTCATTTTGCCTGTTCAAGCCCTGCCCTCTGGATGGGATCCCACCTCCCTTCTTGAAACAGCAGGAGCACATCTCAACCATCCCAATGCCCTATCCCTTTAAATTCTTCTCTGCCCACATTGGGGTTTCCTGCACAGAGGCTTAAATTCCCTGGAATAACAGTGAATTCCTGGAGTAGCAACCCTCCCTTCCTGTAGGAGAGAGGAATTTTCAAGGGCCAGGATGCAAGACTTTATTTTTTGGCATTTCCAAGGAGGCAGCAAGTTGATGCCACATAAAAATGTGCAACATCAGCCCCCTGACCTCAGCAATTTCCTTCTTTCACCCAAAGACATCCTGCACGCTGGCTGCTTTGGGGAGTTCTGCATTGAAGTGGGAAGGGGGTTTGGGGCAGATCCATCCTGCTTCATGGTCCCCTTGAGAGTTCAGAGCCCTCCTGGGCCAGGATTGGGTGTGATTTACTACAGAGCCACAGGATTTGGTGGTTGGATACCCTGAGCTCCTTCATGTTAAACAAGGCACAGCAGGAAGGTGTAGGAGCCCTAGGAGCAGGTGAGTCCCAGCTCCTCTCCCTCTCCTCCTCATCCCACCTGCATGGCACACCACATCCCAGCCCCTCACACCTTCACTCCAACACCACACCCAGGCAGGAGCATCCACAGAACGCCAGGTTCCCACCCCCTCCTTTGCTTACACACAAATCCATCCTTCCCCCCGGGCCCTCGGCTGCTCTTCCCACGGCTCCCATCCTTCCTGGGGGATTGGGGGATGGATGGGGCTGGCTGCAGCCTCAGGGAGCTTCACCACCATGGCACCAGCAGTTCTCATGGCAATGCAGCCCCCCACACCCTGAGCCCTTGCCTTGGACCCCGTGTGCGAGGGAACTGCTCCCGCTGCAACCATCGGGCAGCAGCAACATCTGCTTTGCAAACCTGTGCAATATGCCAGCAAAATTGAAGCCATCTATCAGAAAAAGCAACAATGAAAAGCCAACAGCAGCTAAAAACAGCAATAATAACCAAACCCCAGGCTGTTATGTTACAAACAAGAGAGAACAAGGAATGGCCCTTCCTAGGACAATTCCCTTTGCAACCACGTCACACGGGGGCTGAGCAAAGACATGGGCCCAGAGCAGTCAAACCTCTGCTGAGGGTTTCTGTCTGGGGGAAACTCCAAGAATTTGGGGCATTCAGGATGGGGAATAAGCAAGCTGAGGAGTGTGAAAGACCTCTCGTGCATCCTGAAGGATGTGAAGATGAATCACTGCTGATAATAAGTGTGGCATTTGCTGAGCAGGCACATAATTCTCCAGTGGAATTTGCCATGATTTTTTGCCAATTTGCCTGATGCTGCAAAAGACAAAAGTGTAAATGTTTTAGAAACAGGCTGGCCAAATTCTTGGTGGCTGAAATAAATAGAAGTACCAGAGTCTGAGTGCCCCTTCAGCTGTGGAAACCCCCAAACCCCCCTGCCCTCAGCTGGGAGGAGGTAACAGGAGGAGACCTACACTTTATACATCTGTCTGTGGATGTCTGATACCATCTGGAAGGAGGCAGGACTTCGCTCTGGACCGGTGCAGCTGGTTCTGCTCAGGGCAGCCTCACTTTTGACAATGGCATGGAGTGGCAGATAGGACAAGGGGTGATGGCTTTAAGCTGAAAGAGGGTGGATTTAGAATGGATATTAGGAAGAAATTCTTCCCTGTGAGGGTGGGAGGCCCTGGCACAGGGTGCCCAGAGCAGCTGTGGCTGCCCCTGGATCCCTGGAAGTGTCCAAGGCCAGGTTGGATGGGGCTTGGAGCAACCTGGGACAGTGGGAGGTGTCCCTGCCATGGCAGAGGGTTGGAGTGGGATGATTTTTAAGGACCTTTCTAACCCAAAGCAGATTCTAAGAATCACCCTTTTCCCCCTCATGCACCAAGCCCACGTTTCTCAGATGTGCTGGTATTGCCCTGCAACCACTGGGAGCACCTGAACCCTTGGAAAGGTGAAGAAACCAAGTCTGGGGAAGTCCCTTCCCCACTGCCTGCCAGCTCCATCCTGCTGGATGCTCACCCTTCCCTTCAGCTGCACTCCCACTGCCCTGGCTGCAGCCCCAAAAGGGGGCTCAGGTCTTCACACCTGTGGCATAAAGGAGTCCCACAGAGCCCGTGGGCTCTCCCAGAGGTGCTGCTGGTGACTCTGGCAATCAGGACCTTCCCACTGCACAGCCTGTCAGGTGCTGCAGGGTTATGAGACAGCAGAAGGCACTGCTGACCCCAACCCTGCACCCCAAAACACCTTGGGCTGGGGGCACCCTGCTCCAGCTGCCAGGTGCTGTCTCCATCTTTGCCACAGGTGCTGGTCCAACCAGTGAGATACACACAAAGAAACGGTGGGGAAGGAAAAACCCCTGGGCAGGTGTCAGAGCATCCAAGGAGCCTCCCTGCTTTCATGGCTCGGGATGAGCCGTCAATGGACGTGATAACAAACACCCCAAAGCAAAGCACAAAGGGGAAATCTCTCTGTTAGCTGTGCCACAGCTTGATTTTCCCCCGGAGCAATGTGCAGGGTCTGGCTGGGGTTTGGGGCACCCCAGCCTGAGGCAGTGGTGGGAAAGGAACCCTGTGCAGGTGAGAAGTGCTGTTTTTAAGAAGTGCCACTGAAGGGCAATGCAGGGAAAGCTGTTATCTAAGAAATGCCCCACAGCTCTGAATCAGCTGTGGGACCTTGGCTCCTCTGAAAAGGGTAAGGAAGAGTCAAATCTGCTCCCAGAAATGCAAGACAGGGTGGATGGAACCCTCTAGATAAGGTGGAGTAGCAGGGCAGAGAGGGAAAATGAACTGTCTGAGGGGGCTTATTTCATCTCTGACTTCTCCACAGAAACAGTGCCAGGATTTCTGTCTCCAGGAAGGGGCCAGACACCGTGGTGACAGGCATGTGACAGGCATGTGACAGAGCTGGCAGCCCTGGGGGAAACACAGAGCCTTCTCCATCATGAAGCTATCAAACAAGGAGGACAGAGCAACTGAGGCACAGCCAGCATCGCGGCTTGGTGCAACCTCACACCCCCAGAGGAGTGTGTGCTGCTCCCTGGACCACTGCTGCCACCAGCAACTTGTCTTCTTCTTCCCCCACCAGCTCTCTTTTTCTTCCAAATCATTTTAAGCACTGACTCTGCAACAGGAATTTATAAAAAACCCAAAAGTCGCTCTCACAAGCAGTCAGTCCCCTTCCCCCACCTCCAGCCCACACTCCCAGAAGTACCATTACAGCATGTTCAGATGATTGAAAAGAAAGATGCTCTAGCAGGAGTGATAACTTGATGTAACCAGGAGCGTGTATGGATGTATAAATTCAAAAACGCTGCCTAAAGAGATTAATTCCTCCCTCCCATGAGACCAGCTGCTAAGCCCAGGGGCTGTGCTGCCCCAGCAGCTCTCACAAGGCTCTGCATTTGCTTTGATGAGCTGTGAGTGTACACAGGAGTTAGCTGAGCCTCCTGCTCTGCCTTCCTTTAGATCTCAGGTGAAATCGATACACGGAAAGATGCACTTCAGGAAACTGAGAAAAATTAAAAACAAAACAAAACAAAACAAAAAACCTCCATGAGAAGCTGTGAGACTGAGGAAGCTGAAAGGAGAGGGGCAAAAGATCAGAGCTCTGCAAGGAAAATCACTCATTGTGTTGTTGGATGTAAGATCAAACCCAACTGGCATTAATAGCAAAAGGACACCCTTGCCACTGATTTTAATGATGGATTAAGCTGAGCTTGGAGCAAAATAAGAGGCAGGAATGGTCCTAGGAGAGGACAAGGAGCCCTGGGTGTCTCCTATCCTCACCAATCCTGCTGCAGAGGCATTCTCTCTGCATAAAGACAATGCTCAGGGAAATGCTGGTGCTTTGGAGGGATCTATGATACAACTGCCATCTCTCAGAGGATGCTGCAGCCTCACAAAACAAGTCAGGGGCCTTGGAATTTCCTTCATCTCTGCTCTCCCACCCCCACGGAAGCAGTGTGTGCAGGATGTGCCTATCACCTGCTGAAATACTCCTTTTTCTTTAGGTTGTGGTCAGAAAGGTGTCCAGCAGGACTGCTTCATTTCCACCATCAGGAAAGCATTCCTGGATTCTCTGCTTCCACAGGACGTGCTGAGGTGCCTGTCCTGCCTCTGTGGCATGGTCCCTGTGCCCAGTGCAGTGAGGGCCCTCCCAGCAAACAGGTTTTTACCACTTCCAGTACCCCAGAGGAGTTGAAGCATGAAGAAAGTAGATCAGCTATTAAGAAGATATTCTTTACTATGAGAATGGTGAGATCCAGGCTGCCCAGGGAAGTGTTCAAAGCCAGTGATGTCTTCAGTCAACTGTGATGGCTCAAGGGGATAAAACTTCACATTAAAGGTGAATATCCAAGGTAAACCTGAGCATGGGAAACATCTGATTGTTAATCTCAAATAAGTCCAAGTAAGCAAACACTTTACTGAAAAATATTAGGAAGTAGAATAAATCTTAAAGACTGAAATCTCGAAGGAAGTTTTTTTCTGTTTTTTACTGTACATTATTGAGAAGCACAGATTATTTTCATTAGCAGGTAGAGACCCTTGGACATCATGAAAGACTAGCTAAAAATTATTTTAAATAATGTTATACAGGGCTTGGAGCAACCTGGGCTAGTGAAAGGTGTCCTTGCCCAAGGCAGGGGGGCTTGGAATGAGATGAGCTTTAGTGCCCCTTCCAACCCAAACCATTCAGGGGTTCTGTGAACCCGGAGCACTGAGCTGTGCTGGGATGACGGGGACAGCTCTCAGAGCACATGGGACATGCTGACACTGTCAGGAACTCACAAAAGTATCCCAAAAACCAGACCTGGCGGCAGGCAGCCACCTACAGCCGTGCCAGAGCCCAGGCTGCAGGGACAGTCACTGCTGGGTGACTGCCCTGGTCACAGCCAGGGGACAAACACAGCACACCATTTCCACACCAGCTTCCCCAGCACAGCCCTCAGAGCCTCTCCTGCCCCCAGCCCCCAAACCTGCTCACTCCGTGGCTGCTGGCATTTATTTGAGCAAGTCTCAGTATTTATGTGTCTCATTACATCTGCAGCCAGCAGCAGCTGTTTGCACACTGGCTCTGTCAGGCAGCATCTCAGCAAAACTGCCTCCCTCTCCCTCCCTTCCTCTCCTTCCAGTTAAGCTCCCTCTGAAGTTTAGGGTGCAAATGCAGCCCTAAAATGCAGCCCCCACAGCTCCTGAGGTGTCTCCTCCAGCCCCATCCAAAGCCCCAGCACTGCCCAGAGCCCAAATGCAGCCTGTGCAGCAGGGCAGGGGCTCATGCAGCCCGTGCAGGCACCCAGGCTGTGCCCACCATCACCCCTGGCACAGGTGTGTCCAGCCCAGGTGTGTCCAGCCCAGGTGTGTCCAGCCCAGGTGTGTCCAGCAGAGCCTCCCAGGGGCACACCAAGTCCAGGGGCACCTCCACTCCCTTCACCACTGGGTTTAACCACCTCAGCAGTTCTAAGAAAAAAACACTCCAGGAATGTCAGTGCCTCCAAAACAGACTGGGACCTCGGGCTGCCAGTGCAGGGCTGGAGGAGGAAAGAGCTGGGACCACCCCGTGCCAAGGTCACTGCCAGGAAGCCTCGTCCTTCCTGAGGAGCTGGGAAATCCCTAAGGAATGCCATGGACAATGCAGCTCGTTTGCTGATAACTCCAGAGGCCAAAATCCTTCCTGGACCTCAGGCTCTGGCCTTGCTGAGGAGGAGCAGCATCAATCCTGGGCTGAGGGCAGGGAGCCGAGCCGAGGAGGCAGCGGTGTCCCCGGGATAAGGGGGTCCCACACCCCCAGGAGACCCTGGCAGAGCTCACAGTGTGACTCCCTGGCAGCTCCCCTGGCTGCAGAGCCACGGGGCTGAGGAGTGAGGGGCAGCATCTGCACGCAAAGAGGGGGCTCTGCTCAGCAGCCCCTGCCCGGCTCCTGCCCCACTGCTCTCCCGGGAATGAAGCTCGTGTGGATCAGAGCTAATTACAGCACGCAAACCCTCTGTCTAATTGCTCTGATTAATTATTGACGGGCTGAGCTGCTGCTCTGAGGGCAGCAGGTAATGGGGAGCGCTCTGCCCAGGCACCTGCTGGCCTCCTGCCTCCTTGTGCTGAGGAGTGATCCCAATGTCCAGGCACTCCATGGCCAGTCTGGGAGAGAAAACTGTGCCAAGAGGTTCCCAAAAATCCACTGTGCTGGAAAGCACATCTGGAGACCACCAGTGCCTAAGTGCTATTGACAGGCAGAAACTCCCTGATGTCATTAGCCCTGCAAGCCATTGATTTTCTCTGCTGGAACAAGAAACTCATCGGAGCCGAGGCAATCGCAGGTGGCACTACCACCTCCTCTGGGCTGTCCAGCTGGGCTTTGGAAGAGGGATTTCGGGGCTGTTTTCTTTCCAGTGGCTAATTGCTGGAAAATCCCAGCCCTCTGCCTAGCAGGAACAGATGAAGAGCCCCAGGGCTCTTGGTCACAGCCCCTTCAACATGTGGCCATCCTTTGTACGGGAATGGAGACACCACCAGGCATCTTCTAAAGGATCTTTCTCTGCCAGGGTTGGGGCTGGGCTCATCTCTGCAGTGCTTCCCCCTGGGGCTGGCCATGAGCTCTCTGACCCAGCCTCAGCTCCCCTCTCCCAGCAGCTCCAGCAAGCAGGGCCAAGCACTGGGAAGGACAAATTCCTCCTGTCCCCATCAGACCTGGACCCAACTCTCACCACCTGTGGCTCTGCAGCAGCACTCTGCACCTCTCCCAGTGACAGCTGAACCCCAGCAGTGGGCAGAGCTCCTCACACAAGCCATGAGCCACTCGCCAAATTCCTGCAGCACCAGCTGATTCTTACAAGGGAGAAAATCAGGCTCACAGCGATTTCATCGTATTTCCAACGTAGTTCCCAAATGAGAAGTGATTTTTCATTACAGCCTGCTGACTCTCCTCTCTGTCACGTTATGGCAAAGCAGGATTTTCCAGCTGAGACAATGGACATGATCCTTTTGCATCCTTGCTCCCTGCCCTTCTCCCTTGCAAGTGCAAATCAGGAGTTCCCTTTTGCCAAGCCACCACACACGAGGGTCACTCACTGCTGGAAGAGGACAGCAAGGACATGGCTGGACATGAACCCCATCAACCCTACACTAACCTAAAACAGAGATTTGCTGGGAAGTCCTTGCCTGTTTGTCCACTGCACATCTGCACCATGGAGAGGGAGCTCCCAACCTCTTTCCATCACACAGAAGGATGCCAGGAGCCACAGCCTTGCCAGGGATCAGCACAGCCTTCAGCCTGGACCTCACCTCCCCCAATTACAGTCTTAAACCACCCAGTTTTGGCACCTGCATTGCAATTTTTTGTTTGTTTTAAAGATGTGCCTGTGTGGGCTGGGGTTTATGCCCAGGCAGGATGTGAACAGAGCAGGAGTTGTTCTGAAAAGTTCAAAGAGTAAAGACCAAGGGATGAGAAAAAACAGCTACAAATGGCCCAGCACTGATATAAATAAATCTCAATGTAATTTTTACTCCCTAAGGGCACTCCTGAAGTCTTACACAGGTACATCCTCCCAAACATTCTCCCAGGAGCTGCTGCTGGTCTTGGAGGGACCAGGGCTGCACCTTCCC
Source organism: Pseudopodoces humilis (assembly GCF_049639895.1). NCBI lineage: Eukaryota > Metazoa > Chordata > Aves > Passeriformes > Paridae > Pseudopodoces > Pseudopodoces humilis. Next base: position 9,163,034 of record NC_142220.1, read on the forward strand.
CCTCCTGGACCCAGGAGAACCCTCTTGACGTCCTCAGCCTTGTCCTCAGCCAGGACAGAAGGCTCTGTAATAGGGAGAATATGGAACAACCTCCATCCCCAAACCAACAACCCCCTCATGCCTCTCTCACTCAAAGATCTCCAAGACCACACATTTCAGCCCTGACTAAGCAAATCATCTTAAGGAGGAAGGTTAAAGAACTGTTTGTTATTGGAATTGTCTCCCTCTTTAGGATTCGTTTTTTGATAAATTAACTCCAGCTTCATTACTTCATGATATATTTCCCTTGACATTTAATTATACTTACCCCAAACACATTAAGCCAATCAGTCTGAACAGCTTCTTATTAATATGCAAATTTCTCCTTTGAAAAGCCATGAATCTGTGAAAAATCTCTACAGGCTTCAATCAAGGCCCTTTTGGGAAGTTGGGAAGTTCCCTGAGAAGCACCCTCCTGGCTCAAGGCAGGAATCCAGCCCCACAGACATGTCCTGGTGCCTGGTTTGGGAATGGGAAAAGAGGATGTTAAAGCACCTTCTCAGGTCTGGAGCCATGAGCATGAGAGGTTGAATCCTGCAAAGCAACACGGTGTTGGCAGCTTATCCCCATGCCAGCACCTTTCCATGGGAACCACTGCTTGTCCTGAGTGCAAATCCTCCCTCCCCTGGGACCACAAATGGGAGCTTCATGTGGGAGCTGCAGAATATTCCCTGAAATATCAGCTTTTAGCAAAACAAACAGGAATCTGGTTCTCCTGGTGCCATGGGCAAATGGGACATGATTTGCATTAGGCAAATAAATTGAAACTACACAGTTAACCATCTGCCCTGGAACAGATTTAAGTTTTGCTTTGAAGCAGCACTTCCAGCCTCCCTCCACTCTCACATCCATCTGAACGCTGCAGGATTTTCTGCTGGGAAACCAACTGGGAATTAATTCATTGAATCATTCCTATAATTGGAGAGAAGAAACATCAGTGTAGCCCTGGTGGCCTTTGGCCTCATGGATGTGTTTCCTGTGGATTACACCAATGGACAAACCACAAAACTGCTTCAAAACCTCCCAGAGCCTCCAGTTCCCACCAAAACTCTTTAGTCACCAAACCCAGATGATTTCCTGGGAGCTGCTGAGTTCCACATCATCACCTCGAGAAAAAGGTCACCCATTTCATCTTATTTCAAGAGAAGTTGCAGGTTTTCTTAAAAAACATCTGATTTTCTGTAATTTTTTTGTATTTTTTACAGTTAGACATCAAGATCAGAAATACACTGCAATCAGTGTACTATATAAATAGTCCAATTTTGGGAAATGGCTCTCATGAGCAATAAAGAAACCCAATTTACTATGCACTATAATAAAAATATCTCTTTTACCATATAAATCAAACCAAAGTGAACAGATAAAAAAAAAAAAAATAAACTCAACCCCCCTGGTTTCTGCCCACAGGCACAAGGAGACAGCCCTGGGGAAGGGCTTGCCTGCCCTGTATAAATATATACAAGAGCAAATCTGTTAAAAATTGCAGCCACCACTTTGTTTTCTAAAGGTCCCAGTTTATCCTTCGTCAGAAGAAGCAGGGCTGGGGAGAGGTCGGCCAGAAACACAATCCTTTCCTGTATAAACACCATAGTCTGTGCTGGTTTTAAGTGCATCATATGGCCTATATTTTATATGTGTATATAGTGAGAGAGAGAGAGAGGAACAGAGATTTTTCAAGCCAGTCAGAGACATAAAGTGATCTTATATCATCTAAAACCAACAATCAGACTTGGACTTCTGGCAGTTTTCCTTGCAGTCGTCCCTGCCACCCCCCTGCCCCTTCCTCCCAGCTGCTGGAGCACACTGCTGTCTGCCCCCATTATTTTTCACAAAGGCATATAAATCACTGTGGAAACTCTTATTATCTTATTTTCCCTCTGCTTCTCTCTTGTCTGTTTGGAGAAAAATTAATGCATTTGTCTCTGGAAAAATGTGCAGTCTCTATAATTCAGTTTTAAAACAAGCACAACTAGCAAATGGATAGACCTCCGTTAGGAGACTCATTTTTCATGTGAGTAATTGAACCCTTCCCTTCGATTTTTCCTTTGGGTGTTAAAGACAACTGATGCCTTCCTGGAATTTGCTTACGTCTCAGAAAGGTGGAAAGACAAGACAGACAGAAAAAGCAGAAAAATGAGAGGAGAGGAGACTCGAGGAGAGGAGACTCGAGGAGACTCGAGGAGACTCGAGGAGAGGAGAGGAGAGGAGAGGAGAGGAGAGGAGAGGAGAGGAGAGGAGAGGAGAGGAGAGGAGAGGAGAGGAGAGGAGAGGAGAGGAGAGGAGAGGAGACTCGAGGAGAGGAGACTCGAGGAGACTCGAGGAGACTCGAGGAGACTCGAGGAGAGGAGACTCGAGGAGAGGAGAGGAGACTCGAGGAGAGGAGACTCGAGGAGACTCGAGGAGAGGAGAGGAGAGGAGAGGAGAGGAGAGGAGAGGAGAGGAGAGGAGAGGACAGGACAGGACAGGACAGGACAGGAGAGGACAGGAGAGGACAGGAGAGGACAGGAGAGGACAGGAGAGAGGAGAGGAGTCCAAAGCATATCTTAGAACCTTGGCTTTCTCTGTAGGGGGACCCTGGGGAGGCTCCAGGCAAACATCCCAGATGGGATTTTTCCAAAAGCTGGTGGAGCTTTGATTTGGGCAGCCTCTCACCACCAAGGCTGCTGAGGAAATCCATCCCCATCACAGGGACAGTTCAGTGTCCCACAGACCCGTGGATCACCAGCCCTGTTGTGTCCTGCAAGAACCCCAAACCCAGAAGTGCCTGGGGACACACACACACTGCGTGGCTGATGTCAGCAGTTTCATCCTGGTGCCTCTTTCTGCACCTGAAACTCAGGAAATCTCCACAGCTTCCCTCCCACTGCCAGAAAATGGGAACCCAAACCATCAGTTCTCCAGGAAAAGTCCCCCAGACAAACCAACCTCAAAAATCATAGCCAGCTTGAAAATAATCCTCATCCCTGGTGCTGGGGATGCCTCTGCCCAAATCCTGATCACTCATCAGCCCTGGGGCTCGATTCAGAAGCCAGACAAAAGTGGAAAGTCAAAAGAGTGACACAAACAATCACAAAGAAATCAGGAATAATTCCAGAAAAGCCACAATCAAGTGAGTGCTCAGGCCAGCAAGAACTGTTGTTCCTTTGTCTCTCTCTACATTATCTCTGTCCCCTGGGAGCTACATTATTGCCTGCAATACATAATGCAATTTGCTCATTTTCCATGTCTGCCTCGTTTTCCCTTGGTGCAAGCAGGCCCTGCACACAGTGCCTGTGCTCCTCCCATGGAAGAGAAGGATGGGAACTGGAGCTGGAGAGAGGGGTGGTGCTTGAGAAGCAGCACACAACGTAAAGGGACATAAAATGTTGTCTGAAAATTGGAAGGACACAGAAAAAAAACACTAAATGGATGTGATTTGTGAAAAAAAAAACCAACAAAACCCAAAACCAGTGTCCCTCTGTTCTCCTTCCCTCTGAAGAAATGCCACCAAATCTCAGAGACTGGAAATCAGGCCCTAGTGAGTGCACTGGCTAAATGAAGGCAGCTGAAGCTGGAGGCAGGGAAAGAATATTGGAAATGGGCAGTGGATGCAGCAGGCTGGGAGGCACTGGGCTGTACAGAACCTGGGGAGTTCTGCACACCCTGGTGCCTCTGGAGATTGTGAACTGGCTGCCGGCGTTTTGGGAGCAAGGAGATGGATTTTCTCCTTTATCTGCAGAGGTGAAAGGATCTGTCCACCAAGATATTGTTGTGGAGTCCTAAACAGTTCAACAGAGATTATTGAAGAGTTTTGGAAATTCCTGTGGCGTGCCCTGTACTGCTGGAGATGGTGTGTGCACATCTGTGTGTGTATCTGTGTGCTGAGAGTTTTATGAAAGACCCAGACACCTCAAAGACCTCAACGTTGAGAGTAGAGGCTGCTCCTTAAATTATGCTGAGAAGTGACTTTTTTTATGTATCCTCCTGCTGCATGGCCAAAAACTCCTCCATCTGTATTATAAAAAAGGGAGCCTGACCTCAGGCTATGATCTAAAATATATAGTCACACAAGTTTACTCTTGCAGTGGTTCTTCATCCTTCCTGTGCCAATTGTTTGTCCTTTTGCTAAATGAAACTTTAATGGCTGGGAAAGGGCTCTGTGCTTTCATTCCTGGAGCAAAGCAGTCAAGTGCAAAGCGGGAAAAAGTCTGCAGAAAACAGAAAGCTGAAAAAGATTCTTCCTGGCCTAATTTGCAAGTTCTGGGCAAGGCAAGGGCCAGTGCAGAGGAAGCTGCACAGAGATGGACACTGGTCTCCCCAGCCCCACAGTCAAGGCAGGGAGTTCAGCCACTTCTCACAAGATTCATTCAGCAAGAGCTCTTCCCTGAGCTCAGCAATTCCACCTTCTCCCAGGGAATGCATCGCTGCCTAATCCAGTATCAGCCATCTGACATATTCCAGGAAGTTTTAGTCTGCAGCAGATCTAAATCTCATGGGTAAATGACACAGCAGCCAGCTCAGCTCTGGCTGGTCTGTAGGTTTGTACCTTCATGGCACAGGGATGTGGAGGCTGAGGCTTGGGCGTTAGTGGGACACCGAGGTTGTTCAGGGTGAGCACGGCTCAGTAATGTGAAAATTAAAAAAAATAGAAAAAAGAAAGGTGAAGTGTTCTCCAGAAGATGGATGGATGATTGATGGATGGATGGATGGATGGATGGATGGATGGATGATGGATGATGGATGATGGATGATGGATGGATGGATGGATGGATGGGTGGATGGATGATGGATGGATGGATGATGGATGGATGATGGATGGATGATGGATGATGGATGGAGATGGATGGATGATGGATGATGGATGGATGGATGATGGATGGATGGATGGATGATGGATGGATGATGGATGATGGATGGATGGATGGATGGATGGATGATGGATGATGGATGATGGATGGATGGATGGATGATGGATGGATGGATGATGGATGGATGGATGGATGATGGATGGATGGATGGATGGATGGATGGATGGATGGATGGATGGATGATGGATGGATGGATGGATGGATGGATGATGGATGGATGGATGGATGATGGATGGATGGATGGATGATGGATGGATGGATGGATGGATGATGGATGGATGGATGGATGGATGGATGGATGATGGATGGATGGATGGATGGATGGATGGATGGATGGATGATGGATGGATGGATGGATGGATGGATGGATGATGGATGATGGATGGATGGATGATGGATGGATGGATGGATGATGGATGATGGATGGATGGATGATGGATGGATGGATGATGGATGATGGATGGATGGATGATGGATGATGGATGGATGGATGATGGATGGATGGATGGATGATGGATGATGGATGGATGATGGATGGATGGATGGATGATGGATGAATGGATGGATGATGGATGGATGATGGATGGATGGATGGATGATGGATGGATGAAAAAACCCCAATTAGTGACCTCAGGTTCATTAGTCAACTTGAGTCATTTGGACCCAGGTCAATAAAAACTGCTCTTCCTCACTCAGCACTGAACTAGTGTGGGCTGCAGGCTTCAGATCAGCTCCTGAAGATGACTGCCAGCCTCTCCTTTGCCAGGGCCTCCCTTCTTAGCAAGACCAACCCTCCCTCACCAATCATTTCTCAGCATCCCTGAAGAGAAAACCCAGCCTGAGTGTGCTTCCTCTGTCATCTTGCTTCCCTGGGAATACAGAAGGAAACAGAACTAAGCCCATGCTGACACTCTTCAGAGCAGCAGGGATTCTAATTCCCACAGCCCACCACAACAGTCAGCCAGCACCCCATGGTGGGGTCCCACCTTGCAGTGGGACCACGGGGACCCCTGGCATGGTGTGATCTCTCCATTCCAACACGGAGAGCCACAGAGGGATTTGGAAAAGGATCCTGAGCCTTGGGAGCCCAGGTCTTCTGCTCTTAAGCCACTTTGGAAAGCCCAGACAGGACCCCTGGAGATGAAGATTTTGAAGCGTGATCAAAGAGACTTGACATAGCAAGGAGGATTAATGTTTCTGCAAACACACAGGGAAAGCTTCTTAGTTATTCCAGTGGGGTTTGTTCCAAAGGGGCCTAAGGGAGTTAGGCACTTAAAACTCACTCAGATCCTTTATTTATTTGCAAATCCTGAGCTGCAGTGTGACCCCTGAAGCGTTGCTTTCCGAGCGTGTCTGCTCGAGTGAGAAGCTGAATTGATTGTGGCTGTATTGGTGGCCTCCTGCAGCTGCTCCTTCTCCACATCCCAGGGAGTGAGCCTGCCTGGGGAGACAGCTGAGGGCACAAAGTGTCTGAAGAAATCAAGGAAGACACCACACTGAAACCATGAGGGTGGTGTGTTCAACAACAAACCCTTCCTGCAGGGCTTTGTGCTGGATGTAAGGGGCTGGAGGATGCTGCCAATGATCCCCACCTGGGCCAGCAGCATCCCCAGTCCTTCCTGGTGGGTTTCACCATCTCTAAGAAAGTTCCAGGAATCACTTATTTAATGACTTTGGTTACTCTTCACTGCTCACATATCCCTGCTACATTTTTTTCTCCATCATCAGCTTTTACAGTCAAAAACTGTGGAAAGAAGACACAGTGAGGGCTTTGCTCCCCAGCTGGTTACACACTCGTGATGTCCTAATCATTCCTACCACCACTTCTAATCCTATTGCACAGGGCTCCAACCTGGGCAAAGCAGAATGAGGAAGCTGGAAAAAGACAGAAACAATAAACAAAAGACCTGTTTTCACACTAATACTCCTCGTCATAATAATGATAATAATATTACTAAAAATAATAATAATAATGAGAAATGCAGATCACGGTCCAGCTGCTTTCCTGGCCTTCCCACAGGGTCCCCTGGATTTTGTGTCACCTCATCAGCACAAACTGGCCAGGGAGCTGTGGCACAGCGCAGAGGGGTTGTTGGGAAACGTGGCACACATGTGACATGCTATTGTCCCTAATTTGATTAATGAAGCCATCACGCTAACAGAGCGTTCCACACACCCCCAGCCCCCTGTCACTAACCCACACCAGGAACTTCCCAGCAGAGCATTCCTTCCCCAATACTCGCCTTTCCCAACTTTGTCAGGTAATTGTTTATGAAAAGATGAATGTATACAATAATACTGGGTGAAGGGAGCTGATGTATGTGGTGTTAATGAATGAAATAATCAGTTTGGTAATAACTGGCATGTGTATTTGTCAAAAGGGAACCAGCAGGGCATTAGCATTCTGCAGCCACCAAACCTTTATCTCCTGGTCTTGTGTTTGACAACCGCCCCCAGATAGTCCATGAATAAAATACAGAGTAGCACCCAGACATAATTAAACTGCCAATGTGGATGTACCTAAATGAACTTGATATCTTAATGACACTAGATAGCAGGGGAATAATGAAGGCGGTGTGAAAGGGACGTGCATAATGAGCACAAACACAGCGGCTGGCGCTGCCCGCGCCTCCTGCTCAGCACAGCCAGCATCGCCGCTGCTCCCACGCCACACACAGCACCTCCAGCCTCACCCATGCCAGGGCTGAGAGTGCCACCTCTCCAGGGGCAAGGGCTGCTCCTGCAGTGCTTGCCAGGCTGTGGTCACAGAGCCCTTTCTCCTCCAGAAATCCCTCCTTTGCCCCATCTCTCTGCACCTGCCGCATCTGCTCCTCCAGAGAGCTCTGGCACGCTGCTGTGCAGTGCAGACGTGGGTTTGGGAGTGCTTAACGTGATTAAAGTACCAGACATGCTCCTTTTTAATGTTTTGTGTTATTTTCTCCAGCACAGAGATGGTTTTCAAGGAAAGAAGCTGCTCCTTGGGGATGGGCAGCTCAGAGGATGTCCCAAGATAACTCAGCAGCGCAGAGCCACAACCCCTCATTCCCATCACATCCACAGACACTGAGCCAGATGTGTCCTCTCCCAGCACCTATGGGTGCAATCTTTCCTCCAGAGGATGCTGGGCACTCCTGACAGTCATCCCAACTGTTCCCAGAAAGCTGGTCCAGTGTGAGACAGGAATTTACACCTCAAAAGCAGATTTGATCCCTCTCCTTTGGAGCAGCACCACACTGGGCTCCTACCCCACACTGCTCAAAAGGTAATTGTCACTTCCTGCTCTAATGGCTCCAATTTTAGCAGCAAATGAGCGAAGCAGAGCAAGTATTGGTCTTATTAGAGGAGTAATAATGGGAAACTGGAGCATGCACTACAGGGAAGGAACACTCCCCCACCACACAGGACAGAGCCTGGCTGGTATTTGACAGCAGCAGAGTCCCTGCCTTCTGCTGACAGAATTCCAAGGTATTTGAATACAATAAGCCCAGCATGTAGGAAAGCAACTGGTGCAATAGGCTCGGCTTGACTCTGTTGTGATGTAATTGATTGAAGGCTGAGAACTTGTCACAAAGCCAGTGTGGGAAATGTGACCCGGAAGAGGGCCTGTCTCCTTCTATAAAGCAGATTGGGAAAAATTGCTTAATGCAAATGGAAAAAGTACAGCAGGTTGGGGGGAAAACATCTTAAATCCCTGGAAGTGTTGTTCAAGGTGAGGTTGGATGGGGTTTGGAGCAATGTGGGCTAGTGGAAGGTGTGGAAGGGGCTTGAAATGAGCTGGTCTGTAAGGTCCCTGCCCAGCCAAACCATTGGTGATTCTCTGATTCTGTGGAAGTCCAGTGGCCAACACAGCCAGGAGCAGCAGAGTGCTGAGAACAACCCACTGCAGGAAGCACAGCAGGTGTGATGCTGGGTATTGAGATGGGTTAAGGAACCCTCTGTTTGGGCCAGCAGAAGGGAAAAGTGGCACCATGCAGTACAGCCTGCCCAGGGAGGTGACAGGAGGAAGCTGGGCACGGCCTGAGCAATGACAGTCACCACTGGAATGATGCAGCCAAAGTGCTCTGAGCTCCTCCTGCCAGGTGAAACCCTCAACTTACTGCACTCAGCCCCTTTCCCCTACTGGATATTTGTGCTTGGCTGCCAATTCTTTAACCATTGCCTTCCTTCCTAGGAAAGACATCCCTGTGGCGCACCCTCATGAGACAGTAATGGGATTTCATTAGATTAAATAACTCCAATGAACCCCAGAGACCAACAGCACTTTAAACACGGAGCTCGGAGTTAGAATTACTGTTATTTAACATTGATTAGATTACAGGGTAAATCCAATTCCTCCCTAACCATATGCTGGCTATGATTTGCCTAGTGGGAGATGTTAAGGATGGCATTCCTGGAAATCTCTGCTGAGGGAAGGGCCCGTGGCTGAGTCAGCAATGTCAGGGTGACCCATGGGCTTGTGTCTGAAAGTCCTCCTGCAGAGCAGGGCTCAGGGGATGTCCCCACTGTCCCTGCCCTTTGCTAAAGCTGGGGGTGCAGGCACATCAGCACATCAGCAGGAATATCACCAGGAAAGAACTGGGCCTCTCTGACCCACAGCCCTGCCTTGGCTGAGGCTGTTAACCACTCCCCAAAGCTCCCTCCTGACTCTTTTCCCCTGGAATACCATGGCTTGTGGCTCCCAGCAAGGGATGTGCCTGGAGCCTCCAGCGCTGCCCAGCACCAGAGCGGTGCCCGGGTCTCTCCCTGCTCCTCATCTCCAGGAATCTGCTTTACAGCTCTGGGCTGTGAGAGGCCTGGAAAGGGCTGGTCAGGGCAGGAGTGAGATGATCTCAGGGTTGCAGTCCATCTGGAGGCTGGCAAGGGCCCTCTCCCTGCGGACAGCACGGGGATGGACGGCTCGCAGTGCGCTCTCCTTCCCAGCGTGTGCCACGTGCTTAACGCCTGGCCTGGGAGGTCAGCCAGGACACAGCTTCCTCTGGACATCTTGGCCAATGCATTCTGGAAACTGAGGGGTTGAAAAACTCCTAAATGCATCCCCCACAGCCTGACTGCAGGGATGGGAGCACCAAGAATGGGGACACACCCAGGTACCAGCTGCGACCGTGTGGCTCGCTGTCACTCGGCCAAACAACTCAAGTGCAATTAGGGAGCCTGGGGCAGATGAAGCTGTAAAATCCAGGGTGCAGCCCCTCAAAAAGCACAGACCCCTCGAAAAGCACAGACCCCTCAAAAAGCACAGACCCCTCAAAAAGCACAGTTCCTTCTAAAGGCACAGACCCTTCAAAAGGCACAGACCCTTCAAAAGGCACAGCTCCCTCAAAAGGCACAGCTCCCTCAAAAGGCACAGCCCCCAGCTCACTGACCCTGTCGTGTCACACCGTGGGGACAGTGGGTCCCTGGGATGTGACACCACCCTCGGTGCAGGCAGGGCAGAGCTCAGCCTGTCCCACACCAAAGAACGCAGCTCCGGCGCTGGGGCAGGCTGTGCGCCCAGGGCTGACCCCGAGCGGGGGCACTGCCGATGGTCAAACTCAATTAAGTGCTGTGTGCTGCATCTGGGTCAGGCTGGGCAGCCTTTCCCCAGCCCCAGCCTCTCTGCTTGCACATCCTGCTGAATTCTTTAGGAGCTGTTCCAGAGGATGCACCGGGGCTGGGAGGGAGGGTGGGGGGCCAGGAGCAGGCAGAGCAGCATCACGACTTGTGACAAAGACAACTCTGGGTCTGTGCTGGGCTGATCAGGGATCACATCCTGGGCATGAAAAAACAAGATTTCAGCTCAGAGTGACTCCCCTGTCCTGTCTCTGGGCACCTTCAGTGTCTGCCTGTGGTCAGAGCAAACACAACCCAGGGAAGGCAATGCTGGAGGGACAGGTCATGGTGCTCACTGGAAACCCAGTCCCAGCCCTCCCAGCTGCACCTCGAGCAAGGAGCTCAGTGTTTTGTGAGTTCTTCAGGCCCTGACTCACCACCAGCCAGCTGAGTGTGTCCCAAAGCCTCCTCAGCTGCTCTGGACATGACACAGAACATGCTGTCCAGGCCACAGCAATGCCCATGCTGGCCCCTGGACCTCTCTCTCTGCAGGTACCCAACAAAATCCCATCCCTGCTCCTCAGGTGGGTCTGACTGAGCAGCTGGACAAGAAACATTTGGTGTTCTGCAGGACACACATTGACTCTCAGCCATTCACACCCGCCCACAGACTGTTTTGGGGTTTTTTGTGCTTGCTCAGAAACCTCTGGCAGCCCTTAACCCCAGGCAGGTTTGGAGGGGGCAGAGGAGCTGGGCTGATGATCTCCAGGCAGCACAAGGGCTGACAGGGAGCAGGGCTTTGATTGTCATTTCTACCCAAATTTCCCAGACCATGGTGCAAAGTGGAAATGCTCCCTTTCTTTGCTACCAGCCACGTGATGCCAACTGGAAAATCCATCCCTGCACACCCAGCTGGGTTTTTAACCAAACAACACCAACCATAATTCCCCTCCAAGAACAGTTATGGGATGAGCCTCCCTGTGATCCACAAGAGAATTCCTGGGCCAGCAGCAGGAGCAGAGCCCTGGGTCCCTCCCAGATGAGACCTCGCAGCTCCCTGAGCTGGACTTTGTTTCTGGCCCATCACACTCAGCTGCTCCAGGTGCATTGTTCTTTGCCAAGCACTTTCAGGGTGCTTTTTAGACTTCTTTAGCTAAAATCCTCCCATGGCAGCCCATTTCACAGCTTAATCTCACACTGTTTGAGAAAGTCTCTAATTCTGCTTCTTTCCAACCTGTTGCTGATAGTACAGATGGAGACATGAGAGGGGTAGGAGGGACAGCCACTGCCTCAGTAACCACCCCATGAACTCTCCTCCCAGAGGCTTCTGGAGCTGTGGAATGAACATGCACAAGCCAGGGCTCCCCAGGCCCTGCACAGGAGGTGGCTGTGCCAGCTGTCACCCCCAAACATGCTCCTCTGGCCCAGCTCTGCATGTCACTGCCTGTGCTCTGCTTGCTGCAGGCAAAGAGAATTTCCTTTTGTGCTCTTATCCTCCTTTAGAGGTGATGAAGGCTACAACAACCTTTGCCACACACGTACAAGAATGCTGAACACCAGGCAAACATTTACAGGCAAATATTCACATTCCCACAGCAGAGTTCAGCAGTGCAGGAGGACGGGATTATTGCACAATATTCACTTCATGCCTTGCCGTGACACGCAGCTTTTGCGTGCAGAAAAACCCAAATTGTCCTTCTGAGCAACCATCTCCCAGCAATCAAAGCCAGAGCACGCCAAGCCCTGTGGGGAGGCTCTGCCTGTCCATGGACAGGGAACAAAGGCAACTGGAGCCAACTGGAACAGCAGAGCTCAATTTTAGAATTACCTGAGATGGAAGTTAGCCCAGATGTGGGGACTGGCATCCCCAACCCTTGTGAGAGGCATCAGGAGAACTTTTCCTGACCTCCAGCACAAGCAAGTGGTTGGGGAGCAGCCTGGAGGATGCAGCTGGTGCCAAGGGAAGCTCAGCACACCTTGAACACCCGTGGCTGATGCTTTACCAGCCAAGCTCCCCTCTCACCACACTCAGGGGAGATCAGCACTGGTTGAACACGTGCCAAGAGCTCCCACGTGCTCAGTCCTGCCCTGCCACAGGCTCTGGGTGCTTTTCTGCCTCTTTCCCCATGGGCAGAGTGGAGCATCCTCCATCCCCCAGTGCTGCTGATGGCCACAGCACTGCCCCAACCTGCCAGGCACGGGATGGGATGAGCCGTGCTGAGCTTCAAACCTGAGCTGCCTTTCAAATTTATTGTCCTGGGGAAATGACCACACTTACATGGCTGATATTCCAATGGGCTGAGGGGCAGAGAGATGCACTCTTAATCACAGAGTGGGTCTTCCTCTCCCATCAACGACCCAACACCATCACCAAGCCACAAGAGCTGATGGCTCAGCTGATCCTAAAGGCCAGGGTGAGGCTGTGGGAACTGGCTGGTTGTGACTTTGTGTGTATTCACCTCCTGATCAGGCACCACTCTGCTGTAAATATTAAACAAATCCCTCCATTCTTGTCCCTCGTAGAGATGTGTCCGCCCTGCACAGACTATGAGGTGGGGGAATCTAATAATAATATATTCAGCATGAACTTGGGTATTTGGACAAAGGAGGCTCAGTCTTGAGGGAAGTGGTCCCAGGTTTATTTTATGTGAAATGCCCGGGGCAGGAGAGAGGGAGAGGTGTCTTGGGTGCTCTCTCTTAAACTAGGGTAGGGGGAGGTGAGGAGATGTGGGGGGTAACATATATATAATGGGGTAGGGAAAAAGGAAGGGAGGCCAGGAAGGGACCAACATTATACAAAACCAAGGGTGGTTCCTATGGATGCTAACTATGAAGCAGGCAGCACAGTGCCTGTGGAATAGCAGGCTGCTTAATTTTCTCAGTCTGGCCTGAGAAAGTGGCCTGGGAAATCATAAGGAGGAATTAAAACAATCCTCAGAGACAGAAGACAGCCCTGCAGGTGCTGTTTGTCTGTTCCTTGTTTTCTTACAAGAGAAGGTGGAGGGGTGGTGTACCCCACTGACCAGTGATGGTGATGTGCTAATTCACTGACTAATAAGAGTTTTACCTTTCTGTACTTTCACATATTGGTCTATAAAAGAAGATCTGAGGTAATAAACCTTAAGAAAGAGGAGAAAGAACTCTCCTGTTCCACTCACAAGAGAGTCTGTGTCGTTCTTCTCGCCGTTCCCAATAGAGTGACAGGTTTATCCTCAGGGACACACCATATATCTTAATGCTCTGCAACAGCACCATGGCTCTGCCAACATTTCCTACCAGCACGGTTTGGGGAAGGGAGAAACAGCCCAGAGAGGCCACTGGCACAATGCTTGTGTCTCACAGAGGGGAGATCTCCCTCACCTGTGGCTCTGGCACATCACCCAGGCTCCTCTTGCCATCACCAGTTTTACCTGTGCAAATCTCAGCACGTTAATGGCACAATACTAATTGCACCCACTAATTGCTCCCCCCATCCAGGCCTGGGGACCCTTCCATGGGTGCAGGTCCTGCAGGAGCAGGGGAAAGCTGTGCCTTGCTGCACCTGCAGGCCCAGGGACCTCCCAACAGCATCTTATTGAGGCCCAAAACACAACTTGGCAAGGTACAACCTCGAGTCCAGCAATGCTGGAAACCAAAGGGATTCAAGGAGCGGGTTTCCAACTGAGGTAACAACTCTGGAGCCAAAGTGCAGCTGCAAAGTGGGAAAAGCAACATGTCCTGCTGGCTACAGGGGCCTGGAGCACATCAGCACTGTGGGGTCACTGATCTGCAGGGTGTTTTGGGTGTCTCAGCTGGGCCAGGCACCTCCTTGGCACAACATCTGTCCTGGGCACCACACCTCCAGCCTTTCACTCACTAACTCTGTGCTGGAGGAGTCAGGACACAGAGCATCACCCAGCTGGGAAATCCAGATGTTTCCTCACTTGTTCTACTGAGCCAATGCTCAGGATTTCTCCCTGTAATTAGGTTTCCCAAACAGCCCAGCTCAGACTGTGCAAAAGTGTTTCAGTAATGTCAAAAGGTGCTCTATGTTACAATACAAGAGCATGAAGGCAGAAGTGAAATGGTAATGACAAAATGCAACATTGAGAGCCGAAAGCTGCAGATAGGAACACACAGAGCCACCCATGGAAAAACACAGAAGGCAAAACTATTGATCTGGTGATTTTCCATACAAGGCTACCCCAGACAGCTTGGTTTATGGGAGGGAGCCCTCTTCCAACAGGCAATGGCAGAACAAATCAGCCTGGCTTTTTGCAATTTTTAACAACAACAAAAAAAAAAGACCCCGCTGGAGAAAGAAATAAATAATCAAATCAATAAATATCCAGCTTCCCATCATGATGTTGCACTTGAACCTGAACATCTCTCCCCGGGGGATGATGTGAGAAGGGTGGTTGTGGAAAGAAATGATCCAGCTGTTAATATCCCAGCTTGCAGCCACCAGCTGTGCTCAGGAACTGGAGTCAAGGGGTTGAGCTGGGAGCCAGGCAGGATCCCAGTGAGGCTGCAGGAGTTTGGTGCAAGAAAGGCCTCCAGATGCCTGGAATGGCCCCAGTGGGATTTTCTTACACGACACTTGGGCACAGCTACTCGGCCACGGGGAAAACAAGCACACGAGGCCTCCAGAGCTCTCCTGGGGCAGCAGTGAGAAGTTTCTCCTCCATCTCCCACCAGAGACATAACCAGCGGTCTGGGGGAGTTGTGAGGGATCTTCATATCCTGCAACAGATGGTGCAGAGAGAGAAAGAGCACATAACGAGTCTCCTCACTTCCAGGAAGCAAGAAGGATGGTCTTGCCACGCACGAAGGGAACCGGTGATTTCTTCTGCTGAAAGATTTCCTCCTGCAGAATCACGTTATTTAATGGAAGAAACGCCAGGAATAATTCACTTCCTCGAGCAACTCTATTTA
This sequence comes from Pseudopodoces humilis, assembly GCF_049639895.1. Lineage (NCBI taxonomy): Eukaryota > Metazoa > Chordata > Aves > Passeriformes > Paridae > Pseudopodoces > Pseudopodoces humilis. The sequence continues at coordinate 9,178,363 of NC_142220.1, forward strand.
TACTCTCACTGAGGGCACCATCCTGCTCACGTAGCTCCTGGCACAGGGCTCAGGTGGGCGCAGTTTGGAGCTGAACGGGTTTAACCCCAAACCATGAGAAAAAAGCGAATTTCCCAGGAGGTGGGTTATGCAGGAGAAAGGCAGGAACACCAGCCACTGTCACAATCCCTGGGATGACCCCAGACCTCACATGAACACCCTCACTGCCCCACTTGGGGCTTTGTAACGGGGCAAGACCCCAGCATCCAACCCCAGCAACACAAATTTAACTGCAACCCAATTCACTTCCCTCCTAGAATACCTGCACATAATGAGAATTTGCAAAGATTTATGGCCACAACACCCGCCCCTGCTGCCCCTCACCAGCATCTGCTGTTTCCCTGTGAAAGCAGTTTGGGTTACCTCAGAATTCTCCAGGGAAAAAGCATAATTAGCAGCTCAGGAGTTTCAAGGGGGGTTCATGGGGGGTTATTCTCAGGTTTTCTGATCGCTGGTTGTTTGCTCTGAACTCTTTGGAAATGCACCAGCTCCCTTCCCCCTCCCCAGACCTCACTGCTCCTATTATAAACTTCAAAAGGTCAGGGTGAAACCCAAGCTGGGCTGTGGTAAAGACATCCTGGTGGTGATGGTGTGGCCAGAGCATGGCCCTGGACCCCAGACTCGATGGAACGACTCCCAGGAGCCCCCCTGAAGGCAGCAGGACAGGTTATGTGCATAGCTGGAGACTCACAAAATCCACCCAGAGTGGTTAAAGCTGGTGAATCTGCTGCCTCTCTAAAGTTTATCCCAATTTTTGCCATAAATGAGCTCTCACCCCAGCCAGCTGCAGCTCTGTGCTGCTCTCCACGAGAGCTGGCTCTGAGAATTTTACTGACAACATCTTGGACAGCCCAGGCCATATTTTCACAGTTGCTCAGCACCAGCAGACAGGGCCAGGGGAGCTCCATTTCCAAGCATCTCGGGCCGAGGCAGAGCCACAGTGGGTGAGAAAGGTGCTGTTCTCTCCAGGACCGGGGTGTGAAGCAGTACTGAAGAGGAGGATGGGTCTATAGACTTCTGAACCTCCCCAGTTTGCCCCAGTGCAGACCACAGCAACTGGAAAGGAGATTTCACTAAAATCATATTTTGACTTCTCTTATGTCAACTCAGGAGCTCACTCCATCATCAGGCACACACAAACCCCAGATATGAACTTCTCCATTAACAGAAAACAGAAGGGATATGTAGAGATACAAAACACTTGAAAAAAAACCCACCAAAAAATAACAACCCTTTGGTGTCTATTTAAGGAGTAAGAGGGGAAAGAGTGCAGGCCCAGTTCTCTGCAGGGAGATCTCCCAAGGAGATCTGGACAGTGCCATCCCTGGATAGAACATCCAGTGAAAGGGGACAGCCAGCCAAAGCTGTGTCAAGGCTACAGCTGCTCTGCCAGCTGGGGTTCACCTGCTTTGGGTGGTGTTTAACCCATCAAACCCCACACAACTCCTTGTCTGTGCTGGAGAGAGCTGTCACACCACAGCCCTGCTGGTTCCACCTGCAGCACAGGACAGGGACTTCCTTTCCCCTTTACACAAGGGCAAACTGAGGCACACCCTGACATCTCCCCAGCTTCCAAACTGTTCCAGATGTCTACTGAAAATCCTTGGAGGATCCAAGTCCAGGCAGTGGCAAAACACGTGAGCACCAGAACCAGTTACTGTCTTAATTCAATGGCTCCAGCCCTGATTTCCCCAGCATTTTCAGCTCCTTTTCCCAGCAAAGAAAGGTCCCTTCAGCCACCCACAGACCCACCTCATCCTCCATCTGCAGGGACTCCTTGCCCCAACCAACACAGGCACCCTCCACTGTCTGTGCCAGGCTCAGCCCATCTCCACCTGATGTTTACAGAGAATTAGCTGCGCTTTGGGGCCAACACCACCTTTTGTTCCCTCTTTATACAGTACCCGGCCCTGAGAGCTCAGTGCAGGAGGTGTTTGATTACACAGCTAATAAATAAACAAGGACCTTGATCCTCTTCAGCTGTACAAGGCTGCAATTTCCAGAGAAACTGCTGCAGGCTGTGCTTGATGCTGTTAGCGAGTCAAATGTGTCTGGGAGATGAGATGTTCCCAGGACAAGAAGGGACTGCTAAAGCAGCCCTTCCGACATGCAGCAGGGAGTGGAAAACCCAAACTGGTTTAAACTCAATGTCCAATAACACAGGTCATGTTCTGGGCACACCCTGAACACGAAGAGCTGGTGATTCTTGCAGAAGCAGCAAGGATGGCTGAAGAAAGGTGGGAAGATGATCCCTTCAAGGCAACTACTGCTACAGCATCTCCCTCAGGCAGCAGGGTTTGCAACAAGGTCCTTCCTGAAGGCCACTTGGTCCTGCTCCACCTTCTGTAAACTGTGTTCACTGTCCTGATGTCATCCCGACATCCTCCACACACTCCTGCCCCCCACACCAACACTGCCACACTTACTCATTCACAGAATGCACTGCTGGATCACAAAGACCTCAAAACCCCTCAAAACCTGGCTCCCCCATCCCCAGGGCTCTGATTTCACCCTGCTCCGAGGCACAGAGGATGGGACACAGCTCGAGGTGGGATGCAGCTGCTCACAGCTGCTGTGAGCATGTCTCCTCCAACAATCCTGCTTTTCCTCCACCCCAGACCTCTTCAGCACCTGAGATGTTCTCTGTTCCCTTTGACTCAGAAGTATCAGTGGTTTCCTAGATTACAAAGAAGCAAGGAAAAAAAAAAAACAAAACACAAAACCTTGGAAAAAAATCCCATGAGGACATTAATTAGGAGTCAGATCTCCCCAGCTCTGGAAGCATCGAGGAGAAGTGATGGTTAAACTCCCAGCCTGACGGAGTAACTTTGAATTATCTTTCATCTTCCCCTGGATCAGATGTAATCTAATGACATTAACTTGGCTTCACTGTAGTGAAAGTGGCATTGGTGCTACAGAGGCAGGGAGATTAAAACATATGAAATAAATGTTCCTGGGGTGACTGACAGTATAATGGCATTCCAACAGGCAGCTCAATCAGTGCGAGACTAACAAAAGATCAGAGGGAAAGAGCCAGATTCGCCGTATCACCCACAAACACAGATATTTTCTTTTAATCCAGGCTTTTTTTTTTTCCATGACTGGCTCAGCCCCTGTTCTTGGGAGTTTTCCCCAGGCTGTACAGCCGTTTTCGGGTGGGGGTTGCCAGTTGAACTCTGTTAAAGCCCCTGCTCACCTGCTATTGAACTCTTAGCTCAATAGCCTTGTTCAGGGCTGCAGCAGCAATCCCAGCGCTGAAGTCAATGCCAGCATTGTGGGCTGCCCCCTCCCTCCTTTTGTCCCCACTGGGTGAGGGGACTCAAACCCAAAACAGAAAAAGCTCCTTTGGGCACACAACTCCCCTTGATATTCAACCCACACACGGGCCCACACGAGGTGTCACACTCACCAAATTCAATCCCACAGACGCTTTTTACAAAGTCAGCTTCTCGGAGGGACAGCTGTCCCTTTCCCAGGGGCTGCAGGAGCTCCACCCTTACTCCATTTGATGTCCTGGATGATGTTTCCATGCTCTGCGTGGCAGCCCAGCAGGTGCCCTGCGTGTCACCAAGCCTGTTCCTCGCAGCACACCTGGCTGGCAGCTCCGGGAGCATCGCCCAGTGCTGCAGCCACAGCTCAGGGCAGCTGCTGGGGGAGCAGCTCCTTTGTTTCCAGGGGGAACCAGGGCTCTCCTGGTGCCCTGTCCCTGTGACAGCCCACCTCCAGGCTGCAGTGACAGCAGCACCAGCTACAAAGGCTGCCTGCCTCTTCAATTCTTCAAGAGCCAGCAGTGTTTTGTTCCCTGGGCCAGGGCACTGGCTGCCTGTGCCGGCTTCCTGCGGGCGCTGAAAACAAACCCGAGTGTTTATACCTTGGAATGACGCTGTTTAGTCTGACTGCTGCGAAACAGCAGCGCGCATGAAACCCAAGCCTCTGATGGCTGAGATAAGGAATCGGGACCTCTGGCAAACATCTGGCCACTTCCCCAGCACTGAACCCTCATCAAAGATCACAACAAAGCGTGCAGAGAGACAGGTAGCTTTTGAAATGAGTATTTTGAGCAGGCTGGTAGCTGGCACCGCAGCTCTGCCATCGCGCCGGGACTTTGCCTTAGCAAAGATTACTCACACAAGCAAAGCCAGCAAGATTAGGTCTCAAAGGAATAATCCCATACAAAGAATTCACTGTACCACAGCCTCCACGGGGCTAATAAAAAAAATAAAAATAAAAAAGATGAAACTCAGTACATCAAATACCAGAATAAACAAACTGCAGCAATTAATGGGAGAGCTCATGTGCCAAGTGCTAAAACAGAACGATTACACAAACAGCGCACGGGACAGCACGCCCAGTGAATAAGAGCTGCAAGATCAAGACCAAACCTCTGGAAAATTATATCCCTGACACCGAGGACTGCACTATGCCCCAAATGCCTGTGGCTCCTCCTCTGTCTAGGTCTGCACTCCTCGCTCAGGGACTGCTTCCAGAAGCAGGTCTATCCCACTGCCATCTGCTCCTCAAAGCTTCGAGAGCGTCTTTGATAAATGAGCTTTTCTGCATATCCACCATAAATTTCAGTAGATGCCACCCCACAGCCATGTGTTTATTTTTCAAAGTCAAGACTTGATTAGAGTTCTTGAGCTTTTTCGGATTCATTTTTAACGTTTCCTTTTTGCTACAGGGTCAGCATGTGGAAATTGGATAAGCACAGACTAAAAATATAATTTTGTAGACAGCTTCAGCCCACACAAAAGGAAATCTTTCTTCTCAAGAGAACCCACACTTTGCAGCCTGCAGAAATGCAGCGTGTTTCTGACATTGGTGGATACACAGGCAAGCTCATCCCTTCCACGTTAAGGCTTCTATATAAACACTCGGACTGTCAGTACTACCCTACTCCACAATTCAACACCGTCACCACAGGCTGAGCCAAAATCCTCTTCTCTCTGCTAATAGCCGGGCTTTACGCGAAAGTAAAACAAGCTCCGGGGGTACCCAAAATCCGCTCCTGTTTGCTCGCTCACGCTAAAAAGCCACAAACACAAGACACACCTTTCGAGACAGCACTTTCACCCTAACCCAGCCCTCCTATAGCAATCTGCCGGAAAGACGCTCCTCTGCTAACTTTAAAACACACAACAAAAAAAGACCCCAACAACTTCAGTGAGAACCCTCTCGGCTTTAGCGTTTACTGGCTAGCTTAACAAAACATTAATTCATTGAAAGAACCACCCGATCAACCTTTAGCTAGTATTTCACAGCCAAGGTGAGCATGTGGGGTATGCTCCTGGAAGTGATATTTTTGGTCAGTCGTTACTGGGATGCAGAAACGTTTACGTGGGAAATAGGGGGGGTTTGTCCACACTGACTACAGGAAAGTGAATTTTAGCGGCTGGGAGCTGCGGGAGGCGATGGGGGAGCAGCCGGGGCTGCGGGGCGGCTCGGCCGAGAGTCAGCCACAGGTTTTGCAAAGAGCCGGGGGAGTATAAAGGGTTTTGAGGGGCTGCGCTTCTCGTGGCAGGGTTTAACTCTGCCTCAGCATCCCCGCGCAGTCCTCGGGCCAGGGGGGCATCCGCGGCTTCTCCCTTTGTGTGTGTGTGTGTGTGTCTGTGTGTGTGTCTGTCTGTGTGTGTGTCTGTGTGTGTGTCTGTGTGTGTGTCTGTGTGTGTGTCTGTGTGTGTGTCTGTGTGTGTGTCTGTGTGTGTGTCTGTGTGTGTGTCTGTGTGTGTGTCTGTGTGTGTGTCTGTGTGTGTGTCTGTGTGTGTGTGTCTGTGTGTGTGTGTCTGTGTGTGTCTGTCTGTGTGTGTCTGTCTGTGTGTGTCTGTCTGTGTGTGTCTGTCTGTGTGTGTCTGTCTGTGTGTGTCTGTCTGTGTGTGTCTGTCTGTGTGTGTGTCTGTCTGTGTGTGTGTCTGTCTGTGTGTGTGTGTCTGTGTGTGTCTGTCTGTCTGTGTGTCTGTGTGTGTGTCTGTGTGTGTGTCTGTGTGTGTGTCTGTGTGTGTGTCTGTGTGTGTGTCTGTGCACCCCGCAGGCGGCAGCCGGGCTGCAGCGGGCAGCCCAGGGGGGCCCGGCAATGGGGAGAGCAGGGACGGGGATGCGGGAGAGGAGGGCTGCAGGATTTGGGAGCAGGGACGGAAGAACGGGGGGAGCGAGGGGCTGGGGGAAAGAGTGCTCGATGAACGGAGGAACGAAGGCAGGGGCTGAGGAAAGGAGCGGAGGGTGATTTGGGGAGCGGGGCTGCCGGGAGCGGCGGCCAGCGGGGGGCACTGGCGGCCCGGCCCCCGCCCCACCCCCGCCCCCGTCCCCGTCCCGTACCTGTACCAGGCGAGTCCCCGCTCGTAGTTGCGGTCGAAGAAGTGAGGCTCGGCGCCGACGGCGCGCACATCGGGGTGCACCCGCAGGAACTCCAGCAGCGCCCGCGTCCCCCCCTTCTTGACGCCGATGATGATGGCCTGCGGCAGCCGCTTGCTGCCCTCGCCCAGCAGCAGAGCCAGGGTGCCCCCGCCGCCCGAGCCCCCGGCCCGGCTCCCGCCGCCCCCGGCCGGCAGCTCCTGGCCCGGGGCCGCCTCCTGGCGCCGCCGCCGCTGCTTGAGGCGCTGCAGGAGCCGCTTGCGCCGCGCCGCCGCCGCCTGCCAGGGGGGCAGCTCGGCAGAGCCGCCCAGGAACTCGCCCCCGCCGCCCTCGTCCTCCTCCGAGCCGGCGCCGGCGGCGATGATGGGTCCGGGCAAGGTCTGGCAGCGGTCGGCCAGGCAGTAAAAGACGTAGAGGGACATGAGGAGGGAGCAGAGCATCACCAGGAACCTCTTGAAGAAGCCGCGGGGCAGCGGCTCGGCGGCGGGGGCGGCCGCCGCGCTCACGGCCATGCTACCCCGAGAGGGCGGCCGGGGGCCCTGGCCATGCTCCGCGGCCGCCCCCCGGCGCGGCCCCCCCGCGCTGAGCTCCGCGGGGCCGGGGGGCTGCGAGCTGCCGCATCCCCGGCGCGGGGACCGCGCTTCAGCCGGACATCCCCCGCGGGGGACGGCGGAACGGCTTCGGGGCAGCGGAGAGCCGCCCCCGCTCCGGGCTCGGCGGGGACGCGGTGCCGGGGCTCGACGCGGGGCTCCCACGTGCGGAGCCCGCCGCGGAAAACTTCGGCGGAGGCATCGCCGGGCGTGGGGCGGAGCGCTGCCGGCGGCGGGGCCAATGGAGCGGCGGGGGCGGGGGGCAAAGCCGCCCCCGGAGCGGGCGGACCCCTGGGAGCCGCTGCCGAGCCCTTTCTCGGGGAGCGGCGCTGTCCGGGAGGCTGTGCCGGGGGATGCTCGGGGGGATGCCGGAATCCCCCGGGAGGCTGTGCCGGGGGATGCTCGGGGGGATGCCGGAATCCCCCGGGAGGCTGTGCCGGGGGATGCGGGGATGCGCGGGGGGATGCAGGAACCCCCAGGAGGCTGTCCCGGGGGATGCGGGGGCGGCCGGGAGGTTGTTCCGGAGGCAGACGATGCAGGGATGCCCCGCAGGCCGTGCCGGGAGGTGCGGGGGTGCCTCAGAAGCTGTGGCGGAGGGTGCAGGGATGCCCTGAGTCTATCCTGTAGGGCAGGGAGGAGATCTGGGAACGCTTTTCTAGCTTTTCTCTCGGTGCTGGCTGCTCTCCAGCCCCGGTGGGACATCCTGCTGCTTGCGGGCAGCTTCTTTGGGCAGCCCAGCTCCGCAGGACTTCTCTGTGCGGTGCGATGAGACGCTGGTGCTCGGCTGACCGCGCTCTCCACCTGCCTTGTCCGTCCGCTCAGGTGTTCTGAACGAACCCCCCGCATCCCTCCGGACCTGAGAACAAATTCCTGATGTTCCCAATAATCCACCCTGACAGACAAATACCTTTGCGTGGAGACCAGTCCCCCTTAAGCTCAGCAAAGCCACTGTCAGGGGTGTAAAACACGCTCACAGTATCGAAACCAACAGCTCCCCTGAGCTCTGAACAGCGCAGAAACACCCAAAATCAGACTTTTCCCCTCTAAGCTGCCCCTAGGCTGGCTGCAGAATCTGGCCCACGGTTGGTAAGAAATAGCTACAAACACAACACGATATTGCTCTTGGAATTTGCTCTTCTCCTCTGAGAGTACATAAAATGTGGAAATAGCTCTCAGCTTCATGGCTCGGCTGCCTGATTCCAAGAGCTTCGTTATTTCATTGCCTGTGGGAATGCCCTCTTAATTTGAAATGTTTGTCATAGATTATAGAATTTTCAAACAAACTTGCGCATGAAACACTTGACTCTAGATCTTTTTTTTTTTCCTTCTGTTTGGTGTGGACCTAGCTGAGGACTTCAACTACTTGGAAATAAAGCTGGTGTATCCACAAATTATGCAATGAAAAGAGGGGAGAAAAATTGCATTGAATTATAATCAGCCATCTGCAGAGCTGGCTGGCTAATAACAATGTATTTCCAAATAGTAAACACACCGAAATTAATTACAAATGCTATTTTCAATGAGTTACTCTGGTAGATCTCGGTGTGACCTCAAGATACTGTAGCATTTCAGGTATTTCAATGCTCCAACATATAAGTAGATTTACAAAATGCTATAAACAGGTTAGGCCCCCAACACCTCTAGGAAACTCCTTACATCATTAGGAACCTAAATGCCTTTATAAATCTGTGCTCTGATCCAGCTCATTGAAGTCAATGAAAAGACTTTGCTGACATCAATGGGCTTTGGACTGGGCCCTGCAGAAGGGCAAAAGTGGTTTGACTTCTTATTATTCTCATTATGATACTTTTTTCCTAGACACTTAGAACATTGCTACACTTTCTATTTGAAAAAAAAAAATATGATTGTTTCAAATAGAGAAAAACAGAAAAGAGGAGTGAAATCGGTGTGAAAGATCATAGAGTGTGTATCTGCTGGGATTGCACTGCAAGACTTATGTTTGCAGCATTTTTCCTGGAAATATTTGTGGGAATCTCACTTTTCTTTTAAAGACTCACTAGCTGACTAGGGAAAATATGACCAGAGCCTGTATAAAAAGTTTCAGTGTCTAGAAAGCAATAAGCTAAATATATCTATATTTAAAAGAGCCTTATGATATTTAAGGCAAACTTGTGATATTTTTACAGACCCTGACTCACGGTTTCTGCCTCCTGGGGCTGAAGGCACCAGTAATTCTGCAGCCAGGAACAGCTCTCCAAGAAGGAAGGTGTCTTAATGCTTTAGAAAGGGCAATACAGGGAAATAGTTTCACCCGTATTGCTGTGGACTCTGTTAGTACAGCTGCAAATCTGAGATTCTTTATGAGCAGCAGACTGGTTTGGACCTTGCTTTTGGATGAGTTTTTCTTGCTACAGAGACCATTTGATGAACACTACTATAAAGGCAGAAAAATGATGTGGCTGACATCATGACATCAAGCACTGAGAACTTACTCGTCTTATCTACTTTAGCCCTGCTGCAAAAATAACCCTTCTCAGGGATAACTTCAGGGGTTTTAATGACTTAGGGCTGGAGCTAAAGTTGCTTTTCCTTTTGCTCAGCCACTTGCACAACTGACTTAACATTTTCAGCACAGCCTCTTTCTTTTCCTCTTCAGTTTCTGTCTGCTCATCTCAGAGCCTTTCATGACACCCATGACAGACCCAGCACGGCTGTCCCGCAGCCTGGCAGGGGTGTTTGGATCCCTGGGTGCCCAGGACAGCTCTGGTCACTGTCCCCTTGTGCTGGCAGGGTGGAGGGGAGCATGGCCACCCCCAGGGCTGTGTGTGGCTGTGACTCAGTTCCCTGGCTCCAATCCTGCTGCTGCTGTGGGCTCAGCCCTGGGATGGTGCTGGCAGGTTCTCCTCTGAGGTCCTGTTTGCACTTGCTCCTTACTTTACTCCGTTCCTTTCTCCTTTTATCTGTTTGCAGTTTTATTGCTGTGCACTCCTGCCTCCCCCCAGGAGTGCTCCACTGCTCCAGTCATTTCAGGTGCTACTGTTGAGGGTGAGTGGGGCTCCTCTCCTGGCATGGCTGGTGCCAAAATCCTCCTTTCAGCATCATCACCATCACCATCACCATCATCACCATCATCGCCACCACCATCATCACCATCATCGCCATCATCACCATCAGCAGCAGCAGCAGCAGCAGCAAGGTTTCCTACTCCAAATGGGCTGAGTTGGGATGCCCTTCATGGGGGCGCTGAAGAAACAGAGGTTTAAACCTCCACAGAGCCTTAAACCGAGCAACCAAAACCTTCTGCCCCCTCGGCAAACTGGAGCTGAAAGCTTTGCTTCCACCGTCTGATATTTCCAGGTGCTTTCATACAGCTGGGAAAGGGGAAGGCTTCCACCTCGGATGCTTTGTGCATGCACAGCCCGTGCCAGCCCCGCTGGGATGAATGTATTTTTTCCCCTTTCCCAGTGACCCGTAGCACAGATGGGATCAGGGGTTAAACTGGGAGTATGGTGGAAAAGGGACCGGGAGCCCGAGGCTAGCACAACTTAACAAGTGATTATAAGGTCTGAAGGGAAAGGGAACCCCTGCCTGTCAGGAAGCTGCTGCTGAAGAAAACATCCCATTGTACTGGGGAGATGGAGTATGGGACAGAGCAGAGTGAAACAGATTGATAACCGGGGGGTGATGTGACCCCACATAGGCTCCTACAACAAAAGCCCCTTCATCTAAAATGAATAGGAACAATGGCTAATGGGGACAGGCCAGCAGTGGCCAAGGATCTGAGAGCCAGGGGAGAGGGAGGAGGCAATGACAGCTCCTGTTCTACCCAAATCCTCTATTGATCTCAATAATCTCCTGGGCTTCCCCCCCTTGAAATCACACAGAAAGTTCAAGGACTTTTTGCCTTTATATTGTTGGAACACGCATTGTTCTCCAGAGTCACTGAGGTGTGCTGGGGCAGGCTGAGAGGCCAGGGAGGAGCTGCTGCTGTCCCTGGATGTCCCCAGGCCTGGGCTGGCAGTGGTGCCAGGAGCACCGTGGCTGCTGCCCTGGTCCCAGGACTCACTGGCTCCCAAGGGGCTTCCAAACCCACTGAGATTTTTGGGATGTCCAGAGACTGGCAGAGTCAAATGATGTCAAATTATTAAATAAAGGAGTTGTGGTCTTTCTATGGGGGTGTTCAGGGCAGCAGCAGAGCCATGAGGGCACTGGGAGCGGGAGCTGCATCCCCATGAGCCATCAGCAGGGTCCAAGCAGACAGGACAGCTGGTGGAGAGGTGTTGGAGACCTGATCATCAACTCCAGTCCTGGTAGTTTTGTTGAAAAGGTATTTTGAAATATTGATCTGGAGTCACTAAAAATGGAGGGATGGGATTTTGCTTTGGTTTTTAATTTTTTTTTCTTTTGGAAGGACAAAAGTATCCACAGGAAATACCACATAGACCAGGAAAAAAAAAGAAGAAAGAAAAGTTTTGAGAGACTGTTTTCACTCTGCACTCTCTTAACCTGACAAAAGGACTCGGTGTGTTGTACAATTTGCAATGCCCGTGCCCCAAAGCAGGCAGAATGAGCAGGAAGCTGGTGAAATCTGAGTCCTGCTTTGGCAGGGGCTGGAGGCCACATATCTCTGTACCTGAGGCCTGGCCATGGCACTGAGTGAATGCACCTTGTTTCTGATACCTCCTGCCCTGCTGGGACAGGGCCAACTTGATTAGAGAGCTGGCACAAGACATGAGGACATCTGGGAGGCCTCAGATCAGGAGCATGAATTAATAAGAACCAGAAAGAGGAGGAGATGGAACTGGACAGGAGCTCATGGTGCCTGGCTGTGGATGCTAACTGTGAGCAAAAGCAGGGAGCACAGTGCCTGTGGAATAGCAGGCTGCATAACTCTCAGTCTGGCTGGAGAAAGTGGTCTGGGAACTCATAAGGAGGAATTAAAACAATCCTCAGAGACAGAAGACAGCCCTGCAGGTGCTGTTTGTCTGTTCCTTGTTTTCTTGCAAGAGAAGGTGGAGGGGTGGTGTACCCCACTGACCAGTGATGGTGATGTGCTAATTCACTGATCAGTAAGAGTTTTACCTTTCTGTACTTTCACATATTGGTCTATAAAAGAAGATCTGAGGTAATAAACCTCACTCTCCTGTTCAACCCACAAGAGAGTTCGTGTTGTTCTTCTCGTTGTTCCCAGCAGTGTGACACCTGGCTGCAGTAAAAGGGTCCTGAGCCCTGTCACCTTCCCACGGTGGCTGCCCTGCTCAGGGGGATGCCTGTGCCATGCAGAGCCTGCTGGCAGCTCGTGGTGGCTCAGCCTGCCGTGCCAGCAGCTGCAGAGGCGTTTCCCAAAGGCTGGGGTGGGCTACAGGCTCCTGGGGCCAGCAGGATCTCTCCTCCTGACTGCAGCCACGGCTCCCAGCTGCGCTGCTGGTGGCCCTTGGCTGCTGGCATGGTGGGACAGGCTGGCACGTGGCAGAGCCAGGCAAGGCAGCCTTGGTGCCTGGCTGGGATCCTCAGCAGGTGCCTGCCCACCCCAGCTCCTTCTGCAGCCCACCAAGGCACCGGGGACCACCAGCCCACCACTGGTGCCCAGCCAGAGGCAGGGCCAGAGGAGGAGCAGCCCTCACTGCAGCCAGCGCCCTCGGGGGACTGGCACCACGTCTGTGAGACACCTCAGCCCAGCTGAAACACACAAAGGTGGCTCAACATATCCCACAGGCAAACAGCACCCATCCTGGCCTCATGAGGGAGGCTTTCTGCACCACAGATGTCCCCCTGTTCACCCCAGGAGCAGGCACAGAGCTCCTTTCCTCCAGGCAGGCTGGGTCCATGGGGCAGTGCTGGGCTTGGGAAGCCTGCATGGGAAGGTCTGGAGCTACTGGGAATGGAGCTGGGTGATGCTTTGAGGGGTCTGTGTGCTGCACTGGGGGCTGAGAGCTACACTGGGGGGTCAAGGAGCTGCACTGTGGGATCTGGGTGCTGAGCCCAGCCCTCATCCTGGCTTTTACCAGATGGGAAAAGGCATGGTGTCATCCAGTGTTGGCTGGAATGACATCCAGCCCTCTCCAGGCTGTGGGAAACAATGGATTGCCAGCTGGAGAGCCAGGACAGGCAGCAGGGGTGGGGACACTGTGCTGAGCACAAAGCCACACGAAGAGGAGCCTCACATCTGAAACAACCTGTTACACCCCGGTGCTTGTGCACCAGCAGCTCTCATCCGTGGAAAACCCGCTCCTGGAATAACCTAGCACATCCTGAGATGGCCTGTGCTGCCCTCTCTGCACATCTGCAGGGTGCTGGGTGTTCTCTGGACACCCCAAGCAGTGGGTTTGTTGTGGGGCTGGCAGCCAGGGATGTTCCCAACAGCCCCCAGCCACTGCAGGCAAATATTTACAAGAGCTCTCCAAGGGGAACCTATAAACTGCTCCCTGCTATAGCTTCCTGAGGATCACTCCAGACAGCTATATTATCTGGAACATGAAGTAGTTACACTCCTGCTGCTCTTCCAGTGCTTTTGAAACAGATACTTGTCTCTTTTATTACCTTTGTTTGTGTCTCGTTTTATTTGTGCCCTGCGTGCTTCCTTGTGCCGGGTTCGATACACTTGTGAGTGGCTGTGGGTTGGAACAACAATAAATACCTTCCATGCCCTTTGTGCTTTTTAATATTATCCTCCATTAAAAAAAAAAAAAAAAAAAAAAAAAGAAGAAAAAAAGAAAAAGCCAAGTCAGGCAATGAAAACAACACTGGGAAAATTAAACCCTAAATCTGCATTTTATGGTTCTTCATTAAACACGCAGGGAAGGCTGGCTACTAACTGTTGATAAAATGTTTTGGTTCTGGTAAAAATGTTCTTTTGGTGAAAGTGGTGTGTCTTGTGGAGAAGGGTCGGCTTGGATGAAGATCTATACTTGTTATACTTGTTATCCCCAGTCCAGGATGGACATTCCAGCTGGAAGAGATCACCCCAACAACTGGACTGTGGAAAAGGTGTGCCCTACATGGGGGGGAGAATTGTTCACTTCCAGCTTCACCTTGTTCCTGCATAAAATGCCATGTCTCTCTGTGAAGTCTCAACCAAGCAGCTTTGAAGTTAAGGGTTTTTTAATGGACTTAGTTGGGTATCAGATAATTCTTGGAGAGCACTGAGGGCTGAATCAGTCTTCCAAAAGGCTGGAAAAACCAGCCAGAGACACACCAATGAGGGCCTGGGTGTAAAGCCCTTCACAGGAGGTTTTAGGGGTAATTTGCCCTCTGTACAGCAATGGTACACGTGCAGGTTGAATGTGGAGGCACTCATACTTTGCTTTCTTCATGCAATACCTTTGGAACAACCCCCTCCCCTCAGGAAGGATGAAACCACAGCTGGAAACAACTGGTCCAGCAGCAGGACCTGAGCCCAGAGCCTGCTGATGCTCCTGGGGCGTTTGTAACACCCAGAAAACACCAAGCACAGGGAGAGGGGCAGTGATGCACCCCCAGCACACCAGCAGCAGCAGGGCTGGCAAATCCCTGGTGCCCCCTCTTTGTTCCACCCTGGCTGAGCTGGCAACAGCTCCGCTTACAGCCTTTGCTGGGCTGAAGAGAGCACTTTAAAAGGAAGCAAAGCAGCATCACAGCGTTAGTTCTTGCTGGAAGGGGGAACAAGAGATGCACATTCCTGCCTTGTATGGGAAATTTGGCCTTCTTGCATCAGCCTGAGGGTTTGGGCTGGATATTCTGTGTTCTTAGCACCCCACCCTGAGGCAGCCCCTGCTCCTGTGGGGCAAAGCTCAAAGCCACTGCCAGCCCTGGCATGGCTGGGCTTCAGCAGAGGGTGCAGTCACACCTGCAGAACTCACTGAGGCTGAGGATGGCTCAACAGTGGCAAGGGCCATGCTAAACACACCTAAAAAAACCCCAGGGAGGGGGAAACTGCCGTGGTGTGTGTTTGGCAGCGTGTCCTGGTCCATCTGCCCGGGATTCACTGCCGCACACCAACTTGTGTGTGAGCCCCGCTAGGATGGATACAACCGGGCCAAGGTGCAACTTGTGGCCCTGGGAGCCAATTCCAGTGTGTCCCAGGTGCTGGAGGCAGCACCAGCACTGAGCATTTGTCAGCTTGGGAGCGTTAATTCAGGCCTAATTTGCATGTTCAGCATGGAGCGTGTAATTACTGAGCTGCACGAGCAGCCGTCAGCTCGGCTGTTTCCAAACATCATCTTCAGTGCTGCACGGAGCACAGGCAGACATTCCCCTCAACACAGAGCCTGTCAGCTCTGCCCAAGGGGAGCAGTGGGGCTGGGGGAGGTTACATAGGTCCTCCCAACCAAGCTGGACATGCCCAGGGAGATGTGGTCACCTCCTCCACTCGGGGAAGAGGGAGGAGAGGAGCACAGGTTAGTTCAGGTCGTTATCCAGCTGTCTCTTCAGAGGACACAGACTTAAGCTGAGCCAGGGCAAGTTTGGGTTAGCTGTCAGAAAAAAAATTCTTCACTGAAAGAGGGATTGGGCACTGGAATTGTCTGCCCAGGGAGGTGCTGGAGTCACCGTCCCTGGATGTGTTAAAGCCTGGACATGGCACTCAGGGCCGTGGTTGAGTTGATGAGGAGGTGTGAGGTCAGAGGTTGGACTTGATGATCTCAAAGTTCTGTTCCAACCTGGTTCATTCTGTGATTCTGTGATTCAGGGGTTTGATATCTTCCTTGCACTAATTGGATGTGCCCTCTTTGCCCCACCCCCAGGCATCAGGCTTCCCCTTCCCATTCTCTGTCACCTTCACATCCACCCAGGAGCCCTTCTCTCCCTCTTGGCAGCTGTCAGAGACACCTGCAGAAGTGTGGTGGGAGGGCTCAGGCACTACTGAAGGTGGGAAAACCTCAGCTTTGAGGTTCCCCTTCACTGTCCCAGCTCAGAGATATCCACACAGACACAGGAGGGAAAAGTGGAGCTCAGGATCCCGTGTGTGTGTGCTGCCAAGGGATGCTCCTGCCTGTGTGGAAATATTTGTGTTCCAATGCACTCAGGAGCACAGGCAGAGGTGTGGGGGTGTGTTTAGCTGTAGGGGACACCCACATGGTTGCACTGTGTGAGCTCTGAGCATCTGCACATCAGGCATGGTCTCACTGAGGGCTCTGTTCCTTCAAGGTTTCCTCTGCATGGATGCTCCTGGAAAAGGGACTCGCAGTCATTTAAATCACACCCGTGTCTGAGAGGGCATCCCAGCCACTACAGCTCCAGAGCCTGATGGAGAAGGTCTCAGGGAAGATGGAGCATCATCACACCCTGTGTCACTCTGGGGTTTTTCTCCTGCCAGCCTGGTTTCCCATCGCGTGCACTGAGCAATGCAGTGCAGAGGGAGGTGATGGGCACCCTCTGCCATCAGGTCAGATTCCCAGTTGTCTCTCTCTTTGCTTCAATGGATTTTACTTCTTTCTGACTGCTAATATCAACAAAACCTGCCAGGGCACCTCATCACTGCTACTCCCCAAGAGCAGACACGACATACTTGGAGCATGCAGTCAGCTTTTCCAGCCCATCCTCACAGCCGGTGTAAACTGCCTAAGTGCCATCAAAAACCACTTTATAAACTGAGGACGGGAAGGGGATGATTGATGGCTCCACACTGGACATGACACAGCTTCTACACTTGCCTATATTTATAATATTTGCGTGTTGCCCCTACCTCAAAGCCTGACTGGGCTGGTCCAATTCACTTAGAGATAGGAATTTGGCACAGCCTGACATAAACTCCATCACTTTGGGCCACCAAGGGAGAGCCATTGTTATAAACTTTCTCCCCCACACCCTGCTTGGCCCCCTTTTTAACCCCATTGCAGTTGCATTATTTCTTTACAAGCCAGCAAGAGCAGAAACAAATGTTTCACATCTGTTCTGGCCATCCAGCCATTTGCATGAGAATCATGGTCAGTGTTTCAATGAGCACAGCTTGCTGGCCAGCAATGGGGACACAGCTGGCCACCACTGGCCCCTCGTGCTTCTGCCAGATGTTCTGAGCTCTGCACAGAACAGACAGACCCACAGCATTAAGAAATCACCTTCTTTTTGGGGTCTAATCACTCTAGAGATATGCCTGGTAATTTTTCTCTCTGGATGGTGTTGTGCAGCTGATCCTCACTCTTGGATCAAACCTTTGGAACCTCCTGTTTAAGGGGTTTGGTGGTGTTCTGCTTTTTCAGCATCTGCATCATGAAGGGAAGGTTGGTGCACCAGCCAGGCTTGAGGCAAGGGTGTGTTTGGTTCAGTTTAGTGGATCAAAAATGGTAATTTCAGTGGTAGAGCATCTCCAGTCATATTGGCACCACTGGGAATGATCCTTGAGGATTATGCCCATGTTTCACAGAGAGTTCCCATTTGAAAAAAAACAAAAACAACGGCCAAATAACCATGGAAAAATTTCCATTATTTTGCTCTTTTTCCCCTTCCCTGCCTGCTCTTCTGCTGTATCCCATACTCTGCCCTTTCTTTGAGTCTCTTCAGCTCCTGCCCTTGCCCCGAGCTGGCAGAGCTGCAATTTTTGGAAGTTGCTTCTTCTCTTTCCACTCAGGCTGGGCATTATGAGCTGCAGGTTGACTGACACAAGAAAGGCTGAAAGACCCAAATGCCTTGGAAATTCCAGCAGGAATCTGCAGCATTGAAACCCATCTGTGCCATTCACCTCCCTGTTTAGTGGATGCTCTTATGAACTTCCCAAGCCACAGGTTCCCCTAGGAAAATTACCATGTAAAGAAATGTTTTAAAAGCATCATGGACCACAGAGCCTCTCAGATTGAGGCTGTGGGTCTGGTCTCCAAGCAGCTCTGTACAGCCCTGGCAGGGAGGATGTTGGATGCCTTGGTTCTTTCATCTCTCCTGGGTGCATCTGAAAGGCTCAGGGTTGGATCACAGTGTGAAATGAAGATTATTCCAGGTGGTGGCTGCTGGGTCTGTGCTGGGTCTTGCCTCAGGATGGTAAACTGATATCCCTGTGCTGGCATCCGAGCCCCGCCTGTGCCCTTCAATCCTTCCCAAGAGCTGGGAATCACCCCGTGGGGTTATTTGGGAATGGCAGGGTGGCCTCACAGGAGCAGGCATCTGCCAGGGTCACGAACCCCAGCTGCAACATCCTCCTTTGGGCCTGTCCAAGCATTTAACTGTTTTTTGAAGGATTTCCAGCCACAAAGGCGAGACAGATTGTGTATTGATCCAGCCCCTTCAGTCGATAGCCACAAAGCACCCCAGCCATGGCAAGCACCTTGCGAGGGCTGACAGGCCTGGAGAGGGGCTGGGCTGGGCTCAGCTGTGCTAGAGAGGCAGCAAAGCCCCATGAGATACCAGGTGCCACCAGCTGTGTGCCAATTCACCCCACTGGGGTGGTCTGGATGCTGCTGGCGCTTTGTGCCCACCTCAGCCTTGTGTATCCCCTGTGCACAGCAGGGCAGAACAAACAGCAGTCGAAGGACTGGCCCTGACTGCTGCCCCAGCTCTGTCCTCACCTGCAGCCAAACCCTGGGGCAAGGCAGTGAGCAGAGCACACACAGCCCCAGTCCCTGCCACCTCAGGGTGCTGGCAGCACAGATGGGTGCCCTCAGCACCCCTGGGGGCTCCACCAGCAGAGCTGGGGCTGGGCTCAGCTCTCATCACAGGAGATGGAGCACAGGCTGAGTTTGCTGCCATCAGAGCTGCCCTAGCCTGCAGAGGCTGCACAGACCCACCAAGGATGTGCTGCAGGACACGGGCAGTGCAGATTTCCTGCTGGGATATCAGCTCCACAGGGCACAGTGCAACGAGAGGCTGAGAGCAAATCCCTGGGCAGTGAGAGCACATCCCACACTTCATCACCCCGGCTGTGAAGGACAGCATGGGGACAGCTGAGCAGTCCACACGTGGGTTCAGTGATGTAGGACAGGCATTTGGCATTGACTATAGCAGGTTTGATGCAGGGAATGAGAAAATTCCAGAAGGGAGAGCGTGCTGCTGGCTGTGCAGGTGAGAGGGGACAGCTCAGGGTGCAGGTCACCTCCCTGCCACAGCCAGCTGCAGACAGTGCTTGGCTGTGGTGCCCCCCTCAAGGCTCAGGACAGTGGGTCCATGGCACCCAGACACCCAGCAGGGAGGCAGTGCTGTCTCTCCAGGGTCACCCTGTGCCTCACAGGGATCAAGGTCTCCCTGCCATCGACATTCCCGGCTCTGCTCCACAGGCTGGGTCTGTCTGGCAGCAGGGACAAGGACAAGGTGTTCTGTCCCAGCTCAAGCACAAAGGGGAGTGAAAACAGGACACTGAGGCAGCAGAGGTGTTTTGGGGACTGCCGGTTTGTGGCCACTGCCACGTCCCTCAGCTGTGCCCTTCACTCCCCAGCTGGGCCACCACTGTGACACGGGCTGACCTTTAGGGAACAAGTATTTTTTCAGGCTGCTGTGTGATGGGCTAAAGGTCTGGAATGTGCCAGGGGAATCCCTTTGAAGTTGACTTTCTCATCGAGCTGCATTTTCTTCCTTTTGCTGGTGAGATGTGTTCAGAAAGGCTCATCTGTGACACCAGTGCTTGAACAGTCACAGAACCACAGAATCCCAGAAAATGCTGAGTTGGAAAGGACCATCAAATCCAACTCCTGACCCTATGCAGGACACACCATGTGCCTGAGATTGTGTCCAAATGCTTCTGAACTCTGTCAGGCATGATGTGATTGCTGCCCTGGGGAGCCTGTTCCAGCGCCTGACCACCCTCTGCCTGAAAGGTTTTGTTATCTAATCTTGTTAATAGCAGTCCTTGGCTCACGTGCAAAACATTATCAGCTCCAAAGGTTTGTGGGCACAGTTGTCAATGACAGCATCAAGCTCAGGGCATGGAAGTGTCAGCAGCTGCATCTCTGTGCCTGCCACAGGATTTTGTGGTGCCACAGCCCACGGGCAGGTGTGGGGTAGCAGAGAAGCAAAGCCCTGAGACATCCAGAAGACTGCAAGGAAGAAGAGAGCAAGGCAGGCATTTCAACTGGTGCCTTGGAGCTCAGGGCAAGTACTTTTGTTGTTTGGGCTCTGTGGTCCCACCTGACAATTCAGAGTTTATAAAATCACAGGACAGTTTGAGTTGAAAGAGAACTTTTAAAGATCATCCAGTGCCACCCCCTGCCATGGGCACTGACACCTTCCTCTAGAACAGATTGCTCCAAGTCCAGCCTGGCCTTGGACTCTTCCAGCAATGGGGCAGCCACTGCTTCTCCAGGCAGCCAGGGACAGTGTTTTACACTCTGCACTTGTCACAATGCAGTTTGGGCATTTGGAGAGAGGAGGCTGAGGGTGACGAGTCTGCAGCTGCCATGGGTCCTCACCTCCCTCTGCACAGCTGCTGGAAGCACCCTGTGCTCTGCAGGTCTGAGAACAGCTCCATCCCCCCCACCTGCCCCCAGCTCCTTCCCCTTCAGATGGCAGAAATCCTCCCTGTTCAAAAACAAAGCAGCTAAAGAGTCACCTGCTCCATATTAATGCTGATGCTTTAAATCTGGCACCCAGACTCTCCTCTCTCGAGCATCCAGTGAAAATAGATACATCAGACTGGGAGGCTGCTGAATATGCTGGTAAGGTCTGAATTCATATTAAACAAATAAATAAGGTGGGCTCAGTGTAAGAGATGCTGGCTGGAAGCAGGAGAGAGGATGTGCAGTATGTGTTTGTGAGCACAAGAGGGAGAGCAAGGAGGGAGGAAGGACAGGAGCGAAGGAAATGGACTTGATACCTATTTGTAAACTAGGTCAAGAATAATAATGATTTGGGTAGTCCTGGCTCCAGGCCCAGTTTTACTGGTTTTGCAAAGGCATATAAAGAAATGACAATTCCTGCCTGGAAGAATGAGCTGTGATTTACAGAGTCTTCACTTCACACGTGCCAGGACCCCAATTTCTACTCTCACAAACGCAGCCCCACGAGCGAGGATTCGCAGGCTCTGGGCACAGCAGGTGAAGTCAACGCTCTGGTTCAATCCTACTTATGTCAGTCAAGAAAAGTCTTACCCAAGGAATAAAAGAGCAAACCAAACCCTGCTTGTGACTGCTTTTATTTCAGTGCTTTATAGTTTATCTGCTTAGCTCTGCCATTCCCTCTCATCCCCATATCCGAGCAGACATGGAAATGACTGTGCCAACAGTTTGACTGACTTCAGGGAAGTGCTACCAAAAGAAAAAATGAGTGCTGAGGTTGGTATTTTGCAAGACCAGCTCAGTGTTTGCTCCCTGCACACAAGGTTGAGTAACTAAGCAAAAAATCCTGCAGAAGCCCTCTAGAAGAGGGGGAGTGATGGTGCAAACAGGAGCAGTGCCTGGCATGGGGCAGGAACCCCGTCCCAAGGCAGCATTCCTGAGGCACTGGAGTGCTGGAGAGCCTGATGAGAGGGTTTGAGAGCTATTTAGCAACACTGAATTGGGACTTGAAGCAGAATTAATTGAGCTCAAATTGCATCCTCCTAGCAATCCGCTAATCTGCTGCAGCAGGAGGATAATGACATCTTGAGAAACCAGCTTCAAAAATGAAACTTGCCGAGCTTTAATAAACGGGCTGCTTGAAGAGGGGATTAATACTCGCATATAAAATATTGCCATTTCAAGACTTATGTTCACATGGGAGTCTTTTGCTTCCAAAAGGAGGGGGTTCTCAAGAGAATTTGTGAGCTCCAGACTCTTGTACACGCACACATACACACGATTACGCGCCCAAGAGCTCACAGAACCGAGCTGCTGTCATGTCCCCAAATTACTTTCCTTAAACCCTGTTTATTAGTTCTAGGCAGTTCCTAGCACGCAGGAAGTTTAATAAAAGCTCCTTTCAAACAAAGACCTGAAAATGCTCTGGAAACAGCAACAAATCAAGTGTCACATCATCCCTGGTGACATGGGGACAACGCTGCAGCCTCTGAGGAACGAGTGGTGTATGGCAAGCACATGGCAGCCCAGGAACAGAAGCCTCTTTGAATCCTGCACCCTCACCCCCTTCATTTCATATCTCCTGTTTGCTGACATGTCTGTCACTGGGAATGAGCTGAGAAAATGGGGTTTTTGCTCTGATTGCAGCAGGATCCTCTTTGGAAAGCGCCCCGTTTGCAGCGTCCACATGCAGCACTGTGGTTTCAGGATGTTCAGTGGGAAAGCAGGCGGGTCAGACTCCTGGAAAACATCCCTTTCCTCCCTCCATGGCACCTGCTTGGGTCAGACTCCTGGAAAACATCCCTTTCCTCCCTCCATGGCACCTGCTTGGGTCAGACTCCTGGAAAACATCCCTTTCCTCCCTCCATGGCACCTGCTTGGGTCAGACTCCTGGAAAACATCCCTTTCCTCATTCCATGGCACCTGCTTGGGCTCAGCTGGCTGGAAACACCAAATGCCAAGTGACTCCTGCCTGTGTCCTCTCAGCAGCTTCCCTGCATCCCTTCACATCTCCCTCTTTCCTTGGGTTTCTGTGTTAATTCAATAATACAGGAGCTCTCCAACCAAGTCTTATGCATCACCCTCAATTTACATTTTATTACCATGGGTATCCACAGCAAAGCAAATAAACACCAGCAGGCTGCTCTCTGTGCTGCTGTCAATAACATTGTCGCTGCCACCGACCCAATTAGAAGCATTTGTCGGCATTCAGTAATTAGCTTGGAGCAGGGCTGAGGTCTCTGTCTTTCACCAAAGGGCTCACAGGCTGCTATAAAATATTTATGAATGATCTTGGATGACATCTGTTTGCTGTTTTGCTGGTGATGTTCCTGGTGAGTGGCTGACCTGGGGAGCACACGCTGGTTGGGGCAGTGTGGGCATCAGAGGAGCGCTCACTGTGGGCCAGCAGGAAAATAAAATAATAAAATAAAATAAAATATAAAATAAAATAAAAATATAAAATAAAATAATAAAATAATAAAATAATAAAATAAAATATAAAATAAAATAAAAATATAAAATAAAAATATAAAATAAAATAAAAATATAAAAAAAATATAAAATAAAATAGAAAATATAAAATAAAATATAAAATAAAATAGAAAATAATAATATAAAATAAAATTAAAATAAAATAAAAATATAATATAAAATAAAAATATAAAATAGAATTAAAATATAAAATAAAATTAAAATAAAAATATAAAATAAAATAAAATAAAAATATAAAATAGAATTAAAATATAAAATAAAATTTAAAAAAATATAAAATAAAATAAACCAGGCTCAGCTGCTCCATCCTGGAGCAGGTCCCAGCTGCTGCCTGGCAGCATGGCCCTGGGCTGGTCCAGACACATGAGAAGCAGGCAGCACTGGGTTTGCCAAGGTTTCAACTGGAGCTGGGGCTGGTTTCTTTCACAGAAACCTGCTTTGTACTGGCTCTCTTCATCAGCTGGTCCCAGGAGGAAGGGAAACTTTATCCGGGTGGAAAATATTGGAAGGATGAGCTACTTGAGGCTTGGGCAAAACAGTGAAATATTATGGCCAAGCACTGAAGTTTTTGTGCCAGGAGAGAGTTGTGCTGCTGACACAAATACGTGCCCCATGCTCCCATGTGTGGTGGCCTGGGGAAGGGCAGGGGGTGGCTGGACCCTGTGACTGTGGGAACTGGACCCATTGCTGGGTCTGGAACAGCACAGGCTGAGCAAAGAGGGCTGTGGGGAACACAGGACTCCTCTCCTGAGCTCAGCCAAATCACCGTGCTGGCCACGGAGTGAGAGCCTCCACGGCAAATCACAAAATGCCTTGAACCATCCAACGTCCCAAAAATGTCATCATGGTGGTCTGAGAGCTATCACTCAGAGAGGATTCAGCTCACCTTGCTTTAAGCACTTCCCTGAGGTCCCTAAATAGGCATTCACTGTCCTGGCCTTCCTCTACTGCCTGCACTGAGCAATTTGTAATTTTCCCATTTGCTCAATCTGTGCCTGAGACAGCGTGTACATTTTAGAAATGCTTGTTTCTCTGTGGGGAGATGTGATTCCCAAAACTTCCCCAGGGTACCACAAACCCCAGCAATGCTGAGTAGGATCCAGATAATCTATTGGTGTTCAAAGGCTTCCCCCGAGGCTTTGGTGGCCTGTCCACCAGGAGATGTGTGGCAGCTGCCCAATTTGGGCTGGCAGGATCCCCCATGTCCTGCCCTGACCCTCATCTGTGTTTCAAGGGGGGAAGGAGGGCAGTGGGGGAGGTTGGAGGGGCAGGATGAGTGCTCCAAGAGCTCACAGAACTAAAGGGCTGCCCAGCAGGGAGGCTGGATGGGTAAAAGCCTGGCAAACCCCCCAAATGACACCGTTCCCACCAGGAGGAGGAAACACAGGCTGGGCTGGAGTGGGAATTAGCACAGGAATAGCAGAGTCATTACATTCATGTAATATCGTGGGGCTGAGTGCAGCTCATTCCCCAGAGCTCTGGGTACCACCAGCACTTTGTCCTGGCTCCCCATCCACACCCCTCGAGCCTCCAGCCCACCTCAAACCTGCTCTGAGGTCATGCTGGAGCTGCCAGCAGCAATTCTCATTAGGAGGGGAATTAATGGCAGAGGTGATGTGCTGGTGAGGCTCTGAGGGAGGTGCTGGCTTGTCACCAGTTAACCCTGTCACCACCATGCCTTGGGGAGAAGCTTTCCTGCAGGTCCTGGCAGACCCCAGGATGATGGAGGAGGCAGAGGTGGAGCTGGGGTGTCAGTGGCGCTGCAGGGACACACCAAGAGCCACCAGGTGAGTTGGTGCCAGAGCCAGGACTGAGAAAAGCTCTGGAGACCTCCAATGAGGGCAGCCCTGCACACCCAGGGCACACAGAACCATCCATGAACATTTCCTCTGGCAATTCAAAGCCCAGGATCTTTTCTGTTTATCTCAGCCACCATTTGCATCTCAGGGGTGGCAGCTAATGGACAGTGGCAGAACCAGGATCAAGTGAAATGACCTGTGGAGAGGTACCCATCTGGCTATTGAATCTCCTCTGGGAGCCAGAAAACCTCTTGGTTAAAAACCTCCCTGAGGAACCTCTCACTTTTCCACCCAGGGCTATCACAGAATCACAGAATGAACCAGGCTGGAAAAGACCTTTGAGATCAACACATCCAATCTGTGACCCAACAGCTCCTCATCTAAAACCATCTAAAAAACTCATCTAAACCATGGCCCTGAGTGCCACATCCAGGCTTTTTTAATCATTTCCAGGGGTGGTGACTCCAGCACTTCCCTGGGCGGAACATTCCAGTCCCAGCTGCTCTTCCAGTGAATCATTTTTTCCTGGTGTCTAACCTAAACTTCCCACCAGCTTTAGATTTGATGGGCTCCGAAACTTGTGTTGATCCCATCTCTCTGTGTTTGGAGGCTTCACCTGGAGAGTTTTTGGTGATGTTTCTGGGGGCTTTGTGTTTTGAGCACCCACCACTGCAATTGTGTCACTCCAAAAGTCAGGAGCAGAGGAGCAAAAGGAACAAGGAGAAAAGCCTTTCCAGCAGTACCACCCCAGGTGTTTTCCAGGCTTGGCAGGAAGGACCCACCACCTCTTCCTTCTCCCCCAGCCATTCCATGAAGCTGTTTTAATTGAACCCAGCACCTCTCCACATCTGTTTCCCAGCCAGGCACTTCCTTGTGGTGACTTTGCTCGTGGTGGAGGGTGCTGCTGTTAACACTTTGTTCCAGCTGAAGCACGTGAAGATGAAAGATAAGTGGAAATAAATTTTCACTGAAGGATATCAGTAAAATGTATGAAACTTGCCTGTCTCTGGACCATCTGTCTGCCAATAATACAATATTAACAACCACAGCCAATTAAGCTGAGCCTCCCTCGGGGAGTTTCAGTTGGGCAATGTCACACAAATCGATGTAATCCAAGTTCTGATGCCACTGATAGCAGCTGGCCTGGAAGCCAGGGTGCCCAGACAGGGGTCCAGGCACAGTCTCAGCTCTCCCAGGAAAGCTGCTGCCACCAGCAGATGCTTTGCAAGGATCCCTGAAGGAAGAAGTGTTCAAGGTGAGCTGCAGGTGCTTTGGGAGCCCAGGCTGGGCTCCAGAGCCTTGTGTTGTAAGGAAAAGTACAGGGAGGTGATGCTGGACACTCTGGGAGGTGCTGGGGGGAACTTGGATAAATCCACAGGCAAAAGGGAAGAGTTTTGCACTCCTGGGACTGCACTGGAAGTGGCATCAGTTGTGATTCCTCATGGTGAGTGTGAACATGCCCTGTGGTGGAGTCACAGCTGCTTCAAAGGAGACAAAACTTCCCCTCCTGCTTTCCCATCACTTGTAAAAACCTTCTCTTCCCTCCAAGCCAAGGACTTTCCTTGTTTCTTTTGTTTTGTTTTTTTGGTTTTTTTTTTAAAGGGTTGGGGCTTGTGACTTGACAGGGCTTTGCAAACAGGCAAGAAGGAGCTCAAGAAGGTAATGGTAAGGACATCTGTCACCCTCTGTCACCTGCCACCATTGTCCCTGGTGCAGCTGAGCTCTCAGCCTGTCCCTTTGCAGGGCTCCTGCTTTCCATCCAAAGCTCTCCAGCACTCCAGAACCCTCTGAAGCTCTGGCAGAAAAGACTCCATGGGAAATCCCAGAGTGAGAGGCAGATTGTGCTAAGGATGGATGAACACTGGGATTCTTTAGCCCCCAGGTCCCCCCTGACACCCACAGGTATCCAGGATTTTTCTGTGTGAGCAGGATAATGCCCAGGTTCCAACATCAATCACCCAATACCTCCCAAACCCATGAAGAAGAAGGAAGAAAGGCAAAGACAAGCCCAAGAACCTCCATCTTGTCTCTTACTCACTAGTGTATCTCAAACTCTATATTTTTCACCCAGTGACTTAACATAATTCTATCTAACTCACACATTCACATTCCCAGCTTCTCCACTCAGTTTTAGAAGCCTTCTCCATGGTCTTAAGCTAAAGCCAGTGTTCTCTTGAGTGCCTGAGCCTGTCAGCACAGATAAAGGGACAATTTCTGTGCCTGGGGCTCCAACCATCCTTTTCCCTCCTGCCTAATGAGGCTGTAATTATGCCCTTCCAGAATGAAGGTGCCTTCATGTGAGTGTGTGCAGCACCCACGGCAAGGAATCCCCGAGCACAGCTGGAGCTATGGAATAAAACACATTTTAGTAATCCAGAGGAGGAAACAAAAGAGTACAAGCAGTTCATGTGAGTCTTCACACACACCAGTTCCTCAGCAGCACCTTCCAAGGGAGCTGAACCTCCTACTGAAGTCAGGCCAAAGAGCTGTTAAGGAGAAAAAAGAAAATTGCTTACATTGAAAATGTATTGTGTGGCTCATTTCACAATGGTTAAAGCAATTTAGAGCCATCAGTGGGATCAGAGTGAGGGATTTGCTCTGTTTGATCAGACAAATCAGCCATGGCAGGAGATGTCTCTGCCTGCAGAAGTTCAAACACTGAGGCTTCCTCTGTGAATCTCCCCCTGCTCTGCAGAGAGCCTGGACACATCCCATGCTGGGACAAGCCTTTCTTTCCCAGCCACCCCAGGCAATCTGTTGCCACGATGCTGTTACTCTAAAGTATAAGATTGGATTAGGCTTTTCTTAGCTCCCCTCACTCTGAATGCCAATTTGTACAATTTTATGCCAAGTTTTGTGATGTTTGGGCTTTTTCTTAGAGTGCCAGTTCCTGGAATAAAGTGATTACAGAAGAACTTCCTTGCTGCCTCAGCTATAAAAGTACATTCCTGCCCCATGTTGTTACCAGAAGGGTTGAAATGGGGAAGGAAGATCTTACTTGGGGGAGAGAAAGAGGCCTCTTGCACCACTTGGTTTTGGGATTAAAGATCCTGCTTGTTGTAAGGAGTGTTCTCTGATCCCCGAGAATCAGAAACATTCACCTTGGAGCTGCAGTCCCATTTTCTGCTTCTGCATTTGAAGGGGACCATCATTTCTGGAGCAGTGTCAGAAGATCATCAGAACAACCCCCATGTCCTGTGGCTGGGGAAGATGCTCTTCCCCAGGGTGCTCACACAGCCTCGGTGATCTCTGACCCAGAGCCAAGCTGATGGACAATGGCAGCAATGAAATCCCAGTGCAAGAGGAGATGTTATTCCTGCTCCAATGACAAGGCCATGGGTTTAAAGGGGGGTTTAACACGTTGTCATGTTCAGGCACACTTGGCCTGGGTGTTTATTGGGGCTGTTTGTAGCAACATGCAGGATGTGCTCAGTGTGGAAATATGTGGCACGCTCACAAAGGCAGCACAGATGTTGTGGGAGGCAGCAGGGCAGCTGGGCCATGGCATGGGGAGCAAGTGCTGCTGCCTGCAGCAAGGGTGGAGGGAGGGGAGAAGAGAGGAGGGGAAAGAGACAAACCCTCACCTGCCGGGCTTGCTCTGCTCAGCTGCATCTTGCTTTAATGCAGTGTTTTCTTTTGAGGTTTTGAAATCCCATTGCACAATATTGTAAAAATGTCATAAAATATTTTATTGCATCGTACCACTGAAACTCTGCCAAGAGCCTTAACCCCTGCAATGCCTCCTTCCTGTGGATGCCCAGCACGTCCCCGGTCAGGAACTGGCTCCCTTTGTTTTGGGGTTGAACTTTGAGGATGGAGAGGGGTTGGGGGGCTTAGAGGTGACAGCTGCCTGGTCTCTGCTCCAGTGAGTCTCTCAGACTGATTTTAACTAATTTTGGGCCTTCCAATCCCTCTGCCTGGGGGTTTCACCTTGATCACAATTGAGGGTGAGGTCGGCTCTGATGCTTTTGTTCCTCACCTTCACCCCCAGTCCTGCAGTCGATGCTCTGCAGGTTCCCTGGGTCCGTCCCAAGTGTCTCGTGCCATGCTGATGCAAATGATCAGCTGTAAAATGACCATTGGGAGCATTTGGAGTCAGATCCTGAGGGTAGGGAGGTGAAGGAGCAGCCCTTAAAAGGCAGTGGTGGGGCTGAATGGATGAGCTGGAGCAGCCACTTGTCAGCACTGGGCCTTGTCTTCCCCAGGCGTGGAGATAAACACATTTATTGACCGTGCTGCAGAAAGCTCTTGGGAATCTGCTGCTGAGAAGATCATGTGTCAGTGTTCCTGCACTGATGGGAGATCTCTCTAGGTCAGTGGGGACATGGAAATGACACCAGACTCTTCCCTTCTTCTGCTCCCATAAATCAGGGATCAAACTGGACGAGGCTGACGTGAGATTTGGAGGCTCCTGTTCCTTAAAGCAGACCCAGAAATAAAACCTGGCTCCCTTGGAGCATGACTGTGGAGCCCACCTCTGCATGAGGTTGGGTTTTCCCTCAATCACTCACCCTGTGATACCCAAATGTGCATCCAAAAAATAACCACCTGGTCAGCCCATCCCTGCCTCGACAGACTCTGTCATTAACTGGGGAAATATCTCCCATTAGATGGAAAATTCCAGCGAGCTAAGGGGGCCAGAGGCCTCTCCTCCTGCAGATGTTGGGGCTTTGCTTGCCAGAAATCAGATGTTGACCTGAGTTGTTATAAATAAAGAGCAAAAATTAGCCAGCTGTTCTCAGTGGAGATTTTCATCCCTTCTTCTACCCCTTTAATGAAAGAAATAATAACTCCACAAAAGGCTTAGGCAGAACTTATTCGGGCCCAGGGGAAATTCAGCCTGCTCAGAGGTATAGATACCAATTAATTCTCACTTAAAGCCTATTGTGAGTGGTACAACATGGGTGTAAATCTTTTTTTCTGGTATTCATGTAGAGGTGAATTTCCAACCTGCCCTGAAGGGCAGAATTGGAAACTCTTTCTTATTTTGTAGTTCTTGAGGAAACACAGTGCAAGCAATATCAGCTTTTCTAACCTTCCTGGGCTGTAGGCAGGCTGTGGGTTTGAGTCACAGGCAAGAAGAGTCTTTAAAAGAGGAATTTCCTGCTGTAATGGGTCTCAGGGTAACTCTTGGTTTGCAGGCTGCATCACCAGTGGTGTTTCCCACCCTCTTCCAGCACCTAAACCAGGCTCTGGTGCCCCACAGACACACAGCCAGGGGGTTCATAAGGGACTATTAATGCAAATTTCCCTGGAGTTTGTGCTAAATCTCCATCCCAGAGGCTGGAGAGCTGGCTGAGATGTGCCAGAGAGGAATGTGGAGATTTGCTTATTTGCTTTTCTATCCAAACAAAATGCTTTCCCATAAACACGAAGAAGGAAACCCCACTTGGCTGAGCCAAGAAGAAGTGTCTTCACTGGGAATGTTTATATGCTGCCTTTGAAACCTAAACTAAATCAGACTGAGGCTTTGAGCAGCAGCTGCCCCAGCTGTGAGCAGCACCGGGGCTCTGTGTCAGGTCTGAGCTGGGGTTTCCATGAATTAATTTCATAAATTAAGTGCCCTGATGGCACAGACCTTCCTGGAGCATCCTGCTAGCAAACCCAGGGTAGCCAAGAGCTCATCATCTTCTCCATGGGAACATTTGGGAATGGGCCTTTTGGGAACTTGTGAGTTTGCCTGGGATGTCCCTGAGTCCTGACAAAGAGTGCAAAGTGCCCATGTCCCTAATTCCTGACAGCCCTGGGAGGACATCAGAGGCCTCATTTAAATAGGCAGAGACTTTGACTGTGTTATTTTCATTTTAAATAACCTGGGGGTTGTTAGCTGTGGGTACTCCAGGCTCCTGGGAGCGGGTGCTGTGCAGCCGTGGTGGTGCCTCAGTTTCCCTGACGTAGAACAGAGATAACTGCATGGACCACATGGAGTGAGCCCATCAGCCAGGCTGGCTGAAGAGCACAAAGTGGTTTAGATCACACCCCAAAGCCAAGTCCTTTTGGGTTACTCTGTGCTGGGACACTGCAGTGTCACCCTTCGTGTTATCATCCTTCCAGCTGCCCAGCAGCCACAACAGCAGCAAGAGTGTCCTTGGCACTCTCCACCCTCCCAAAACCTGTGTGCACCCAGGCTTTAGAGAAATCCACTGCCAAGCCTTGCACAAAAGGGCTGGGAGGTTTTTGCAAGGGCAGTTTCCTGTATCAGAGCTGAATTTGTTGTGTAGGACAGCACAAAAATCACCACTGATTTCCATCAACCCCTTGGTGCTGGCTTCTCCTCTTAGCTCAGCTGAAGCAGAGGGTTTGAAATACATTTGCCTATCTTCAGGAACTTCAGAAAAATTAAATCCACATTAACTGTCCTGCTCCTGCTGCCCTCAGATTGCCGAGGTACAACACTCAGACCCCATAAGGACAGGAGATCCCTCCTGCATGTTGGGAAGTCAGCAGGGTGACAAAAAGTACTTGAATTTCCAGCAAGAAATAAGGCAGGAGATGTCCCATTGCTGGAAGCTTTCAGTGCCAGCCTGAATGGGGCTCTGAGCAAGCTGGTCTAGTGGAAGCTGTCCCCAGCCATGGCCTTCAAAGGTCCCATCCAAACCCAGATGTTCTGTGATTCTATGGCAGACACCAGGAGGAAACAAGAGGACAAAGGCAGCCTGAAGTGCAGTTTGCAGTCTCAGCAGTTCATCACAGCTGTGCCTGCCCTTGCTGCTCTGCCTGGGGATGCTCCATGCACTAATGAATTACCTGCTGCAGGGTAAATTGTCTGTCCCCACTGTGGGAAGGCACTGTTGGGTATTACTGCAAGCTCTTTGGAGCTGAGGTTGCCTTTTTTAGAGGTGTAGGGCTTAGGAGGACAAGGCCTGTCCAGGAAATGCAATGCACACTTATAACCATGAGCAGTGTCTAAAATCATCTCTGCCTGAGCACTGTGATGCAGAACGAGGATCCCAGGGCAGGCAGAGCCATCTCCCACCTTTTGGCCCCTGTGTGGTTCTGGGGAGGTGTTAACCACTCCCCACAGCAATAACAGCACACAAAGGCAAAGCAGCTGTTCTGCACTGCTGGCACAGCGTGTCCTGTCACAGCCCACACATGAGTGCTCCCCAGAACACATCTGCCTGCAGGAGAAAACACCCACAAACACTGTGCAGAGGGAAAAACACCAAGGGACAGCTGCTCCAAAAGGTGAGCAAGGAGAAAATAAAGCTGCTGTAGGAGTGCAAAGCTCCTCCCCATCAAACACCGATGGAGAGAGATGCTGCAGTCAGTGTCAGTTCCCACTGCCTTTTCCTGTAAGGTTTATTTATGGAATCTGGGAGTGAAAGCAGAGTCCAAGATGGGACAGCACAACTCACAGAGGTGAAAGCAGATGGTGGCAGTTAACAGGGGACGAGCAAACAGGAATGAGTGGCACAGAAATAGAAATAAACTCATGGCTTTTAGGAATTCATCAGAGATTCACGTAGGCACAAGAAGATGGATCTTCAAGGGGAGGCTGAAGCAAAAAGCAATGTGGCTTTTACGGTCTCTTGCTGTTAACTGCTATGAAATTGCAGTGCTTTACAGCACTCAGGTCTTTATGTTCTCTCTGGAGGTGCTGCCACATGGAAGCAAAGCTCATCAGCCAGCTCGCCTGAGCCTGGGAATCAAAACCTGCTCTCTGACTAAAACTCTGCTGCACTTTGCTCTGTCTCAGGCTCTGCTCACATTGATGCTGCACCAAGACAAAACCTGAACTGCTCTTCAGGAAAGAATTGCCTCTCCTCTTGGGCCCAGCACCGTGTTCCTGGTGAGCAGCTCCCACCTTCCATCATGGAAAGGGAAATGATTAAAAGAGAATTACTGGAATTCCCTGTATCTCCACCAGATATCAGACTTGGCCATTTGAAAAATTAGTAGTGAGCATCATTTGTTAATGTCACTGTTAAGTGATGGAGGTTTCTGTGTTTAACGTGCCAGGCCTATTTTCTCTTCATTTCCACGTTTGTTTTTGAACTTGCTAATTTAATTAAATCTCTCCTGTTGAGCAGCCATTAAAGGTGACCAACCATGAAAGACACCTGCTGTGGTGCACCAGATAATTAAAGTGAATGGGAGGCAGCTTGGGGAGAGAGGGAGGTCCCTGTGTTGTAGCAGGGGAACACCTGGGTTTATGGATCGTGCCCTGCAGAAGGAGTTACAGGAGATTTTATCATTTATCAACATTGCACAGGATATTCCAATTCCCTTCTGGTCCTAGGGCAATGCTCTGAAAAATCCCCCCTGGATGGTTTTGGCCTTAAATAGTCAGCATTTTGTTTAATATGTAAGATCACTTGTGTCTCGCTGTATGTAAAGGCTTTTTTATCTTTCCATCCAAAGGGAAAAAAAAACACCTGGAATGAAACAAATAGAAATGTGTATCTTCTGCTTTGAGGATCCCCTCCATGCAAAGGCAGGGAAAAGAGAAGGGAAAGAATGGGAGGCATCAGATATAACCCCAGAGTGCCCTTTCCTCTTCTCCTGACCTTCTCAATGACCTGCAGCTCCAAGGCACGTTGTTAGCAGAAATCAGAAAGCCATGAGAGTCCAAAAGCAGCCTCGGCAGTCTCACATGTTTTATATTTTGTAATGAGCAAAGGGTCACCCTTGTAGACAGCATTCATGCCTCCTTGGACCCACACCCACGAGCTTCAGGTTTGTCTTTCAGAAGGAATTTAATCCCTGACATGGCCCAGCACTGTGGGTCAGAACTGAAGGGAATTTCCCCTGAGAGCTGACAGCTGTCTGTCTGTTTCTGTCTGTCTTTCTGTCTGTCTGTCTGTCTGTCTGTCTGTCTGTCTGTCTGTTTCTGTCTCTCTGTCTGTCTGTTTCTGTCTCTCTGTCTGTCTGTCTATCTGTCCCTCGGCTCTGTCCCTGCTCCAGCAAGGGCTGTGCCCTCGGGGGATGCTGCTGCTCTGGGGTGATGCTCTGGGAGCTCTTTGGTCAGCAGAACACTGGCTGGCCCATCCAACAGCGCTTTTCCAGGGATGGGACACTGCCACGCTGCCTTCCCATCAAAAACACCCCTGGACAACTTCAAGCCAAGGCTCAGCTGGTGCCAGGAGGAGTGAGATGGCTGCAGACACCTCTCCTGGCAGAGTCCCAGGTGGAAGAGCAGGGACACTGATCCTGGTGGTGTGCAGTTTTCCAAAGGGAAGCATGATCCTGGGAGGACACACACAGCTGCCTGCCCTTCTGCTCTCTTGGCAGAATTGCTTCTCTGGGCAATAAGATTTCATCTGCAGGGAATGAGATGGGAATTGTGCTGCTCCAAGACATCGTTAAGGAGGGAAAGACTGAAATTATCCCATGCTGTCTGATAAAAATACAGCTCCCCATGGGCTGGATGGCACTTTCTCTCCTCCCAGCCTTTGGTAGCTTCATTACTTCCCAGAAGGAGCTGGTGAGAGCCATGGCTCCTGCTGAGCCAGTTTCCTGCATCCCTTTGTGATGGGTTGATGCTCATTGCTGAAGCCAACACAATTTCTCCAGTTTTAAAGGACTCTGAACTCCCTGTGAGGGCTGTGTTTGAAAGCAGAGGAGCTGCAGTGCTGCCACGCTGCTTTGCAGGTGAAACTGGGATGTCCAAGCTGGGTTCCCATGGCTCTGAGCCACCCCACTTCCATGAGGTGCAACATTCCCTCAGCAGCATCCCTGGGAGCTCCCAGGGACCCCAGGGACCACGAGAGGCCTCAAGGCACCAGCACAGACCCCAGGCTGGACACTTCAGTGAGGCTGCCAGGGGCCAGAGCCTTTTCTCATAAGGACAAGTGATGCCTTTTCTGCTGCTCCTGGAATTATGAGCCAGACACAGTTAGGGTGATAAAACCTTTCTATGAGGATCCTTAGATGCATAATTTGTCAGGTGGACAAGAAGATGCACACTCTGCATATGCAATTTTTACAGGTTTTGCAAATTAGCATATCTGACAATAATCCCCAATTAGAAGCACACTCAGTGAAGTCATCCCCCAGTTCCAGCACCTTCTAAATCTTCCTCCCTCAGATGAGGACTAAGTGTTGTTTATAAAAAATATGTCTGGAAGAGCTGGTCTCAACCTTGGTTTCTAAGGAGAACCAAGATAGGATAGAGGTTTTGGAATGTGTTTTGTCTTTCTGCCTAGGAAAATACTGAAGCTAAGCTACAATAATAGAGACTACAAAGCTACAAATGTATGTGTGAAGAGTACAGAGAATATATCAAAGAAAAGGCAAAAATCAACAGGGTGTCACAAGCAAAGCAGGAGGTCCAGGTGTATGTCATGGAAAAAAAAACCCAGGTCACCCCTCTGCCTGGCAGAGAGGAGTGTGGCTGTGCCCCTGTGTCACCCTCTCTGCACCAGGACTGGAGCTGGCCAAGTCTTGTCAGGAAGTGAAGAGGTATCCAGAATTGAAAATGTAAATACATGCTTTAAAAAGCACTGGAATATACACAAGCTCCAGCAGGAATGCGGGGAGCAGCTGCCGTTTTTCTCCCTGGCTCCCTGCTGGGTGTACACAGGCACATTTTGTTGGTTGTAAATGTTTAGAGAAAACAGTTACTATTGGGTTGTTTGAGGACCACTTTGAATCAGCTGGGCACTTGTAGGACTGTGCTGGTGATGAGCTGCACATGTACAGCTCAGGCTACCAAAGCTTTTATACAAAGCAGGCTCAGCCCAGCTCCTTTTCTGTCACACTGGCATTTCAGCATCAGTTCCAAGGAGCAAACACAAAGCAAGCTGGTAAAATATTGCCCTTAACCCTAACAGGACGTCCCTAAGCTCTGTCTGAATTCAGTGATCATCCCACAGATCTTGTCCAGCATCAGGGGAGAAGTCTGCTCACCCTTATCCTGCTTACAGCCCTTCTTCTGCTCACCCAGAAAGCACAGATGGGCAGAAAGCAAAATCTCTGGGTCCAAGCAGCCTTGGATGCTGCTGGAAAAAACTCTTTCCATTCCTTACATCCTTCTCACCCATTCAAGGCTTACCAGCCAAGTCAGGATAATGCAGTGAGATATGGAGAAAGGAAGTGGATGGGTTGATGTCCATGAGGGTAATGGAGAGAGACAGGAACACCCTTGGACTCCTGGTTTTCCACATTGACTTTTGTACCTTCCTTAGACACCCAACATGCCTGGACATGGAGGAGATCATCCCATCCAATGAACTGAACAGTGACTGAAGGTGGGAATTTAGGCCAAAGGGGAAGGAGGGAAGCAAGAGGAAAGAGAAAAATGAGAAAGCTCCAGGAGCTGTTGCAGAGCCCAGCTGAAATCCTGTGCAGCCTTCCCTGTGCCTCCTTCCTGTGCAGAGAAGCAGAAGGTGCTTTAATGCCCTCAGTTTCAGCTGTGATATTTCCCAGGTTGTGCACTGGTACCTAGCTCTGAACTCCACACAAAGTGTCAGCAAGGTCTCCTCACAGCTCAGGCACACACAACAATCCTTCTCCAGCCCCACAGCCAAGGACACCGCTGCAGCTCCAGGCCCAAAAAGTGCAACCAGCAGGGAATTGAGGAGAGCAACCTGGGAGGATGGGACTGCATCACCTGCAGCTGGAATTGCACAATTCAGCCCAAGCTGGAAATGGACCAGAACTGATCCAAGTGGGAAACTCCTGAGCCAGGGCCCATCCTGGCTGCAGCCAGGGCCGGGCTCTTGCAGTGCCCAAGGTGCATCCTTGGAAGGGCTTTTAATAAATCCCTGCTTTATTCCTTTAACCCTGCCCAGCCTCTGCTCCAGGAGCCTCTCCAGGCGTCAACTTCATCCCTTTGGGCTTCCTGCAAAGCATTCACAGCTCACCCTGGGCCAGGCTGGAGCTCTCCTCCAGCTGGGAAAAAGTCAGGCAAAGCAGAAAAAACCCATCCTAATTGCAAGTGGCACCTCCTGCTGCGGGTGGTCTGCAGGCAGAGAAGTGTGACATTGTCTGGGAGCTCTGCACAGTGTGGAGGCCGGCGTGTCCTGGGCCCTGGGCTTCATCCTGCTGCTGGATAACAAGGGTTTAATGCTGGAAAGGATGCACTGGACTGTGCAGCAATCAGCCAGGAGCTGGCTGCAATGGGCATCATTAGAGGTGCACAACTGTCTCCTGGAGAACAAAACCCCGTCTCTGCCTGTCCCAGCCCCCCCAGAACAGTTTTGGTGTTGGGCCAGGGCAGTGCAATTGTTGTTTTGATGGACATTGATTCAAAACAAGCCCTCAGTCAGTAATGAGGCTTCTTCAAATTGCCTGGAACTCCATTTGTTCTCCTCTCAATTAACGCTTTCAGAGGAATAATGCAAATTCTTTCCTGATTTGGGGGACAAAGAGGGGCTGAGATGGAGATAGCATTGAGACAAGGTGGCTGGTTCATCAGAGGGAAGCACAAACCTCTAGCTCTTTGTGTCCAACCCAGCTTTGCCTCTTGGACAGTAAAACAGCCTCATATCGACAAGTGAGTTCATAATTAATAACCTTTGAATATAATTAATGAGAAAAGTTATGGCAAATCCCAACCCCTCCCTCCCCATGCTGCGCTGTCACAGCGTTCATCAGCCCCAGCCATGGGAGTGCTGCTCCCTGGGCTCAGCTCAGCCTCTGCAGGGGCAGGACAAGGCTCTGGGAGGACAATTGTGACATCTCTGGGGTGCCTTGGGTGTGTCAGCAGAGAGCCCAGCTAGCTCTGATACACAAGTGGCTCACAGGAGAAATCTCTGAAATGAGCCAAGGCTGGGTTTCCCCAGCAGTGCTCGGTCCAGAGTGAACCAATAGAAATCTGTATGTTCCCACCAAGGATTATTCAGATGGGTGCCCCAGGGCCCCCTGCTCCCACTCCCTTCCTCATCCTCATTCCTCCTTCCCTGGGCCATCACTCCTTCCCTCTTCCTGGGGTGGAAATTCCCTCAGGTTGTTTGCCCATGAGTTTTACTTGTGCCAAGGTGCTCCAGCCAAACTGATTTGTTTGAGAAGGCCTAGAATTGGTGTTTAACCTGCTTTCACTGATAAAACACATCCCCTTTTCTCTCAGCCCCTCTCCCCCTCCCTTCTGCCTGAGCCAAGAGACCTGGAGCTCCCCAGAGGACTCAGTGCTCTGGCACTGACAGAGCTTTCTGAGCTTCCACATGACACAAAAATAGGATTTTGGGGGCTGCAAGGTCTGAATAGACAGTCCTGGGAATACAGCCTAAATTTGGGGACCTCAAATTCTTGCTTGCCCTGGGCTGAACATGCAGAGGGCAGAGAAATGCTGTGAGGAGTGTGGTGGGATGAAGGCACAGGGAGAGCCAGGGGGGCTTGGTCCAGCAAACAGAGCTCAGGGAAGGAAGTGGTACTGAAAGGAAAGAATAAAAAGCACTGCTTTGCTTTTGGGGTGAAATATAAAGGAGTCTGAATTAACTGCAGTCTGCTCAGTTCTTAAAGCTGATCCTCTTTGAAGGAAAAACAAACAGTTCTGATTTTTTAAACTCTATTCTTGGTTCCTTCTGTGCTCAGTTTTCTCCATCCAAAATGCTCTTTGCACTCTGTGCTCAATGGTCATTTTCTAATTAAGTAAATGCCTTTTGGGATTTTTATTTCCCTCCAAAATGAAAACTCAGTTCTCCTGGATAATTTAAATTCTTATAAAATATTGAGAATTAGGACCTAATGGAAAAAAACCCAAAAAACCAAAAAACCAACTCTAAAATAAATACTTCATGGCTTTGAAAAGCTCCAAGTCTCCAGCATGGAAAGCTCTTAGATACTGCTGTTTCTTTTTTCTTTTCTTTTTCTTTTTTTTTCAAAGAAGAAATTTTACTGCTTGGAAAATCTCATAACTAATTTATTTATGCCCCTGGTGGTCAGGAGGGGCAGCAAGCAGACTGTGATGAGGGAAGGCAATGTGCATTGGGTGGATTTTAGGAAAAAAAAAACAGAAAGAATTTTGCTCCGTTAAAAATATCAAACATTGATCTGATTGACACTTTTGTTAAACAATCCACTTTTAAAAATCCTGATCCTGAGGAAACCCAAGCCTTGTCTTTGAGATGTTTGAAAGGGCTCAGTGTCCTTGTAGGAGAGAGCTGAGTGCTGGTCCCAGGCCAGGAGAGCTGCTGCTTGCACAAGGCTGGGAATCACTGGGAAAACACAGAATTCCCTGCTGGGATGGGTGTAGGTCACAGCACAGCCTTGGCTTGGGCAGGGAAATGCCCTGAGACTCCAGCCAGGGATGGGAAGGTTTAGGAATGTTCTCCTGCATGAGCTGCTCAGTGTTTATATTGCTTTCACACTAGACTTTTAAAAATGCAAGAAGTGCAGATTTTGTGGAAAATCCCCTTTTCTGCACAACGTTTTGGCCAAGGCCGGCCCTGCCTTTGCCTGATCCTCGTCACAGGCTGGGCAAGGAAGTGGATCCGAGAGGTGACGGCATCAGGAGAGGTCAAGAAAAGTTTAACAAGTGCAGTAATTAAGATTTTCCCATTTTTCTTTCGACCTAATCAATGAGGTTTCTCTGTGTGGATGGACACAAACCTGTTTTCCAGGCAGGAGGCTGTGTCTGTGTGAGGAATGTGGGTCTGGAGAGATCATCCTGAAGGAGGATGGCCCCTAACAGCATCCCAAGGAATGGCAGCTGATAGAAAGGCAGCCAGGAATCCCCAGGAGAGGGAAAGTGAAGGATATTCCCATTACTGCAGACGTGTTCTGTAGACAGGATTCCTTTTTATTTTTTAATTATTGTTTTGAATCTTTATCCAGAGAGAGTTGGGAATAAAGGGGAAAACTGTTCGGTTCATTATGCCTTAATTATTGAAGTGAATGATTTGGGTAAAGCGGAGGAAATTGAAAACATGGAGATGATATTCCAGTCCATTAGGCAACCCTGGCTTCCTAAATCAATATCTTTAGACTGGCAGAAATAGTTTTAATTTATTCTGTCATTTACTAACAGAGAGAACTGCGTCATTACAGAAAGGACTTTTCAAAAGCCACACGTTTTATCCTCCTGTTCTTCTCTTCTTAACAATAATCTTCCTGTGGCTTCCACCCCTGGGCTGCTGCTTTCTGTTTTAGTTGGGGGTTTAATTTAAAGAAAAAAGATCAGTTTGGCATTTTAAAGGATTACTTGACTGCCTGCTCTGCTAATCATTGTACCTCACCTCCCCAGAAATGAGAGACACTAAAGGCCCAGCAGTACAAAAGGAAAGAAAAACTTTAATTGTGGTTAGAAAATATTCAATAAGAAACAAGATTATGACAAATACACACACATTTGCACTAAAAATAAATTGGTATCATGGAAATGCTCCAGATGAAGAATCCTAGAATCGAGCATTAAGTGCTGGCACTTCCCAGCCCTTGCTGGGACCTCGCTGGGACCTGGCCAGAGCCAGGAGCAGCATCCCCACACCTCCCCCGTGCTGGGAAATGGCACTGGGGGTGAACTTCATACTGAGCTTTTCCAAGGAGTTTTGCAGAGAAAGGGAAGAGATTCAGCCACTCAACTCCTCCAGCAGGCTGCAGAACCCCAGCGATGGCAGCGGGGTGTGAAGGCACCCGTCACTCCCTGGCCTCCCACAGCACCAGAGTCACCTCCTGCCCCTCTGAACCAAACACTTCACCTTCCTCAGCTGCTCTCTGCTGGTCCCTCCTGCCCTTCACAACACTCTCCTGGCCTCCAGCCTGGAACTCACCTCTCTTTCAGCTGCACTGGGTTCAAAGTGGGATGTGGTGTTTTGGATGAGACACACTAAGGAAGCAAAGACGTTATCTTCATACATCCCTGAATGAGCTTTGACTGGGAATTTGCATTATATTGTGATTTTGGCCCGTGTTTAACTTGTGATCCATTTTTACACCAGCCCATTTTTCAGTCAATTAGTTTTGATGTGGTGCTTGTGCATTCGTGTTCTTCTAAATTGTCCCTTTTTACAGCTCTCACTGAATGTTACATTGCTGGGCTCCTCATCAGCTGCATGGCTTGTTAAAATCATTTTTGTTCTCATGAGGTGTTTCCAACCAAGTGTATATTGAAATGACATCTTTCTCTTGGTGTTTCCCTCCAGACAGTGCTGCCCTAAGTTAGAACAGCATCAATCCAAACTCTGTCAGAAGCCTCCTTATTCAAAAACCATCACTTGGCTCTCATTCCCAAGGAGGAAATGAAATTATTTTTACACGTCAGCATACATTTAGGTAAAACTGAGGGCTATTTTTAGCATGGGAGAGTTGTTGAGTTGTTCGGGAGGTTTTTAGCACAGAGCACAACTCCTTAAGTAGATTTACTTGACAAGACTCCAGAAGTTGTGATAACAGACTGTTGATATACCAATGATTTTGTCTGAAGAAGATAAGATCTAAATAGGTCTTAAATAAAGATATTAGCTCTTGGTAAAACTCATCTGGCTTCAGAGTCCATTAGACTCAAACACCAGAAAATTTTTAAACCTCTTCAGCTGCTCTCCCTCTGTAGTTTACCTTGGTCCTTTCTATTCTTCTCTAAAAACACAAACAGCCTGATAATTATCTCATCCAGAAGCCAACACAGAGCCTACATTTTTTCCTGAGGGGGACTAAAGCTCCTCAATCGTGTTGCTCTTTCTCAGACACTCACTTTCAACAACAGAGATGAGCTTTGGACATAAAGTCACTGTGTTTGTGGCTGCCTCAAAGTGTGTATTAGTGATGTTTGGCCTTATTTTCCTTTCTTTTTTCTTCATCTGCAACAAACACCATTTACAGAAATCCTTCTGATTCCTGTTCATTGCATCTTACATGATTACCCTCAACACTCACATGAATTTGTGAAGATTTTTTTTTTTCACATCTAGTCTGAGTCAAATCCAGTCTGGAGCAAATCTTGCTACGTCTTTGGAAGCCCATGAAAGATTTCTGAAAGCCAGACTTGTGCCTTATTAGCTGTATAAGTGATGGATCAAACATATTGACACCAAAAATAAAAAAACTGGTTTTAAATGAGTGGTTGAAGATTGAAAGCATAAAAGTGCTCTACTTTTTATGGATGCCTTTGCCTTTTGTGGCACCACTGGGGTGCAAATGGCT
Organism: Pseudopodoces humilis; assembly: GCF_049639895.1. Classification (NCBI taxonomy): domain Eukaryota; kingdom Metazoa; phylum Chordata; class Aves; order Passeriformes; family Paridae; genus Pseudopodoces; species Pseudopodoces humilis. The sequence continues at coordinate 9,220,003 of NC_142220.1, forward strand.
CCTGGAGCTTCCTCCACCATCATGCCTGAGAAATTCCATAAAAAAAACCAAACCAGACTATCTCTCTGCAAAGACACATTGCAGTGTCCCTGGGAATTTATTTCTATCAACAGTAAATCATGTGTTTCAACCTTAAGAAGTATTTTTACAAAGTAAATTCTTAAAAAAAAATAAATAAAAAAAAAAAATACGATGGACCAGCTCCAAAAGTTGTGAAAGGACCCTTAGTTTCCCTTGTGCTTGTAAACCACCATAAAAATATATACAGAGTTGAGACAAAGTTGACAGTTTTTCCTAACAAGTAAAGAAAACATGCTGCACTCAAACCCAGCAGTAAGAAATGTGTGAGTTGCATAAAGGTTTTGGGTTTGATCCACAGCTGGTAAATTGAAATAAAATATTTTAAGCCCACTCCATCCTATAAGAAGGTACAGACTTTTAAGATCTATTTTTATACAGCTAAATTAAGATGATAATAGTTTGACAACTGTTTCCCAGGAAGGGTGACTGACAGTGAGTCCCCCAAAATACCAGTTCAAGTGCTGCAAGCTCCAAATTAAGGTGCAAATGACCTTCTTCTCAAAAAAAAGAAAGCGGGGGAGGTTTCTTGTGCATCTTTCAAACAATGTCATCCTGCCAGTTTTCAGGCTCTAATTTTTCCAGCTGTAAATCAATCATTTTATTAACTCTTCTCTGGAGTCTCCCACCGAGTTATCTGGGACTGGCAGCTCCACGAGCCGTTCTCGTGGAGCTGTGAGAATAAAGTTTCTCTTGTGCACTGCCATGATGTCATGAGCACTCACTCCTGGCTCTCCCCGATCCTCCCTCACAAAAGCCTCTTTCTTTGCTCACAGCAATTATTCAGCTATTAAAGCACATTACATTAGGTTTCTTATTTTAAGAGTGATATCACTCCTTGCTTTAATGTCCAGCCGATGGAGCAATTTGTACTAACTTCCCCTGACACTGTGCTGGTGCTCCAGTCCCCAGGTTCTGTTCCTGCCTGCATAAAGCTGCTATTGATGGGATCTACATGTGGGGAAGGCATAGAGACTGTGACTGATTAAAACATGTAAATATGCAATGTGATGTGCTCACTCCACTGAAACAGCGTTACCAGAGCCACCACTGAGCTCTGCTTGACAAAGCTTTCCTCCGTGTCTCTTCATCCTGGATTCTGTAGAGGATGAAGCTCTCGAGCTTTCCTGTGTGTGTGTGGATGTCTCCTCCCCAATTCTGGGCCATCATCTGTTCCAGACTGGACCAGGCCATTGCTGTAACAGGTTATGCAGCTCCCACCAGTTCTGCAACACCAGCTGCCTGACTTTGAGAGGGAAACATGCAAGGAGGAGCTCAGCCCTCCTAGCAGGGAGCTGCCATGAAAGAGGTGATCCAGAGCAAGCTTCACCTGGAGCCTGCACCTCCTGGTGAGCCAAAACCTCTGTACACGATGCTGTGGTGATCTGTCACTTGCCCCTCTCCAGCCCATCACCATCCAAACTGCATTCAGTGATTTCCTTTCCAGATGGAAGCAGAAGAAGGTGAACCCTGGGCTGGTGGGGCCAGCAGAGCACACACTGTGATGGGCCTGGCAATCCTCCATGGAGCCACAGCAAACCACACAGCCCGAGTCCCAGTGCTCTGAGCACCAGCTGCTGATGTCCCCACACCTCTGTGACACTCCCTCTCCTTCCTTCCCTGCAAAGTCAGCTTCCTCCTTCCATCTGACACATTAATATCTGGCTTTCAACCTTCCATCAGAGCTCCTCTGCCCTTCTCCCTTTTGCTCCAGTGTGATGGGGAGCGACCACAGCCCAGGCTGGGTCCCCGTGGCTGCAAAGGCAGGCTCACCTCAGCAACCCCAACAGCTCCTGTTCTCCCAGTTCAAAACCAGAATGATTGCATCCTCTGCCTTCCAGCCAGGAAATGCCCATTTCAGACAAGCCCTGGTTCCTGCCCCCAGTTTTGGAGCAGCACAGGGAAAGCTCTGGCACAGGAGAGCTCCCTGCCCAACCCAGCAGCAGGGTCACTTCTGCTTCACCCTGAGGGTCTGGCAGAGGGATGGCAAGCTAGAACAGCCCAGCCAGAACTATCCCCATCACAGTGGGACCAACACCACCAGGGCTGTCACTGAGCCCCTTCTGCACTTCCACGTGGGCAGCCTCCTCCTGGCTGGGGGATGCTGCCAGCAGCTGCATCCCCACAGGCAGTGCCCAGCTCCTGCCTGGCTGAGGACACACTCAGCTCCTTCCCTCCTGGGGACAGAGGTACAGGATATGTGCCCCTGTCTGTGGTGCCTGGCTCTGACACCCAAGAGAGCACTGAATTTCACATAACACCATGCAGACAGCTTTTAAAGTTAAGCAGAGAAACTGGGAATGCGAGTGTGTAGGTTAGAGTTTTCTTAAGTCACTGGGTGAGAAAGTTACAGTTTAAGGTTTAAGCTGTTTTAGAAAATAAGAAACAAGATGGAGGACTTAGGGTGCTGTCCCTTTCTCCTTTTTCTTCCTTCTTCATCTTCTTCTTCTAAGAGTTTTTGGGTAATAATGAGTGATTGGATAGAAGATGCTGCAGTGCAGCACACAGGTGTCAGGGCACTGGGTCACTAAGAAAAATAACTTACTTGGCATTTGATTATTGGACGAATAAACATATAAAGGACCTTGAAGAGGTTCTCTTTTAGCCATTTTGCACCTTTCTATCTTAGAGCATGCAGCTCCTTGTACTCTATATATGTAATATAGATAAAAAAAATGAACTACCAAGTCCAAACAAGAGAAAACAGCCTCAGTCCTGGGGAAAAGAACCCAACCACCAGTGTCACATCCCAGCACTTCTCAGTGAGGGAGGGAGGAGGTCACAGCCCTGCTCACAGGCACAGGGGCTGGAGGTGTTCAGCTCCAGCTCTGGTTTCCTTGCAGGTGGTCCAGTGCTCAGGAGGCTCAGGTGTAAGACCTGCTATTTATAGGTCTCCTTAATTTCCCAGTCCCACTGTGTATTGACCACAAACCAAGCAAAACACGCAGCAATCTGTTATTTCTGCTATGTCCTACTCACAGGGTGTGCAGCTCAGGGGCCACTGAAGGCCCTTCCACTGAAAAATGCCTACCAAGAGCGGCAGGGTTTAAAGAGCCTGCAAGGGTTTAAAAGCTTTTTGCATTACTGGCTGCAAATGCCAAATGAAGACAGAAATGCTGATGGTTTGACACTGAATTTTGCATGGCATAACCAGGTAAGAAATGCCTACCAGGTAACAAAACTTCCCAATCCCTTTTAAAAGCCTGAGCTTGTGATCTGATCAGGCTAAATTTATATGATCAGCTGATCACATCAGCTTGTGATCAGCCTAAATGCAGCATTGCTCTCTTGTCTAGTCTTAATGAAGGGTTAGCAAGATGTTATCACTATTAACATCACTGTTCAAAGTGCAACTCATGATGTCCAGGAATACATCAAATAAAGGTGTCAATGTTTGAACATTACACTGAATTTTTAAGTCCCAGCAGGCTGGAAATAGCAGAAGCAGAAATAAGCACTATTCAAAAAGTGCTTCATCCAGACCCAAACCATTTGGAGTGAATTGCTCTCTGGACAACCCTTTTCACAACTGAATGAAGGAAAATAAATGACCAGCTGAGTCCATTAGCCTCTGCTAAGCTGCACAGGCCAGTTTGGGTTCCAATAATGCAAAGAGCCAATTTCATACAACCAACTTTTCCAGATTATCTTGGCATACAACAGGACAGTAAAGAGAGAGACTGAAATTTAAGGGTTTCCTTCAAGTATGCAGCTGAGAAGAACCAGGTGCTATTAAATACTTGGACAATACACTCAGTGAGAAAACCAGCTCAAACTTCCCAGGAAACAGAGCAGAAGCAGCAGAATGGATGATGAAGCCTTGGGAAGGATTTGGTTGTGGTTTCACATAAAAGCAGCTCAAAGAGCTCAGAAATCACAAAAAGGGAAAAGGTGTTGTAGGGGAAAGTGGCAAAAAAACCCTTGACAAGCTGCCATAACATGAGTTGGAGACTTGTGGGACAAGATGTCATGAAGCAGCTCTGGGATAACAGGATTATAAAGCATAACCAGGAGATTGGAGCAATCACACAGCAATGGAAATCCAAGCAGGACTGTGCTAGCTCCCAACAAAACACCTCAGACAATGAAGTCTGAAGATCCCTGTCACTGGTTCCCTCTGGGGTTTGGCACAAGGCAGCACTCAGCAGCACAGGACAGAGGTGCAGGGGATGTGAACAGGCTGTAAAGTCAATTCCAAACTCAGCTCTAACTACACAGAGAACCTGGGCTCGTGGCATGGAACTGCTGCCCCGTGAAGGCCGCTCTGCTGGGACACGCCAGGCCAGGGATTTGCAGGCAGGAATGAAATTAAATGGGATGAAGGAGTGAATTGACATTAGTGACTTAATCTTTGGCAAAAAATAAAACAAAACCCTGAGGACTTTGGGTTGCAGGGTCTTCTCTGAGGTTTCCATGATCTCCTGTAGGATTGTTTCTGTGTGGCAGTGATGGGATCTGGCTTCTGTCACCTCTGGGATAAACAGACCCTCTGCAATACACACCTTTCCACACCTAATCATGGGACTCACCTAATGAAGGCCTTGCAAATTCACATAAATTTTCATGTGAGAAGAGCCCTGTCAAGGAAGAGAAGCCTCCTGCCAGACTGGTTTGAATGGGCAACAGTCAGAGCTACCAGCTTAAAGGGAAAGAAGAGGAGGAGAAAAACTTGCAACTAGAGAAGCTTTACTGGCAAAAATGTGCTCCAGATGAAATATTATTGGTTCCCTCTGCTAAAATTTGATAATCACTCCCCTGGAGAGGGGGAGAGTCACCTGGGATGGATGGATGGATGATGGATGATGGATGGATGATGGATGGATGATGGATGGATGATGGATTATGGATGATGGATGGATGGATGATGGATGGATGGATGGATGGATGGATGGATGGATGATGGATGGATGGATGGATGATGGATGGATGATGGATGGATGGATGGATGGATGGATGGATGATGGATGGATGGATGATGGATGGATGATGGATTATGGATGATGGATGGATGATGGATGGATGGATGGATGATGGATGGATGATGGATTATGGATGATGGATGGATGATGGATGGATGGATGGATGGATGGATGGATGATGGATGGATGGATGATGGATGGATGGATGATGGATTATGGATGATGGATGGATGATGGATGGATGATGGATGGATGGATGGATGATGGATGGATGGATGGATGATGGATGGATGGATGGATGATGGATGGATGATGGATGGATGGATGATGGATGGATGGATGGATGATGGATGGATGGATGATGGATGGATGGATGATGGATGGATGGATGATGGATGGATGATGGATGGATGGATGGATGATGGATGGATGGATGGATGATGGATGGATGGATGATGGATGGATGGATGATGGATGGATGGATGGATGATGGATGGATGATGGATGGATGGATGGATGGATGATGGATGGATGATGGATGGATGGATGGATGGATGGATGGATGATGGATGGATGATGGATGATGGATGGATGGATGGATGATGGATGATGGATGGATGGATGGATGGATGGTTGGATGATGGATGGATGGATGGATGAATGGATGATGGATGGATGATGGATGGATGAATGGATGATGGATGGATGGATGGATGGATGATGGATGGATGATGGATGGATGGATGGATGGATGGATGGATGGATGATGGATGGATGATGGATGGATGGATGGATGATGGATGGATGATGGATGGATGGATGGATGGATGGATGGATGGATGGATGATGGATGGATGATGGATGATGGATGATGGATGATGGATGGATGGATGGATGGATGGATGGATGGATGGATGATGGATGGATGATGGAAGGATGGATGGGTGATGGATGATGGATGGAGGGATGGATGGATGGATGGATGATGGATGGATGGATGGATGGATGGATGGATGGATGGATGGATGGATGATGGATGGATGATGGATGGATGGATGGGGGATGGATGGAGGATGATGGATGGAGGATGGATGGATGGATGATGGATGGATGGATGGATGGATGGATGATGGATGGATGGATGGATGATGGATGGAGGATGGATGGATGGATGATGGATGGAGGATGGATGGATGGATGATGGATGGATGGATGGATGGATGGATGGATGGATGGATGGATGGATGATGGATGGATGGATGATGGATGATGGATGGATGGATGGATGGATGGATGGATGGATGATGGATGGATGGATGATGGATGGATGGATGGATGGATGGATGGATGGATGATGGAGGGATGGATGGATGGATGATGGATGGATGGATGATGGATGGATGGATGGATGATGGATGGATGGATGGATGATGGATGGATGATGGATGGATGATGGATGGATGATGGATGGATGGATGGATGGATGGATGATGGATGGATGATGGATGGATGGATGATGGATGGATGGAGCAGAGTTATAAAGAACTCCCTATGCAATGGCAAAATGACATGACATTTATACTTAAATATTTACTTATCTTATTTTATTTTGGGTTTGATGTGCTTTGCTGGGTTCCCACCTGAGAGATCTTTGGGTACTGCTGTTGTCCCAGGGTTAGCATTGGATTTGAGAACTGGCAGCCATTTGTAGCTGTTCCATGGATTTTTCTTTCAATAGAATTTTCTTCATCGTGACTCCAGCACATGAGAAATGTGAACACTCATGGTTTCATCCTGATTTGGACCGAGAGCAAAATTAAAGCTAAAAGAGTCCCATGCAGAGGAAATCCTCCTTCCTGACCTGCTGTAACAGCAGCAGAGCTGAGCCCTCAGTGGGCTCAGCCACTCCCTTTTACAAGTTTATATTCCCAAAGTGGCTGCAATGGAAGCCAAACCCAATTTAATTCTGTTGCACAGGGAATCCCTGAGCCAGACACAGTGCTGGGCCCTTCTGCTACAGCAATCTGTGAACAAGCCTCCAATATTTCTTCAGCATCACTATCCATGCCCATGTCAGCTTTGTAATTATTATCTGACAACATGTTTGCCATCCACACCAAGGCATATGCACTGCAAAAAGCAGAGTTTCTCTGTGTAGGTGTAAAGATAATTTCCCCCATCATTTTTGAGCTCCTGGACTTCTGGACATCCACAAATCAGACACACCACAGCCCACATTAATAAATCATCACCAAAATTGGTAGTTCACTGCCCAAGCTGTTAAAAGTCAGCAAGTCTGGGTGTTAAGTATGCTGATGACCAGAGGACACCACATTTTTCATTGAGGCCTCAACACCTTTTGCCTGCTATGATGTCCAGCTGATCTGAAAATCTGCACCTCAATCCCAAAGGTTTTTTAACTTGCTCTGACATGCAGGTACCCATCAAGCAGAGTGGGTCATGATAAAGCAAGTGATTGTCACTGGATGCTGCATGTGGTAAGATTTTCCATCAGGTAAAAAGAAATTGAAACATGCATTTAAATGAAATAAAATAGTTACTGTTGAAGTCCTGAGAATTGCAGGTAGTAATTTTCAGGGTGAATGCACCCCAAAAACAGCATTTTCAGAGTACTGTTTGTCTTGGAGAAGAAGTGCTCATAAATCTATGGCCTGTGCCATTGAAAAAAAATTATCTCAGCTAATTTCAGGCCCAAACTAATTAATCAGCACTTGTTGCCATATTAATTAGCCAAAAGTGACCTCAGGTGTGTTTGGCCTTTTCCAGCCATTTAAACCTAATGGGAGAGTATGCACCTGAGGCAAAACCTGGGCATAAATAGATGTGGAGCCTGTTTCCAGCTGGGTAAATACAGCTCAGACTTCCCAGTTCAGTGAAATAAACTGTGCCCCAACCTTGCCTCTCTTTGCTTTCTGGCCTTGAGGAACATCCATGACTCTCTGGGCTTTAAATCCAGCTTTTGCAACGTGTTATTTATGCACCAGCAGCCTTGGAAAACTTTCCAGCTGGGTTTTGGCCACCCCTAAGGTTGTTGTTGCAGTATTTCCTTCTGGGAAGGCTTGTTCCATCGGCAATAAACCGTGTGCCAGGCGTGCACAGCCAGGGCAAAGCCAGCTCCACACGGGATGCTGAGGGTTGTGAAGATCCTTCAGGAGCAAGGTCCCTCCTCCACAGCCCTCTTGCTCTTGATGCCTTTTTCTCTGGACACAGTTAGGGGGTTAAAAATCTTTCTATGAGGATCCTTAGGTGCAGAGTTGGTCAGGTGGGAAAGATGCACACCCCGTGTCACGTGTATACAATTTTTATAGATTTAATAAATGATATATGCAAATTAGCATATCTGACACTAATCCCCAATTAGAAGCATGCCCAGTGAAGTAGTCCCCCCATCTCTAGCACCTTCTAAATCCTCCCCTCTCTGATGAGGAGTAAGCTCTGTTTATAAAAACATGTCTGGAAGAGCTGGTCTCAACCTTGGTTTCTAAGGAGAACCAAGATAGGGTAGGGAATTTGTCCTGGAATTTGTTTTGTCTTTCTGCCTAGGTAAATACTGAAGCTAAGCTACAATAATAGACAGCAAAGCTACAAATATATGTGTAAAGAATACAGAGAATATATCAAAGAATAAAAGGCAGAAATCAAGATGGCATTGCTCTGACATATCAGAATCTCCTCTTAATTGCCAGCTTGTTCTTAGGACTAGAGCTGCAAGTCCAACCTCAATGAGCTGCACATTTATCACAAGAAAGATGGTTAAAGTTCCTTTCTTTCCAGCTACATTTCAGTGGTGGTAAATAAGGGAAAGCCACATCACCATTTGAAAGGTCATTTACAACTACACAGCCAGCTCCTGTTGGTTTTCCTGAGTCCTTTTCAGGCTGAAATGAAGGAATCTGGATTTCCCATTCAGAACTTCAGCACATCCCATTTCTCTGGATTAGGACATGGAGATGTGTTTTGTGAGCTAGCTTAAGCTGCTGGTTAAGGCAAAGCCCTTGAGAACACACAAAGCTAACCAGGGTCAGGGATGTTATTCCTATGGATCTGTTATTCCACAGAGGTCACTATTCTATATAGGTCTGGTTTTATAGATCCCCCCACTCAGATTTATGGTTTTAGCTTGCCTAACTGTGCAATTCTCTGACAAGAAACATCATTATCCCCATAGCACAGGTGAAGTGACTTGTTCAAGGTCTTGAGTGAGAATCCAGGTCCTCCCCAGCAGCAGGAATTCAGCTTTTCCAGCTGGTGCCTGCACAGGAATCTGGACTCCACTGCAACCCAGAATCAGCACAGGCAGCTGGATCAAGCAGGGTAACAAAATACAAATAAAAACCCCTTTTTCTATCAGAGCCCATGATGGGACTCCTGAAGGCAGCACAGCCACCATGGAATCCTTCCCTCTATCAAAGGGATAAAGCTGGAGCAGCTCCAGCCACTGCTCCAATCCTGCTTATGTGTAACTTTGGAAAGTTTCTGCTTTCGAGAAAGTCTCTTGATTTTTAAAGTGGTTTTTAATGTACTGGAATATTTTTCCTTCTAAAAAAGCTGCAATTCCCACTCTGAACTGTTTAAGCAAAATACCAGTTTTCCTGTTTTCTCTGAGTCTGACTCCTACAAACTTGCTTCAAGAACCTCCTCAGCTGAATCATCCCCAGCTGAAATTGCTCACTGCTGCTCTTAAACAGCCATTAACATTTCAAAAAGCTGTTTGAAAACACCAAATCTCTCTTGAGCCACTTCCAAGAAACTTTTATGAATCATGGTTTGTATCGTATCACACCATTCAGCAAGACATGGGCTGGAACAAAGGTATTAATGGGCATGACCAATCTTTAAAATATCCATGTGAGGAATAACAGTTGAACGTTGTGAAGGTTACAGCTGGGGATGCAGGAAACCAGAGGTGAGCGTGTGGCTGCTGCTTAAAGACTCTTTCATTTTCTCCAAGTCTTTTGAGCCTGTAAAGACTGAAATATTCAGTGTAGGAAAAGGGAATTATTTTCTGAAATTGCAGTGGTGCCTCTTAGCGTGGTCTCACTGCTGGAACACGACCCTGTTATGCACAGTAACTCAAAATAAGAATTATGTCGGTCCCTCTTGGGACCATGTCAGAGCAGGTTATGTTTTGAACTGCAGACAGCTTGAAATCAGTCACTAGGGCATCTGTGGGAATTCTTAAAGGACTTCTTCAAATGTGGTGAATTTAAAAGCAAGATTACTATTAACCACTCCACTCTTCTAACCCAGTTCACCTCATTATTTTGGCACCACAAGTTGCAAAGGGAAGGCTCCTTGCATTTCACATTCTTTCTAGATAAACAGAGATGGCCTGTTGTTTTTGGAAAGGCTGATTATTTTGTTTATAAATTTAAAAAATGCTCACTTAACTGCCTCTGACACTCCTCCAACATTAATGGCAGAAATGGGGAATGAGGCATCTTCCCCAAATCATCTCCTTGGCTTCCCTGTAACCCTGATACCTTTTCATCATCTTCACTGAAGAGTTTGGGTTTTTTAGTGAGAAGTGTCACTGAATCTTTCCAAGCAATGGGTTTAGGCTGAAATTTAAATTCTAGATCAACGGGGACCTGTTTGTCTAATGGCAAGCTGTTGATTCAATATTGATATACAGAGGGAAAGCAGGAAAAATAATCTGACAATGAGGCTCAGATGAGGTCGCTGGGAGAAAATCTGGTCAGGCTCTGCTGCAAACTGAAGATGAGCAAATCATTTCAGTCTGGAATAGTGCTAAAAGACACCTCAAGGTTATTCCTTCTAAAATTGGTGAGCTGAAGCCAGCACCAGTGTAAAAGGGAGGTATGAATATCCCCTTTGGAGGCAAGAATTTTGGGGAGGGGATGCTTATTTTGCCCTGGAGTTTGAAGTGCCTTTACTAAAATGTTGTTTCCTCTGCTGAGGGGTACAAAGGAGATGATAAAATAAAACAAGGAGGAAGAACTCCCTCCAAGGGGGTTACTGTGAAGGGAGGGGAAAGGTTTATCCAAACAGCTTTTCCTAGCCCTGGTCATGGTCATAAGCTTGAAAACTTGTCCCTCAAAAGCTACAAACCAAAAGGGAAATAAAAACCAGCCAAAGATTCAGCTATATTTTCCACTATCTCAACATTTACAAGATTGACACCATGATTTCCAAACGCTTTGGGCTGGCAGTATTAATAAAGCTGCTTTCATTGTCAGCATTTTAATGTCAGGTTCATTGGAGCAAGGACTGGAAGTGAGTGATCCTGGCTCCCAAAAGCACACCCTGAGCACCAGGCTGGAGAATCTGCCTTATGCTCACTTTCCAGATGAGTGGGTTCTGAAATACCCCATGCAAGAGACTTCACAGAAGGAAGGAGCAAAAGGTCTCTCTCATATGCTGATGGACAAACTCTCCTACAGACCAGAGCTCAGAGCCACTAACATTCCAGCAGCAGAGCATTAATTACTGATTTCATGTTAATTTAATGGAAAAAGGCTGTAGCAGCAATAATGTAAACCTTCAATTACTAAGGCAGGGAAACAAAAGGTTGCATTTCAGGCTGCAGAAAAAACAAAAATTTTCTGGGTTTTCATTTTGGGGAGGGGAGGAAAAAAGCAAACAGGCAAACAAACAAATTACTGCAGACTAATCACAGGCATTAAAAAAATATCACTTCCTCTCTCCAGATGGAAAAGAGCATATTTGTACAGCCCATATTCAGCGTGTTGCTTCCCTTTGAAAGGCCATCAGAGAGCTAATGAAAAACACAAAAAGGCAAAAGCAGTGTCTGGTACTACCTTGAAGATCTACTGTGATCCTCAGAGAGTCTGGGACAGCAAAAATATTGTTCTTGTAGACTGCCAGGCTTTTCTATCTGCATCTCCTCCATGATTTCTGCAATATGGGAAGAATGGGCCAAGAGGAAGCAAAAAAGTTCCTTTTCATGTCTGGATATTCCTAAATATCTAGATGTGATTTTGGAAGACCCAAATCAGTGAATTGGGCATGTTACTCATCAATACCAGTGAGAATATCCTGCATGTTAGATGAAGTCTGTATTACCTCCTGTCCTGAGAACTGGTTTGAAATTAAATAAAAATCAGGTGTAGAATCTATTCATCACAATAGGAATCTTAACCAAAGACTTGGTCTTTAGAACAGTAGGAACTGAGCCAAAACCAAACCCCAACAATCTTCTCATCCTATGCCTTTCCCTGCAGGACTCCTCAGCTCCTGTGAAGGGGATGCCACTGCAGGGGGTGGGAAGCCACTTGCTCAGCATTCATCCCTGTGCTTGTGTCTGAGTTTTCAGGGCTGCACACGAGCAGGACTCAAAGGAGATCCTGATCCCTTCCCTGCCACATTCTGCCTGCAATTAATTCTGCCAGCTTCTGACCATGCCATGAAGAAAAATTCTGCAGGTGAACAAGACAGATAATAGCCACTGTAATGAATGTCCCCATTTCTTTCAGGGTCTGGAGAAGCAGCAGTGCAGACTCTGAGCTGTGATGTGGTTCCAGCCCTGTGCAGCACACACCAAGCTTCAGCCTCCTGCTCCCTGCTCTGAAATCCATGAACCACAATTCCCTGAGCACAGAGCCACCAACAGGAGCACAAAGCAGCTCCCTGTGCTCCTGCATGTCTGCAGGGAGGTGTGCATGTGCCAAACACATCAGTCCTGGGAGGGCCAGCACAGCCTGGGGACACAGCGCTTTAACCCTTTAGTGCACTGCAAACGGCCCTGCCACTGAAGGGCTCAAATCCCTTGGTCTGATGTTGTTCCACATCCCTCAGGTGCACTGCTCAGGGGCTCATCCTGATGGCCTAACGAACCTGAAAATGAAACCACACCTTGGAGATAATATTAGTATAATATTATAATAGAATAATAAAATTATAATACATAATAATATTATAAATACAGATATAAATACCTATTATATTATATATATTCTATTCTATTATATTTATTATATTATATTAACATTATTATATAATATTTCAATATGAATGTAATTAATTAATATATAATAATATAAATTATTATAAAATAACATATGTAATATATGGTACTTTATTTCTATTATATATTATATATTTTATATATATGTTATATAATATATATAATATCTTACATATATTATATATTATGATATATATTATATTATGTTATACATACTATATGTATATTATATATATTATTTTGTTATTTTATTTATTGTATATAATAAAATATAGATTTATTATAAAGCCTGGTCTTTATTGAAGGCCTCCAGGGGCAGAGATAGAAAATGCTCACAAAAGCCACCCCCCCAACAGGGGTGAATACAGTTTTAGAAGTTTAGTAAAAGTAAAATAATAATAATAATAATGATAATAATAATAATAATAAATAATTGACAAAAAGCACCAATTAGGAGCACAACTGGTGATGCAATTCTCCTCCAGCTCAAGCCCTTTCTAAATCCTTCCCCCTTCAGATGGGACTTTTCATCACTTTGTTGATGAAAATGTGTCTCAAAGAGCTGGGTTTTGGCCTTGATTCCCAGGGAGAGCCAAAATAGGGTAGGGGCTTTGGAATATGTTTTGTCTTTCTGCATATCAGGGCAGACAAAAATACTGGGAAAACTAGCTACAAATGCAGTAATAGGCTACAGAGCTCCAAATTTCTGTGCAAAGAATAAAGAGAATATATAAAAGAAAAAGAAAATCAAAAACCATTAGGCATCAATTTCAGTACAGGATGGGCAGCACCCTCCTCAATAAGATATTAAAGCTTGTATTGCCTCATGCTTTTGCTTTTCAAAATCATCTTTTTGTCAATCCTCTCAGCCAGGCAGCTACTGAATGTCCCCACTGATCTCAGCCCTGTGCTGGCTTTCTCTGTGGGTCTGCAGCCCAGAGCCTGGCTCTGACTGTGCACCTGATTTTCTCTGAGCCTGAGAGAATTGCAGGGTATCTGTGGCACATCTGTTCCCAAGAGAATGTTTATTGGGAGATCTTGCACTCAAGGACAACATTTGTAAACCATCTTGCTTTCTCAAAACAGTTCTGCATAACCGTAGATAGTGTGTTTTTCTCTTGTCACACCAATGGGACAAGAGGTGATGTTCCCTTACCCAATCATGTTAACCCTATAACATAAAACCCTATAAAACCTGAAAAGTTCAAAGAATAAAAACCCCTTTTCCTTACAACTTGTCCTGGTGTGTGCTTTGAACCCACACTTCTACATCGTGTCCAACAGTGACATCTGACCCCACCCAAACTCCTGCAGCCCAAAGGAATCTGCCTGAACCACCTGGTCCAGTGCAAGGTGCCCCTGCCCATGGCAGGAACAAGGTGGTTTTTAAGGTCCTTTCTGACCCAAACCCCTCCATGGCCCTCAAATTGCCATCCTTGGGTTATTTGGAGCCAGTGCACGGTGCTGCCAGCGAGGATGAGTGATGCAGCTGAGTGTGTCAGGCTGTGCAGAGCTGTATGGGAGAGAGCAACCTCAGCTGCACCCCTTCCTGCCCCTCTGCAGGATGGAATATCCCCTTTTCATCCCTCTTAATTAAAGGGGGTGGCACACTTACAAAGGGAAGCAAGAGGTTATGCTCAGCAAACAATGGCCCACTCAATTAAAAGAAAATGCTCCTAGGAAACGTGGAGCAGGGGAGTCAAGTGTTTCCATTTATCCTCTGCTGCCTTTTAGCCAGACTTGATTCTGCTGCCACGCCACAAGTCGCTCCTCTTCCTCACATCCACCCACCACGGAGATCAAACTCTGAGCAAACACCCTGGTCTGCAAACCAATGCTTCCCTAAATTGGCCCAGCAAGGCAGAGGCCCAGAGCAAACAAGTCCAACAGGACAGGCAGCTGACCGTGCTTTAATGAGGCTTCTGTGCACAAAGAAGGAATTGCTGAAATGAAAACTTTTAATGGTAAAAGCGTTCCTCCTCATGAGTCACTTCAGAAGGGAGAGCTGTGCATGGCTTTCTCTCTTACCTGATTAATAACAGCTTGGGGCTATTAGATGAGGAGGATCTTTAAACTTTAGCTGTTCCTTGCCAGTGTTGCAATTCTCTTTTGCAAGCTGGCAAGTTTGTTTTGCAATGGCTTCCTCAGCCAGGTATCAGGATCATCTTTCATTTAAACATAATAATAGGTTTCTAGTCAGGTTGAACAAAAAATCCCAAGCAGAACAGGCTCAAAAGACAAGAGCCAAATGGGAATCTTGTGTTATCAGTTTCCCAAAAATAGCATGAGTTTCAAAGCTTTTCTTTCCCCCTCTGGTTCACAGTTCTCAGGCACTTGGATAGGCAACTCTGCTCTGCCATTTAGTCCATTTATTTACTTTCTGCCCTCATTAAAAGTAGACAAACCCAAGCTGGCTGGTTTCCCATGTCATGTCCCCACCACCCACACCAAACCTGCTGGGACAGCAAGGCCAAAGCTGATGGGTCCTCCCTGAGCTTCTGCCTCCATCCCACCCTGAGCCACGCCAGAGGGATCAGCTCCTGCTGTGGCACCAAAACCTGCAGGGGATCTGAACTGGGGGTCTGGCCTAAACAAAACCCAACACCCAGCTCCCACAGCATCTTTGGGAGCAATTCCCATGGCCTGTGTGATTTATTGTGACCATCAGGATGATTAGAATGATTTATTTGTCCTTCCAAGCACATTTTCTACGTGCCAGGTGCTGAGCACAAAGAGAACAAACCAGAAAACAATAGACCCTTGAAAGGCCATTAAAGCTCGGGTGTGAAGTCTGAGAGGAGGTTCTGTGACATCCTTCTACATCTGCCTGGAGAAGGAAGAAGCCCCAGGTCCCATCCAGGACACAAAAGGTGCCACAAGGCTTTGGAGACGTTGTTTGTCATTCTGGGACGCAGCAGAAACCACAAAATTTGGCAGCATCCAAAACTCCCCACCACAGCCTGTGTGGCAGCATCACCTTTCCTTGCAGACAAAGTCACTGGAGCACCAGGTGGAGAAAAGATACAAAAAAAAAAAAGAAAATAAAAAGTTTTAAAACACTGGAAGACTGTAGCAAGTGAACGTAGAGCATTGCAAAGCAGAAAACAGATACACAATTCATCCAATTTGGCTCCATTTCACACAACAGACTGTTCAATGGCAGATGTCAAGTGTATTTATGGTGTGGGAACATTTCCAGCTACTTCCTGGGGTCTTGGTAAGATCTTTGTGATTTGCCTGAGAGAAATTGTTGCCTGGTTAGAGATCAAAAGTTTTTTCGTATTTGCAACTCCAGTTTCCTCCTTCCATAAGCTGTTCTATGCTGTCTGAAGGCAATACTCACAATCCTGCTCTGTCACAAGCATAACTTCCTCTCCCTTCCTCTTTTTTCAAGGGAAAGCATTTCTTTTTTTAAAAAAAAATAATTACAATTGACTGGAACTAATAGCAAACTCACATTAAATTGATTGGGTTATTTGGCAACAAAATCAGGGAGAAAAATGGGACATGGTAATATACCATGATTTCCTCTGGAATATGCCAAAATGGAAAATACCAAAACACATTTTCCTCGGTATTTTCAAGGAAAACTTTCTGATGTTTCATCTAGAAACCAACCTCTGTTTCAAAAGATAATATTTAATTTTTAATAATTTATTTAAAAAGGAGGAAACAGAAAGAATCAAATACAACACGCTGAGACAAACACTGTGTTTTCCTGACCCAACCCCCTAAAAAACAAACCAACCAAAACCCCCAAACCAACAAAAAACAAAACAAAAAAACCCAATTAAACACTTAAAAATATATAGTTAAGCTTTCTTGCAGGAAATGAATTAAGATAAATGTTATCTTGGGAAGAGGGTGGTCCCATGAAATAAAAAGTCAGCAGTTTGCACAGACCCCCTCTCCAGTGTTTGCCATAAGGGGAGTTGCTTTTGCTGGTGAGGTTCTGATCAGCTACAAACTGGTAGAAAATAAATAAACAAGGCAGAGATGGACCCTGCTGACACAAACCCCACACAAGTCACCCATAACCTCATCAGGCAGCAGAGGGAGGAAGGAGAGATGGTGTCAGGGCAGTGGCACAGGGGCCCAAATCAAATCAGGAGGAAGAGAAGACCTTCAGAGCCAGCATTCACCAGCTCCAAACTCCACCTTTCATCAGCTCTTCTGGCTGATGGTGGCTCCAGAGTCTGGGAGCTACAGACAGGGGAAAACCTTTCCCTGCTGTCCCAGAGCTGCTGGCAGAGCCTGTGGGAGTCAGGGATGGGGCCAGGCTGCTCAGGAGTGACTGATTTCACCTCCTGCCAGCCCTGACTTGCCTCACCCACCTTGGGGCTGGCAGCTCATTGTCACCAACAGCACGGAACCCCCAAATCTCTTTCAAACTGCAATTCTTTATTACTCACCGTCAAAAATTCCCTGGGCCAGCTGCAGCTCCTCCCAGCTGCTCCCCATTTCCAGTTGTGCCTGGAAAACTCCGGGCAAAACTCAGTCCTGGGGACGAGCCCCATGGTTCTGGGTGTGCTGGAGCAGACTGGGAGGTGCCAGCCCCGGGTGGGCTCTGGAGGGGCAGGAGGTGCTGCTACCCAAACCTGGGAGATTTGAATGTGAATACCAAGCGCTGCCCCCACCAACTCCATCCTGGGATTTTTCTCCCCCCTGTCAGGCTCAGAAAACTGATGAGGGTGCAGCAAACGGGGGTCTCCCGGGGCCAATTAGCAGAGATTTGGGCAGCATCCAAACCCTGCTGGGGGTCACTGAAAAGCCTTGAATTTCCAGCTGCCTCCCCACCCCGCACCATTCATTCACCAGCGCACTCAGCGGGCACAGGTGGAGCTGGATCCAAAATAAGAGTTTTGTTCATCCAGACAGCAGGGCTCGGGCACCAGCCGTGGCAAACCTGCATTGTTCAAGTGTGTTTGCATCCCAATAAATTCCAAGCACCGCAGATCGCGGCTGGAATGCAAAGAAAGTGATGCGGATCCTCGGGGACAAAGCAGGGAGCTGGGATCACCTTGTCACCTGTGCCAGGGGTGGCACCAAGGAATTATCGCCTTCCTGGCATGTGCTTTGCATTTCTTTGCCTATGCAAACCAGAGAGGAGGTGATGAGGGTGAACCGGGTCTTCCTGCTATAATGAGGCCCCTGCAGCAGGGGGGAAAGGGGAGAAAATCTGGTTTTTCTGGAGCTCTGGATTGGT
Source organism: Pseudopodoces humilis (assembly GCF_049639895.1). NCBI lineage: Eukaryota > Metazoa > Chordata > Aves > Passeriformes > Paridae > Pseudopodoces > Pseudopodoces humilis. The sequence goes on from NC_142220.1 coordinate 9,238,175, forward strand.
GGACAGTACTTGCGTGCTTTCCCTCTTCTCTGGAATGGGAGGAACACACTCACACAAAATATAAACAATTGTAAAGAACAACCAGGATGTGCCTCTGGTAAGTCTGATGATGCCCCACGCGCTGCCCAAAACCTCCCTGGAAAACCAGACACTATTTTTAACTCTGTTTCTCCATTTGCAGGGATGCTCAAGTGCTCCTTGTAACTCCAGAGCAGCAAATTTTTCTCCAGGAGCATGATGTTTTAAAGGTGATGGTATGTTTTTATGAGGCCAGGAGGGAAACATTTCGGTCACAACTACGAATTTGCTGTCTAGACATATATTTGACAAAAAAAGGGACACTTTAACCCTGACAGAGTATTGAGCACAACTACTCAAAGACCCTTTTAAGCCTCACACCCCAAAAGCCTTTCTGCCCACAAGCAAACTTCAGCCAAAATATACAAATTTCAGGGACTCCCCAAATCCTGCCCTTGTGCCAGGCACTCCCCCCACGCCTCCTGCCAGCCCAACATGAATTAAGGGCTGGGTATGAGGACTGCAGTTAATAGAAACACTGCCCAGCCTCAGACAGCTTCAAACCCTGTTAGACAGAAGGAATATCTGAATTTCCACACCGTAAGCAGAGCGAACACTCTGTGTCTCGGAGGGAAGCGCTCCTCATGGAGCAGGAAAATGTGACTACTTGCAGCAGTCACATCAGCCTCAAGCGCAGCGTGTTGTGCAAGGAATTTGCTGGAAACATCCATTTTGGCTGTTCAGGGGCATCTCTGCTGGCCCTTTGATTTCTGCTGGCATGGGGGCCACACAAGGTAGCACCACTGCCAGCTGGAGGACTCTGCACAGATAAAGAGCTCAACCTGAGAGAGCAAACATGCCAACCGGTGACAAATATTTCTTTCATGAAGGATGTGGTTCCAGCTGCCCTGCTGTGGGTGCAGGAGGATAATCCCATTATCAGCCACTGCAAGAAACTGAATCTCCAGTGTGAGCACGGGCATGGGTGGCACTGGAGCTGTTGGGTGGCAGACAGGAGAGTGAGGAGCAGAAGTTTGAAGGTGCCAGACAGGTCTGGGGGCTCTTGTCTCGCTGAAATAACCTGATCAGAGACACAGGGCTCGGCTACTCGTGGCAGAGGTCCTGAAGCACAGCTCTGCAGTTGTCTTTGCACTGACCAAAGGTATCGACAGAAGCCAACCCTCTGAGAATGTGACAGCTTCTCTGAAAAGCAGTAGAAATGTGGAGTTAAACCCCATCTCTAAGAAATGCAAATGCCAGTTAAGTTTAACAGCAGAGCACCACAAACTTCAGTTCCAAAAAACTGTGTGCACAGGGTGCCCTGAAGACACTGAAGTGTGCTCCATGCCTTTCCTGATCTTTCTTCAGTACATGCAGGGCCACATCACCCCACAGACTACTCTTGGTGACCCCAAAATGAAGTGGGCATTCACATTTTGGTGGGTCTGATTCCCTCTGCACACACCCCACACTAAGCAGCTCCTCCACAGCACAGCACCACTCACCTGCAGCAGGACTGGGGCAGAAATGGGCTGCCCTGCTCATGCTGGAATTGATACAAGCACCTCATACAAGGTTACAAAAGAAAATCTTCTGTACCCTGACCCAAAATGAACCCCAAATCCAGGCATTCCTGCCCAGTTCTACACTGAACACATCATTAACCTACTCTAGAAGCATTCAGAAATGCATTCATCTGCACTGCTTGATAAGGACTGGAAATGTCCCTGTCCCCAAACCCCCCCCAGCTGGCCAGACATGCCATGGGGCTCCTTGTTCTGCCCAGCCCAGCAGCGTGGCACAGGCTCCTGGGGTTCACCACCAGGACAGGGCCAGCTGTGGCCACTGCTCATCCCAGGGAGCACGTGGGAGGAAACCAGCCTGGCATGAGACATGGCTGTGCTTTGGCCAAAATAAATGCACTTTCTGTGCTCAGAACCGTGTCTTTTAGGTATTACAGAAAATTTCCAGCAAAAAGATGTTTAGCTATTAGAATTGCCATTTCTTGTTAATCAACATTTTTCTTCAACTTTCCTGTGGGGAGTTATTAAAGCACCAAGTGATTGGGTTTGCTGTCTCCAGCTACCAGCAGCATACCCCACACAGCCCTGCTCCCTTCCACTGCCATCTAGGCCAGCTCCAGCTCTCTGGGAACAAGGCATGACAATCAGAACAGTAGGCAATGCAATTTCCCATGATTTAAAAATCACTGTAACGGTACAAAACATTAAATTTTAGAACAACAGAAGTGTATGTTCCATTTATTTCCACAAAATGTTTGATGTTGTCGCCAGACTCTGCAGCTGTTTGTGTCCTTGCAAACCCTTCTCACAGGAGTGGGTTTGCTTCCTTCTGGAGGTTCCATGGAAAGGGTGGCTGTGGCTGAATCCCTGCTGTTGGTAATGCCAGGTTAGCAGTGATCACACTTCAGTCCTGGTTATCCCTCACGAGCTCCTGACCTGCTCCCACAAATGCAACTCCACCTTCCCGGGTTTTCTCGTCTGGGAATCGCTCTGCAGTTGGGTTTAACTCCTGACAGGAAATCTCTGCAGCAGAACCACCCTGGTGGTGGTGTCACTTCTAGCAAACTTCACAATGTGCCATCAGGAGGGCAGAGAACAGATGAGTGTCGCTGTGGTGCCAAGTTTTTCCTCCTTCCTGAACAGCAGCAGCTCCATGGCCCTGCGAGAAGGGAATGGGGACTCTTGGGTGGCTCTCAGAGCAGAGCACACGCAGAGCTGGGGCACAGTAACAGCCAGGTGGCTCTGCTAGTGCAGGAGAAATGAGGTGATGCCATCACAAGGCCTTCATTTCATTTCATTTCATTTCAGTAATCCAGCCAGTGTGGGTCATTGGCAGATTGCACTCAAAGGGAATGTGAATCCTGGGCAGTGGTGGGGTAGAGCAGCCCAGCAAGGCAAAAAGGTTTTAGGATCAAAAGGACATGTGAAAACAGCTCCAGGGTGGCTGAAAGTGCCTGTTTGGTGCTGCTGCCTGCAAGAGAGCTCCTGCTGTCTCAAGCTGGCTGGAAGTTGTTCACCTTGGCTCCTTCAGCATCTCTCCAGCCCATGGGATACATGGGATTTGAGCTTCTACAGGCTGATTAAATAGACATCATTAACATTTGTCATCAGGACAGTTCAGATCACAGCATTAGAGAGCAGACATGGAGCAGACAGCAGTCCAAACATTACGCTAACAGAGAGCTGAGGAGAACGATGGGTTACTCCAATAAACAGCAGAAAATTGGGGGTAGAAACCATTAGAGACTAATTAGACTTCTACCCAAAAACATAGTGGGTACTCCAGAAGCCTGTAAAATGTCTCAGTTGCAATATTTTCACTTGGGGAAAAAAAAAGCAAAATAAAAACAACCAAAACAAAACAAAACAAAACAAAATAAAAAAAAGAACTATTTTGCTTTCCATCAATATGTCAAAATTAGCAGTGAGACTGAAGCCAGTCGCTCTCTTGCCACCCAAGGCAGCAGTAAAAGGTAAAAGCGCCTGAGGGGCCTCCTTGGCCCAGCACAGCAAACTCCTGTGCTAAGGCCAGCACCCCCTCGGAAGCTGCCAGCCTCGAAAGGAGTGACACTGTCACTGTAGGACAAAGCCAAGCAGAGAAACGTGTCCCAGGAAGGCTCCCGGAGCAAAGTGGAGGTCCCAGGAGCTGCAGGCAGGTGGCTGAGGCTCCCAGTGCCCCCAGTGGGTTCTGCTTTGCCAGAAGGAGCACGACAGCTCCGCCAGGGCTGCAGCAGCCCCAGCCCCCGGGGCTGCCACTAATGAAGCTGCCTGGCCTCCTTCCCTTTCTTTCTCCTTTTCCCAGGTTGGTGCACCCCATCCCATCAGAGTGTACTTGAAAGAGCAGGATACTTCCTTTGTATGGGGAAACAAATGAAGATTAATGTGTTAGTTGTAATTAATCTGCGATGACAGATTAGCAGAGCAGTGGCAGTGCCTTTTGCTGCTGCAGGAGCCAGTGCTGATAGGACAGCTGGTGAGAGGGGACACCAAATTCAATTTGCTCCTCATTTGCATACATATGACAACCATCTGTGCTAATAGCACTGCAATGTCTCTATTAGGCTCTCTTCTAGTGTGCCAGCTCACCTAGACTCCAATTAGGGCTTTAAGCGAGAAAGCTTAAAGCATAAATATTTGCTGAGGGGAAGGCAGGAGGCAGCTCCTGCTCCTCATGCTGCAGCCTGAGCCCTCCTCAGCCCCTGCCCCAGAACTTCTGCTGCCATTTAGCACTTGCTGATGAGCTGCCCAACTCCATCAGCCCCACGTTATCCAGAAATGCTTAAGCCATGTGACAAAACCCAAAAGAGCTGCAGGGGCAGCTTGAAAAGCAGTCCTGCAATGAGGGAGAAGCCCTGGCCAGCGTGGGTGCATGCCCACCCCAAATTTTCACCCAAATTTGGTGAAAAACTGAGTCAAGTGCTGTCCCCAAGGCTGGGGGAGGCTGTTGGAAGCCATGGACAGGTCCTGTGTGGGAAGTCACCCCACAGAGGTTGTGCCCTGCCCGGGTTTCAGCTGACACCCCTCTGCTGCCACAGCTCCAGCCACCTCTTCCAAGTGCCCTTTATTCCTGTCTGCACATTGCAAATAGCAGCCCCACACTCCCCTGAAGATAATGAGGGAACTAGTTAATTAATAAGCTGGCTCACCTACCCAGCTCATTCTATTCTTCCTATCCAAGGTGATTTTTACAATTTTGAGTTTTTGCTTTCCCGCCATAATAACTCTCCCGAACTGAGAGCATGAAACTAACCCTAACACAAGACATAACACTTTACCCTAAACATTAATCTAACTCTAACCATAATCATAGCACTCATACTAACCCAAAGCCTAGGCCTAAACTTACCCTAAAACTAACCACAAGGGTAAACCTCACATAACCCTAGGCAAAACCTTCCATAATCCCAAAATGAACCCTAACCCAGAAATCACCCTAAACATACCACTAAAATTAAACCTATCCTGATTCATCACAAAAGCCTAACCCTAAACTCAGACACAAACCATCCAAATTCCTAAAACTAACCCTAATCCTAACTTGGAATGTGAAAAACCATTAATCCCAACACTATCTGTAACACCAAGCTGCACGTAACACAAAAATTAACCATTAATTATACATAAACCTAATCACTACATAAGCTGAACCCCAAAACCAACCCCAGCCCTAACCCTTGATAAACCTAGCCCTAACCCTAAGCCTTACATAACCAAAATCCTAACCCTAAACTGAACCCTATCCCTAAACACAACACCAACCCTTAGATAAACCTAACCTTAACCCTCATTTAACCCTAACCATAACCCTAATCCTTGCATAAATGTAACCCTAACCCCCTAACCCTAACCTCCCATGGGCTGTCTCTCCTCTGCACATGAAACCCTGGGACTGTGTTCTTTCTTTCCTATGGAGAGGAGCTCTCCTTCTCATCCAAGAGCCCATGGCCAAAAGTTTTATTGCACCTCCAAAATTCAATAGCTCCAAGGATTGCTCCCAGACAAAATCAGACACGACAGGTGGCTTTAGCTGGCCTTGACCTCCCCTGAGATGTCTTTTATCTGGAACACCAGGGACATGTGATTTCTTTGCTATGGAAAAGAGCTGCCATTCTCATCCAGAAGCTCTTGGCTGAAACTGAGATTCCACCTCCAAAATTCAGTACTGCAAGGACTGCTCACAGATGAAAGCTGCCAGGACAGACGAGTCTGGCTGGCCTTGTCCTCTTCTGAGCCTCCTCTCATCTGCACCTTGAACACTGGGGCTTCATGCTTTTCTTCCTGTGCAAAGAACTGCCCTTCTCATCCAGAAGCCCATGGCTGAAATTTGCATTTCACCTCCAAATCTCAACACATTCAAGGATTTCTGCCAGCCAAAAGCAGCCAGCAGAGACAGGCCTGGCTGGCTTTGACCTCTCTGGGCCACCTCTCATCTGCACCTGGGTCACTGGGGTTACAGGACTTCTTTCTTGTGTAACAGAAGTATCATTTTCATTTTTCAGAGACCATGACCCAACATGACTTTTTCCTCTTTCTTCCCTGTCCTTGCCTTGCTTTTACTACCCTGCCACTGATTTGCCTTGCCTACCCATCACTGGGCTTCCCTTCCTCTGCCCTGCTTTTCCTAAACCCCCAGGTTTTCTCTTGCCTGTCAGTCTATTGCCTTGCCTTGCCATTCCTACCAAACCTTGCTTTTCCTTTCCATTCTTTTCCATCCCCTACTTTGTTTTGCCTTGCCTACACCTCTGGCTTTGCATTGCTTTTTACACCTATCCCCCACCTTTACCTGCCTGCTTCTTTCCTCCCTCACCTTGCCTTGCCCTGCCTGCTCCCCCTGAGCCCTGGCCATCTCTCAGTTGCCTTGCCTTGTACAGTCACCCCTTGAATTCCCAGCCCTGCTCATCCATTCCCTTCCTTTGTGCTGCCTTTCAATCCCCTGCCTTCACCTGCCTGCTCCTTTCCTCCCTTGCCTTGCCTTCCTCTCCTCTGCCTTGCCTTTCTGACCCCCTTGTGTTCCTGCCTTGCCTTGAGTGCCCATCCCTTGCCCTGCATGGCCTTGTGCACCCCTTCCCTGCCTCCACTTCCCTTTCCTTGCCTGTCCCTTCCTGTCCCTGCCTGGCCTGCCAGGGCAGGTAATGCCCTGTAACAGTGTCCTGGCACCTTTCTATGGCATCAACACCCACATCTTTTCTATTTTGGAGGAAGGAATCCTATTTCTTTTGAGATGGGCTTAGAGTTCCTCTCTTCGGCAAATAAACCAATTTTGATTCCAGACACTGGGTGGTCCTTGGTGAATTTAATCACTTCTCCTAGCAGGCAGCTCCATGGGCTAGACCTGTTGAAGTAGTTACAGTGGGAATACAAACTCCAGGCCGTTGAGCTTTTAGTCCTGGTACTAAAGTAGTATATGTGTTTAGTGTGTGAGCAGCACCGGGCGCTGTTCTGTGTGGATCTGACTCTGTGGGACTGAAGGATTATGACAGGACACAGTGCTGAGAAGGAAAGTGAAGGCACTGGGGTAGTTTGATGGGTGCAGCTGAAGTTGTAGGCAGCAAGAGCTTTCTCAGCTGGCACTTCGGTGAGTTCTGTTTCTGCCGGATGTTTTCAGACTTTTGGACTGCAAAAAGCCTGCTTAGAGCAGAGGAATTCACACTGCGTCACACCCTCTGGGTGTGTTGCAAACAAGAGTTTGTACTTAGAAGGGGAAAGCCAGTGAAAACTTTCTGTCCTGACAAAGGTTATTTGAGAGCAGGGACACTTCCAACTTTGGCTCTTTCCAACTTTGGCTCTGCGCTTGGGGTGGTTTAGAGCCGGCTGCGTTTCCTTCTCCTGCGAGCCGGCAGCGCTATCGTGTGGTTGTTTCCATGAGCGCTGACAGGGAAAAAGCCAAGCACTTTTCTGTCCCAGCACAGTTCGATGCACCTTCATGCATTTTCAGTCTCACAGAGCCCAGTTACAAAACTAAAAACGTTCAACAGCTGGTCCCACACGAGGTGTTCTAGAAGAAAGAGGCAGTGCTGGAATTCACTTTTCTTTGTCAGCCAATAAACTGCAGAACCAACAACGAGACAATTCATCTTCCCAGCCCTATGAAGGACCATGTTCTTCAGCCTCCAAGAGCCAGGATCCAGAGCAGAGCCCTCACACAGATGGGGCTGGGGCAGAGAAGCATTTGGCTTTTTCCTGGGCTCCATCAGAGCTCATCAAAACAGCCACACCATAGCGCTGCCGACTCGCGAAATAAGGAAACGCTCCAAGCCCAGCTCAAACTTGCCCCAAATTCAGAGCCGAGCTGCAAACATCCCTCTTCTCAAATCACCTTCCCCTTCTAAGTACAGACACTTACTTGCACCACACCCAAAGGGCAACAGGAATTAATTTGTTAATTTTGAATTAACTTTTTCACTCTTGCAGAGCCCATTTACAAACTTGAGGTGAAGCTACTGGTTCCTCTCTGGACTCAAGAAACAACGCTTTGATGATGACTACAGGGCTTTAGGCATTCTAGTAGAAGCTTAGAGCTGTAAAAGAGGGCCTTGGACCCTCTAAAAGGGACTTTGGGTCTTCAAAGTGGGTCTGTAGGAGCTAAAAATGGGCCTTTGGAAATGAAAACGTGGGCCTTAAAGTTAGGTTTTGTGCCCTCAAAGGATGCTTCACAGCCACAACCGAAGGCTTTTCCTCCTAAAAAGGAATCTTTAGGGGCTTGAAGCCTGAAAGAAGCTGGGAAGAGTGGAACAGACACCACCAGCACTCCAAATGTGCTAACCTGAACTGTGACCAGGTCCATTTACAGCCCTCAGCAGCCTCTGTCTCCTCTGGCTGCTGGAGCTCTGCTGACAGACAAACAACCCTTTATCCACAGCACCTGGTCCAGTGACTTTCAGCTGTGAGAGGTGCTTGGGCTGTGACAGCCATGGGGTTCTGTGGCCTCAAAGGGACATAGCCCCATGTGGCCTCATGTCACAAAGGGGCAGAGATATGGCAGTGGCCCAGCAATTGTGATCTCACCTGACCAATGCTTGGCATCCTGAGAATGCCCACTGAAAGCTAGCTGGGCTGAGCTGGCCTTCAGGATATTTAGGCTCCTTCCATTGTGGCCTGGCCTTTTTCCAAGCATTCTTCATCCTTGACCACAGCTACAAGCACCACCAAAACTTTTTTGATAGCTGAAGGTACTTTGTTTCGAAATAATTTTGTTGAGCTACAATCATTTCCTTTTCCTTCAAGTGATGGGATTGGTGCTGACCTGATACTTGGAGGAGATCTTTCTGGAGCTTTGTCATCCAAAGATTTCCCCTCTGTTCCCCAGAGGAGCGATGGCTGCAGGGTGGAACAGCTCCTGTGAGTTCTGGGAATACAAGACTCTGGAGGGAAAGGAAGGTGGCCTGAGGCTCAGAAATCAGAGTGGGTTTGTTGGATTTTTGGCAGAGTACACAGGGGAACAGAGTTTTCCAAAACTGCTTCACAGCCAGTAGATGTCAGCAGGGTGCTGGGCTTTCCCCGATGTTTCTGAGTTGATGACTACTAGAGCTGTTGTCCTCGGTGCTCCTGTAGACAACTCAACATGTGATTATGGTTTCAACTAACAACATTGTCTCATCTCTTTTCAAATGTCATTTCCCTGCAGACACTGCTGAGGGAATGGCTCAAATGATTTTTCCCCGAGAGAAGATTTGCATGGACTGGCAGCAAAGACAGAGACCTGGAGCAGGACTTTTCAACCTGGGCAATACTTGCTACATCAATGTTATCCTGCAGTGCCTGACGTACACACCCCCTCTGGCCAACTACCTGCTCTCTTATGAGCACAGCCAGTCATGTGAGTACTTTTAGGAATATCTTGTAAATCTCCTGGGTGCATCTCAAGGATTCCCAGAACCTGGAATCAGGTTTAGAAGAACAGCAGCCCTTCTTTGTTGGCCCCATGAGCTCATGATCTTTGAGCATCAGCTAAAAGATGCTTGTCCTATCTGGGTGCACTCACCTTCAGCAGAACACCTCTTTCTAGCCCCAAGTTTCTACCTCTGCAAGCTGAACTCTCTTGACTTATTGCATAGAGCACTTCTGCCAGTTTAGCCTCCCACTGAAGTATGTATTGTGTGCACTCAAATGTCCTGGGCTTGTTGGGACATTGGCAGTTTGGGAGTAAAGTGGAGACTGTTCTTAGAACTTCAAGATCTCCAGTAAGTTTCCCAAGAAAATGAGATGTTTTGTTACCCTGAGAAGCTTCTGTCCCTCCCTTCCTTGCTCCCTCCCTCCTTCCCTCTTCAGGTCAGCAGCAAGGCTTCTGCATGATGTGCACCATGGAAGCACACGTCAGGAAGGTCCTGTATTCCTCAGCCAGCACCATCCTGCCTGCAGCTGTCCTCAAGGACCTCAAATGTAAGTTGTTCCAGGTGCTCCAACAGGTTTTCTTCTTGGTCTTCCCTTCTTCTAGGGGAGAGCTACTAAATTCTTTCTTAGTCATAGGAGAAGAGTTTGAATATGGCAGGCAGGAAAACGCCTACGAGTTCTTACGCTGTACTCTCAGTGCCATGCACAGAGCTTGTCTGAGCGCACGCCGCGAGTAAGCACCAGCAAATTGCAAATTCCAGTCTTCCCAAACCCATTGGACTCCTTGATGGGCTCCCACCAAGGAAAACTGACATCCAGACCTTTTAATGTTAAACCCTTGGAGGAGGTAACTCTCTGCCTTGCCATTTATTTCCAGCTTGGATGTCTCTTTGCAAGAGACTACCATCATCCATCAAATATTTGGGGGCTTCATGAAATCTAGAGGTATGTTTCAACAACTGCTGCTTTCCTTGGCTTGTCTGTGCCCTTCTGTCTGCCTGGGACAAGCAGCTGGTCCTGTGATAACTGGCATGGGACAACCCGTGAGCATAAACCAGCACAGTCAGCTAACTTCACTCGGCATTTTGATTTTCCTTCCAGTCACGTGCTTGAGCTGCCAAGCAGTTGTTGATTCCTACAAGGCCTTCCTGGATGTCTCTTTGGATATCAGAGTAAGAAGTTTGCAACTGAGCTTCAAGACATCCCAAGGCCCCTGTAGCTTTCCAGAACCAAAGCACTTGTCTTAAAAACCTATACTGCGAGCACAAGGGAGCTTGGTGGTGAGTGGGAAGGGGAAAGCACAGTGTCCTCAGTGTCCTCCTGCAGAGGCCATGGCCCTGGTCTTTCCCAGGCTTTGGGCCAGCAGTCATTACCCCCTCTGCACCCCTGACATACTCTTCTATTCCTTCCCTTTGCCTTCCCTCAATATCCATCTGGCTCCCAGGCTCACAGGTAGGATCAGTTTTCACTGCTGATGCCCCTGCATGCCATTGGCAGCTGAACTGAGCGGTGGCAACACAGAGGGAGCACTTGATGACTCTGGGAGCCCCTGGGACATGAGGGAAATGTTCAGCATCACACCCTCCTGCCTCCTTCTGGGGTAATGCCAGGTCTCCTCAGCATCAGCTGCCTGGCTCTTGTCAGCTCCTGGGAAGTGTTTGGTGAGAGCATCTCCTGCAGCTCCTTTCCCACTCCTCCAGGCAGCCTCATCCCTCACCACAGTTCTGGAGGACTGTGTGACACCCAAGCAGCTGGATCAGAGAGAGTGCTTCAGATGTGGCAAGTAAGATGATTCCACACGACATCATAACACCAGATCCTGTGTGAGGGGCTGCATGGCCCCAAACAGAAATCATCTTCTCAAGGAGCTTTAATGCTCAGTTAACATGACACAACTTTTTAATCTGCCTCTGAATAACCTTAAAATAGTGTAAAGATGTGTGAGATGGGGGAGAGGCTGCCTGGCCTTCTTGGGGGAAGATCAGGTGTATTTCAACACTTGGCTGTGTGCTTGGTTTCAAGGTGTAAGAGGAAAGCTGCTGCCTCCAAGGTGGTTACGGTCCATCGCGCACCCAGAGTCCTCACGCTGTGTCTGGAAAGGGCTGACCAATGGACTGGCACAAAGATCAACAAGGTGTGTATGCACTGGAGGGCAACTTTCTAAAGCAGATTCCCCAAAGATGCTCATGTCACAAGTGTCACTAAAAGACAGAATGATTCACACAGACACGTGTTGATGTGTCGATGGTATGATAGGAAAGAAAAAAAACCACTTTATTTTTCTGACTCTAGTATTTCTAGATTCTTGACAATGACCAGGGATGATAATTAAGATATCACCTTCCCAATCACACTGGTCATGGGAAACATCCATCAAAAGATGTTTCTTAGATGGAATGCATAAACATCTATGTTTACAGTTACTTTCCTGGGAAAGTAACTACAACTATGAAAAACAAGATCAGAAGGCTTAATTTTCAGGGCAACAACTCATGCTTTCTTCTTTAAAAAAAGAAAAAAAAAGAAAAAGAAAAAATGAACAGAGAAAATGAACAATATTTTAAACAATCAAAAAGGAAAATAACAAAGAAAATAATCTTCTAGACGATCAGAAGGCTTTAGTTTCAGGGTGATACACAAGGTGTCACAAGATGCTCACATTGGGATTTTTGTGTTCCCTTCTGTGGAGAGGAGAATTCCCATGAAAAGATGAGCCTGGACTCTGCTCTGACAGAGCTGCTTTGGCTGAGGACAGTTTCCTGCCACCCCAGCCATTACATGCTGAAGACTATTGAATGTGGCAGCTGGGGACCATTTCTGAGCCCTCTTGGTGTCTCTGTAGTTTGTGGAGTATCCTGAGTACTTGGATCTTCGGCCATACATGTCTGACACAGCTGGAGAACCCCTCCTCTGCTCCTTATATGCCATCGTGGTTCACAGTGGGGACACCTGTCTTGAGGGACACTTTTTGTGCTACACAAAGGTAAGGAGCAACTTCCCTCCTGACAGGGAGAAATGTGTGCTGGGAAAGACAAACTTTCCCAGCAGTGCTACTGGCAGCCAAGGTTTTGGGGGAGAAGGTCTCCTTTGGGGCTCGACTGGATATGCTTTTGAGCACTCCTGGTTTGGCAGTTTTCTGCCTTTGGTGTTGTGGAGAAACCCTGCAGCTCCTCTCCAGAACTGGACACCTTTCTTTGCAGGCCAGCAATGGGCTGTGGTACAAGATGGACGATGAGTCTGTGGATAATTGTGACATCCACACAGTTCTAGGGCAGCAAGCCTACTTGCTGTTCTATGCCAGGTAATAACCAGGATCATGTGGTCAGAAAACATTTCCTTATCCTGTCTTAGCCATCTGTTTTCTCCTTCTCCTGATTCTGCCATAGGAGAAAATACCTTCATATATCCTTCAATGCTGTCACTTCTGAACTACCCCTCTCCAGTCCTCCTCTTTCCCTGCTGGGCTTTAGGGTGCTGCCCTGTGTAAACTGCCCCTTGTCTGCTCTCTGAAGCTGGCTCGTGTAGAGAACAGGACTTAAAGGGAGCCCCTAGGAAAGATGGGGAGGGACTCCTTGTCAGGGAGTGTAGTGATGGGGTAAGGGGAAATGATTTTAAAGTGAAAGAGGGAAGATTTAGATTAGATATTAGGCAGAAATTCTTCCCTGTGAGGCTGGTGAGGCACAGAATGTCCAGAGAAGCTGTGGCTGCCCCCGGATCCCTGGAAGTGTCCAAGGCCAGGTTGGACAAGGCTTGGAGCAACCTGGGATAGTGGAAGGTGTTCCTGCCATGGCATGGGGATTGGAATGAGATTTCTTCCATCCATATTCTAGGATTCTGTGGAGGCCACAGGGGGTAAAAAAGACAAGGACTCGCTCTGACAGTGGCAGACCTGGTGGGAAGACCCTGATTAAACTTCCTAGTGGTGACCTTGGTGAAGTCTTCTCTCTGTTGCTCCAAGGAAGTGACTGAATCCCAGAGGAGTCTACAAGGAATGCCTGAAGCAGAGATAACTCTTTTTTCCTCCAGGTGCTCGGATTTGAAAATGAGAGAAATGATGGCTTCATCAGCAGCAGCACCATATTCCCATTCCACCCTCGGCCAGGGAGGGGCCAGCCAGCAGCAGGCAGGTTCCTCAGCACCACAGGGTCTGCCTGGCAGGATCAAGGGGATGTACAGCCAGAGGTACCACGCCAGGGAGAGGGCCCGGAGCAGATCCCCACAGTGGGACAATGATCTCTGCAGGTGGATCATCAACAGCACCAACTCTGGCAACTTAACAGGAAGGAGGAGGAAGAGAACCAGTCCTTTATGCCTTGACTGTGCTCCCAGGAATGCCACAGCTCCAGGACCCTCTAGCAGGATCTGTCAGCAGGTGCCTGTACCAAGCCTTGCTTGGGTGCAAACCTTGCCAGCACAGAGAGAGCTGGGCAGATCCTCATGGCAGGACTATGCTCTCTGGAGCCAGGTTGTGGAGATCACAAACTCTTACCAGTCAGTGAGGAGGTCTGAGCGTCCCAGAGATGCATGTCAGACAAGCACAGACTGGATGATGCAGCAGTACAGCATCTGAAACAAACAAAACCCCACCTGTTTGGAATCAACCAGCAGAAAAGCCATAGCCAGAATTAAAACTCCTTGTTGGCTTGTGGAGGACCAGACCTAAGTATGTTTTGTGTCAAACATTCTGATTATTACAACAGGGAAGGACATTGGAGGAGAGTCCTGCAGAGGTGGGGCAGCAGTGTGCTGAGCCAAATTCCTGCTCTGCTTTGACACTCATGCTCACTTCCCAGAAGAGAGCCAAAAGAGCTGGCTGTGCATGCATGAAGAAAACAGCTCAAAAAATTAAGTCTGTGTAGTAGTTTGTTAGCCACCAAATTAACTATAAAACGAAGCCAATTGCCTCCCCGGCTCTTTTCCCTCTTTTTCTCTGGCTTTTTTTGTCTTGCAATCCCAGCTCCAGATCATCCACACTAGAACCAGCATGGGATCTATGGACTGGTGACAAGCTTTGTTCTCTCTCCCTTTTCTGTCTTTATTACTCTCCTCCCTTGGTTTGTCTGGACAAAGCATGGCTGTGATATCCTACCCTGTGCTTCACACTGAAGTTTGCTGAGGGAGTGGGAAGCTTGTGGAAGTGTGTTGTGCCTTGTTATCCAGCACCTTTGAGGAGCTTGTGGTGGGAGTTGAGAAATTATTGAAGTGTACTATATGAAATTAAGGGCTTGTCAGCCACCACTCATGGAAGCCTAATGTAGGATTTAAGGGTTTATTAGCCAACATCTTTTAAGCCTAAATATTGGGCTGGTTGCCAGAGTTATGGCAACAATAAAACACAAAGAATTCCCTGACACATCATCCAGTGTCTTTGTTGCGGCTGATGACAATTTACAATGGACATCATGCCTCTGACTGGTGAGCTGTGACATGGTCATGTAAGAGTCATTTACAGGGTGTTTCCTTCTTCGTAGGCTTCGAGGCAGTGGTGGAAATACCCATCATGAGATGTTTGTGTGATGAGATTTTGAAAGCTGTGTGCTTGCATGTGCCCATCTAGCAATCTGGTGTTTTTAAACACAGAGTTCAAGTCACTCCAAGGGACATGGGCTGGATGTGCCAATAGTGACTGAAAAGGGCTTGCAGAGCCAGGCCCTGAGGGTGCTGCTCACCACAAGTATGGAGCCAGGAACAAGCAACATCTCCCAAGGGTCAGGAGCTGATCCTGCTGAATGTCTTTCTTACCTGGATGCTGGGGCAGAGAGAACTCAGCAAGCTGGCACAGGACACCAGGAGGAATGGTGCTTGGGTCAGGGGACTCGCCCCACTACAGCAGTGACACGGGCAGATTGTCAGCCTGGATGAGGAAGGAGCAGATGATCTGACTTCTGCAGTTCCAGACAGGAAGCAGAGGAGTGCAGAAAGTACCAGAAGCATCCCTAGTAGGGAGCAGCTTGCACAAAGAGCACCAGCAGCCTGCCCTGATCTCCTCTCAGTGCTGCCTCTAAGAAGGAAGCACCCAGGGAGACATTGCAGAAACTTGCCCAGCTCTGCCAGCTGGTCCCTCATCCACAAAGAGGCTTGGACACGAAGAACAGGAGTCCCTTCAGAAGTTCCCTGCTCATCCAGGCGGGCTGTGATCCCTGACAGCTCGTCTTTCAGCACACAGGGACAGCCTGCTGCTGTGCCTTCAAGATTACTTTCTTGAAGTACATCCATCCTTCCTGGATCCCTTTGTTTTTAAGGGCTGTTTCCCAAGGAACATTCCAAACCAGCTTCTTGAAAAGGCCAAAACCTGCCCTCCAGAAACCCAGTGTGGAAATTTTGTTAGTGCCCCTCCTGGTTTCACAAATTATTGAGAATCCTGTTATTTCATGATCATCAACCTGGAGGTTATTATTCAAACAATAAACTTGCCTTCAGAACCAAACCCTGTGTGAGGTGGCACTTTAATCTCTGTAGAACAGGGCTTTGGTTGGTTTTTTGTTTGTTTTGTTTTTTTTTTTTTTAACTGGGAAAAGAGCCAAATTGCCTGAAAAGAAGGCTTTGGAGAGGAAAAACCCTGCTTGGAATTCACAAAAAGAGAAGTTGTGAACTGAAACATTTTTGGACACTAAAAATGAGACTTTGTAGACTAAAAGGAGCTGATTAGGAAGCCAGAACTAAGACCTTGGGAAGGAAACATGAAGTTTAGGATCATCCCAATGTAGATTTGTAGCACAGTCAGGACTTCTGTCCAATAAATGAGGGTTTGGACGCAAACAATGAAACCCTGTGCCCTAAAAAAGGCAACAGCTAATATAAAAGAGGTTGGGAGCCCAAAACTTAGGATTTTGGCCCCAAAATGGTGGCTGTAGGCATGGAAAAAATTAATAGTTGAGAGGCTACAAATTGCCTTGCAAATCCTGCAATAGAGGTGAACCTCTCTGGCCCCAAGAAGTGAAGCTTTGGTGCTGAACAGAGGGCTCCAGGCACTCCAGTGGAAACTTTGAGTGGTAAAAAAGGGATTTGGACCACCCAAAAGAAGGGTTGGGTCTTAAAAAGGGCTTGGGGCCCTAAAAATTGAGCTTTGAAAACAGAGAGTTTGAACCCTGAAGTTAGGTTTTGTGCCCTCAAAGGATGCTTTGCTGACACAGTTTAAAGCTTTGCCCCTAAAAAGAGATGTTAAAGCTAAAAAAAAAGGCCTAAAATAGATGTTAAGAGTATTTTTGACCCTAAAAAGAGATGTCCTTTGGGGCCCCAAAAATTGAGCTTTGAAAACAGAGTTTGAACTCTGAAGTTAGGTTTTGTGCCCTCAAAGGATTCTTTGTTGCCTCAATTTAAAGCTTTGCCCCTAAGAAGAGATGTCCTTTGGGGCCCCTGGAGCCTCTCCTTCCCTCTGCCTCCCCCACCCAGGATGTCCCTGGAGTCCCTCCCTGTGTTCTCCCCCTCGCTGTGGGGGCAGCAGCTCTGTACCTCCCATCCCCGGGCTGTTCTGGTCCCCTTAAGGGCCCGTGGCCAGCACTGGCCCCATGCCCTGAGCCTGACAGGCGTTCCCAGCTGCTCCACCATGGAGGAGACGTGAGTGCACCAGGATCTCCGGGGCTTCCCCCGCCGTGGGCACCCCCTGAACCCTCTGTTCCCGCAGGGTGCCCTCGGTGGAACGCTACGAGGCGGCCATGGTGCTGAGCGGGGTGGGGGACGCGCTGGGGTACCGGGGGGCCCGCTGGGAGTACTGCACCTCGGGCCCCCAGATCCACGCCGAGCTGGCCCAGCTGGGTGGGCTGGCAGCCATCAACCTGGAGCCCCCCGAGTGGCCCGTCAGCGATGACACCGTCCTGCACCTTGCCACCGCCGAGGGGCTGGCCACAGGTGCGGGGGCTCCGTGACACCCCACTGACACAAGGGAGGGGTCCCTGGGCTTGGGGTCCCCATTGTTGTGGAGGGAGTGTCCTCAGTATGTCCCCTAGAGGATGGAGAGTCCCTGCTCTGTTCCTTGGGCTGCGTGGTTGGTGTCTGGGGGTGCGGCTGGGTACCCCCTTACAGCCCCAAATATGTCGGGGAGGTCCCCATTACATCCTGACTCAAACTGGAGGATTTCTGGGAGGAGCTCTGGGAAGGTCTTGTCCAGCTTTGGGGGCATCTTCATTCCACTTCCCCCCACCTTTTAGGGGTTTCCAGGGAGGCTTTGGCGGGATGTGTATCCTCGTTTCCTCTGGGTGGGGTGGCATGGGGAGTGTGAGTCTGTGTCTGTGTGTCTTCCCTCATTTATGTGCCCTTTCCTCCTCTACTGGGTGCTGCAGAAGGGGACATTTCCCCCTCCCATTTTGGGAACCTGGAAGAGTACCCCTCTCTCACTCAGCTTGGAGTGCTCAGGAGGATTCCCCATTTCTCCACAAAACTAGTGCTGCTTCCCCTCCAGTTTTGGGAGATCTGTGGGGCAGTGTCCCCTTTCCCCACATTTTTGGGGGTGGTGCAATGGGGATCTTCTTATCCCCTTTCACTTTTGGGGGTGCATGGGGCCTCTCCCTGCCAGCCTGGGTAACCCAGGTGGGTGTTCACACCCCTGCACAGGCCTGGAGGGGGAACCCCTCCTGCAGGAGCTGGCTCGCCGCTACGTGGCCGCCATGGGGGACATGGAGGGACGCAAGCCGGGACCCAGCAGCATCCTAGGTGAGCAGAGCCCCAGGATCCGGGGAGAGGCAGGGGGGCTCAGGGAGCCTCACGCCCCCGTGTCCTCCCAGGCACCTCCCAGCTGCGGCCAGGGGAGCCCGAGGGCTATCGCATCCCCTTCAACCCCCGCGGCACCGGCTGCGGGGCCGCCATGCGCAGCCTGGCCATCGGCCTCAGGTGGGCACGCTGAGGGACACCTGGGGACACCTGGGGACACCTGGGGACAGGGATGTAGGTATCAGAGATGGGGGGGTGGGGACAGGGATGTGGGGTGTCAGAATGAGTGGAAGGGGGGACATGGGGATGCCACATGGGGACACAGGATGGGGATAAGGGGGTGTCAGAGCTGGGGGAATGGGGACATGAGCATGTTTGGGCTGGGAAAATGGGGTGGGAAGGGGACATGAAGGGATGGGAGTAGGGTAAGAGGGACATGAGGATGTCAGAGGGACAGGAACAGGGGACACAGTGTGGTGGGGACATGGGGTTGGTGGAGCTGGAGAGGACAAGGTCCAGAGCTTGGGGACATGTGGTGCTGGAGCTGGGAGATTGGGGACAGAGAACATGGAGACAGCAACAGGGCAGAGGGACACAGGTCACAGAGCAGCTGAGAGTGGGACGTGGAAGTGATGGGGCTAGGAGAATGAGCACAGCAGGGACAAGGGTGGTGGTATGGGAATGGGGATGAGGCTGGAAATACAGGAGCAGGGGAGTGGGGACTGCTCTGATGCCAGCGCAGGTACCCGCACACCTCGGAGCTGCCAACTCTGATCCGGGTGAGCATTGAGAGCGGGCGCATGACGCACCACCACCCCACTGGTGAGTGCCAGACTGGCAGGGGTGGCCAGGAAGGGATAGCAGAACACCACTGAAGCCCGTGTCCTCACAGGGTACCTTGGAGCACTGGCAGTGGCCCTCTTTGGGGCACTGGGGGCTCGGGGAGAGCCCCCAGAGCGCTGGGGGGCTGAGCTGCTGCGAGTGCTGCCCCTGGCATGGGACTACGTGGAGGGCACTGGAGTGGCTGTGGAGGAAAATGCTGCTGCCTGGCCATTCTTTGGGGAGGCGTGGCACCGGTGAGCGGGTACTGTGAGGGTTCTGGGGGGACACTGGGAGCACAAGGAGGGGCTGGGAAGGATACTGAGAAGGGCTCAGGGGTCTATTCATGTCACTGGTACCAGCCAGGCTCTCTGCCAGTCCTGGCAGTGCATCCCAGCAGTGTCACTGGTGCCACTGCTGACCCTGATGCCCAGTCTCTCCACAGGGCTGGCAGTGCCCGTCCTGTCCCTGCTGCACCCAGTGTTCCTCGTGTCCCTGCCAGAGCTGCCATCCCCTGGAGTTCCAGGGGCACTGGGTTTTCTTGGTGTTATTGGTGTCCCCACTGCATCCAGTGCCTTGCTACCCCCCCAGGTTTCCTGGTTGTCCCAGTGTCCCCACAGCTATCTGGGGTCACAGGGGCTGCTGGAGAGCCACAGCCCAGTGACCCCCAGTGTCACTGGTTACCCCATTGTCTGGTGACACCAGTGTCCCCAGTGACCTCAGCGTCCTCATGCCTCTGCAGGTACCTGGACTCCCGTGGGCTCCTGGAAGGCCGTGGCCCACCGCGGGTGCCATCCCTCCCATCCCCAGCTGAGCGGGACACGGAGTACCTGGGCTGGGCACTGGAGGGGTGGCCAGGGCGCAGCGGCCACGACGCACCCATGGTGGCCTTGGAGGCGCTGCTGGCGGCCGGCGGGAGCTGGGAAGAGCTGTGCGCCAGGGCGGTGCTGCACGGCGGGGACAGCGATTCCACGGGGACCATTGCTGCTGGCTGCTGGGGGCTGCGGGGAGGGCTGCTGTCCGTCCCCCCGGGGCTGCACTGCCGCCTGGAGTACCGCGGCCGGCTGCGCCACGCTGCCCACCGGCTCCACGAGCTGGCCTGGGGAGCACCGTGAGCGTCCCTGCTCGCACCTGCTGTCCCTCTCCACGGAAAGCTCCCGGGGGCTGCCACAGCAGAGACCAGCACGGGGTCACAGGGGAGTTGGCAGGCCTGGGAGACCCTTGGGTGAAGCAGGGCCCTTCAGGGTGTGCTGGGGTGCAAGGCGAGCCCCAGGGAGAGCACCACAGCTGTGTCCATTGTAGTCCTCCCCAGGCAGAGCCCAGAAGCCGCCCAAGGAGCCTGAGTAAAAAAACATCTCCCGAGTCACTCCGTGTCTGGATTTGTGCCCTGCGCCTCTCGTCCTGCCTCTGCCAGCACTTAAGGTCCAAAGCATTACTCTTCACATTCAGCCCCAAGCTTCTCCAAGTGCAAACCTTTATTTTTATAACACAATCCTCAAAAGTATGGAAAACAGCACCACTTTTAAATCAACAAAGCCTACACTTGGAAGACCAAATAGACCATTTAAACCAAACCGACATCTTCATGCTACATTTATACATTCAAAGGTTTATGTTTTTAAAGTTCAAAGACTCATTTAGAGGGCCCAGAGTGTCGTTTTGAAGGCCCCAAGTTTGATCTGGGTTACTCACAATGCCATCATTGTCACCCACTGCACAGACAGACCCACGGATGCAGTCCTGCCTCAGAAAGGCTGCTGGAAGTCCCCGGGGCAGGTTGGGGGTGTGCTGACGAGTGCTGTATTTGCTCTCCTCCCCCTTATTTTGTGGGGACCAACGTCCTGGGGATCTGGAGCCTTGGGGCTGCTCCTTCCAACCATTTCATGGGGAAACTTTGTAGTTTTGGGGAGATCCTCCCAAACATTGGGGCCCTCTGGTGGAGTCCTGGGGCTTCTAGAGGCGTCCCCCAGACTGCCTCCAGTCTCTCACTGTTTAATAAAAGCGGATTCGAGGCCCCGCAATTTATCGGCGCCCTCCTCCACTGCCTCCGGTTCTGTAGGCCCCCCATATCCAGCCCAGACCTGCCCCGGGCCCGGTAACCCGCTCCGTTCCGTATCCCCCATGGGAGCAGAACGCGACCATGATCAAAGGCGGCCGGAACCCCTCAGGGAGCAAGGGAAGGGGCGGGGCCTCCACAGGCGGGCCTGGCTCCACCTTTTCCCCCAACAAAATGAGTGACAGCTACAGTAACCAATGGCGTAGTGGGGCGGGAGGCGGGGCTTCTATTTATAACCAATGGCAGATGGAGGCTGGCGGGCAGCGTCGAGCTACTAACGGCATTGCGATGACGGGCGGCGCCTGCAGCCAATGAGCAGCGGAGGGCGGTGCGGCCAGCCAATGAGGGGGGCGGGCTGCGGCGGGGCGGGGCGCGGCCAGCCAATGAGGGGGCGGGGCACGGCCGGGAGGGGCGCGGCCAGCCAATGAGAGGGGCTGGCTGCGGCGGGGCGGGGCGCGGCCAGTCAATGAGGCGGAGCCGGCTGTGGCGGGGCGGGGCGCGGCTGAGGCGCGGAGGATCGCGGCGGGCGGTGAGCCTTCCCCGGTGCGGCCGGGGTACTCCCAGTACCTGTCGCCTTAGCACACCCGCCGGCCCGGGCCACCCCCAGTTCCCTTCCCTCGGTACTCCCAGAACAGGCCCTCGAAGCCCTGGGATCCCCGCTGTTCCCCAGGCAGCAGGCCCAAGGCCATGGCTCTCCCCTTGTTCCTCTGTATTCTCTCCACCCCCTCAAACTGCGCCCGCCCCCAGCAGAGCCCGAGTCAACAAAAGCTCTCAGGTCCTTTGTGGTGGTCTGGGCTCCCCGTCTTGCCCCGCGCCCATCAGTTCTGCTCTCGCTCTGCAGTCACCAGCCCAGAATCCACCCCAGCTCAGCTGTCCCGAGCCCTCCAGCTGGGATCCCCTTTCCCGAGGGTACCCTCTCCTTTTTTGGGGGTGCCCTCGGTACTCCTGGGGTGTCCCTGTGTGCCAAGGGTGCCCTCTGCCCACAGACCCTCTGGAGCCATGGGTGAGCCGCGGTACCTGCAGGCCGAGTGCGCTTTCCGGCCCGGGGCACACTCGGTGCGGGTGACCCTGACCCGCTCCACGCTGCGGGTGGAGGTGGAGGCTCACGGCACCGCCGACCTGTGGAGGGGCGAGTTCGATGCCGCCTGTGAGTGCCGGAGGGAGCCAGGGGGGATGAGGGGGTCTCCCACGACTGCCACTGACCGAAATACCCCCTTTTCCTCGCAGTCATCGAGGACCTGACCCGCAAAACGGGGAATTTCAAGCAGTTTGGCATTTTCTGCAGTATGCTGGAGTCGGCACTCACACAGGTGTGGCCGTGCTGCTCCCCCACACACGGCGCTTTGGGGGTACCTGGGGTGGGGTGTGTGTCCCACCGAGCCCTCCTGCTTTTCAAACTTTCTGCAGAGTAGCGACTCCGTCAGCCTGGAGCTCCTCACCTACACCGACTTGGAGACCCTGCATAGCCGGAAAGTGGGGGCAGTCACCCGGCCTCTCCCTTCCACCTCTTCCTCCCTCAACACCAAGCGCTACCTCATCCTCATCTACTCTGTGGAGTTCGATAGGTGACAGGGGACAGCAGGCAGGGGTCACAGGGGCGTGACTCCAGCCTCACCTCCTCCACGTGCTCTCCTCCAGGATCCATTACCCACTGCCCCTGCCCTACGTGGGGCGGC
Organism: Pseudopodoces humilis; assembly: GCF_049639895.1. NCBI lineage: Eukaryota > Metazoa > Chordata > Aves > Passeriformes > Paridae > Pseudopodoces > Pseudopodoces humilis. The sequence continues at coordinate 9,260,743 of NC_142220.1, forward strand.
CGGACCTTGCGGCACTGGTGCGGGAGCTGCAGGAGCAGCTGGCGCAGCTCCGGGCCCGGCGCCTGGAGGAGACCCAGCACCTGCGGGACGCGTGAGTGGGGCTGGTGACATCCGGAAGGGTTTGGGGATTCCTTCCTTACTTTGTGAGACTGGAGCCCCCAGACCACCCCCTGCCAATCCCCCCAGGCTGTGGCAGGCGCTGGAGGAGAAGCGGGCAGCAGAGGCCCGGCACCAGCGCGAGTACCGGCAGCTGGCTGCAGAGGTGGGCTGGGAGGGGTTGGGAGCTGCTCTTGGTAGGGACAGGGGCTGCCAGATGCACAGTGAACCTTTCTCTCCCCTCGCAGCTGACCCAGGCAAAGGCGTCGGAGCAGAGGCTGCAGCTGCGGGTGAAGAACCTGACAGCTGAACTGGCCTCCTGCAGGAGGGGGTGAGGCTGGGGTGAACCCTGCAGGAGGACCCTCATGACCATGGGGTGTCCCCCTGTGCCCCTCTGATGGTACTGGTCCTCTTGGCAGCCGCCAGAAATCTGCCAGCCCGGCCCCACGCCCCAAGGAGCAACGCTCAGCATCCCTGGAGAGCCACAGGAGCAGCCGGGGCCGCCCCTCACCACAGTCCCTGTCGCCTGCAGGTGTGGGATACTTGGGGACACACAGCCAGGAGTGGTGACAGGGCACGGCTCACCCCCTCCTCACCCTGACCCCTCCTCTGCCTCCCCCTCTCAGGCTCCCACCGACCACGCTTCGACCCCACTGCCTTTGTCAGGAACCGTCAGCGCCAGCAGAAGGAAGCTGAGCTCAGAAGGTAAGCAGTGGTGACTGAGCTTGTCACCGTCCCTCCCTGGTACTTGGGGGGTCTCCTCTCCCCTTCAGCCCCATGTTCCCCCTTACCACCATCTCCCTGGGGTGCAGCCAGCGGCATGGAGTGGCTTCTGGCAGCGCCAGCCCAGCAAGGAGCCACAGGCGCAGCTCATCTGGTGAGTGGGGAGCATGAAGAGGGCTGGGGGTGCATCCATTGTGTGGGGCTCCTTCTTTAATTCCCCCCATCTCCATTTCTCCCTGCAGCTGAAAGCTCCCGGAGCTGGCGCTTGGGAGGGAGCTCTGGCAGCAAAGCCAGTGAGCGCCACGAGCCCCTGCCCTGCAGGTAACGCTGGGGTTGGGCAGGATGCTTGGGCATCCCTTTTAGCAGCCTTTAACCCCCCCACCTTGGGCAGGGACAGGAGAGTGACCCGTAAACGGAGACCCCTGAGCACCTCGTCCTGCAATGGCCCCTGTATGGTGAGTGGCTGCCCCTTTGGGGTTTCCCCACCCCTCTTCACCCCAAGGCAGGGTGACCAGGAGGTCATTGATGACCCCAGCCTCCCACCCAGGTGCCTCACACAGCTGCCAGCCACAAGCTGCCAGCATGCAGGACTGGTGGCAAGCACCCTGGTAAAGGTGAGGCCCCATCTGAGCCCCTACATGTTCAAGGGATACCCCAATCCAGACCTTTGTTAACCCTTTTTTCCTTCACTGGCCTCCCCAGAGAACCGCTCCAAGGAGCCCTCAGCTGCACTGGCTGAGATTGACGCCCGGCTGCAGGCTCTGCAGGAGTACATGGACAGCCTGAACACCCACATGTGACCCCCTCCGGGGACACACATCCTCTCCCTGTATCCTCAGGGGGTGACAGTGGTGGTGTGGTACAAGTATCCCCCCAAATAAACCTCTGTGTGGCCCCAGAGTGTGTCCTTCTTGGGATGGGGGTGGTGTCCCCCAGGAGGGACACAGTGAGGGGGCTGGGGGCACCAGGGACATCACAAGAGGGTGACAGTACCAGTACTTGGGGTTATGTGGAATACAGCCCAGGCCACCAATCTTGTCCCCTGGGCTGCCAGTGAATTCAAAGGCAACTGCAATGTTATACCAGCACCCATGTCACCCTACTCTGTCCCTGCACCTGAGGGTGTCCCTGTCCCCACTCCTGCAACACTACTGTCCTCTTCCCACTGTGGCTCTGACACCACCACGGCTTTATTCAGTTCCATGTCACGTAAAACAGTGGCATTTGAGGACAATGGTGACGTGCCAGCACCAGGCTGCAGTTCAGGGATGGTGGCAGCTGGCCAGGGGATCAGCAGCAGTAATGTCACCAGAGCATGGAGCTCCTGGGGTACCACACCGGTGTTCTCTGTACCAAAGCCACTGTTTGGTGTCACTGTGGCTACGCTGGTGATGATGGTGGTCTTCATGGTCACTCTGGGATGCTGCAAACATGACCCGATGCCACCACAACTCCACCCTTGGCAGGACGCTGCACTGATGATCCCGACGGTGATGGCCCTGCTGTGGCAGACGCGGTACTGGTGATGCCGAGGACAGCAGGGATGCTGGCAGACGTCTGCCAGGTGTTGGTGACAGCCGCAGTGGGGATGGAACGCGGTGCCACACGGCGCTGCCGGTCAGAGCTGCCCGCGGATGTCGGGCAGGAGGTGACAGGCTGTGACGATGTCGATGGTGTCGGCCACGGCGCGCAGATCACGGCGGGCCAGGCGCAGGCAGTGTGCGGCTGCGGCTGCGGTCACCTGTGCCCGGCCCAGGGCACCACCCAGCCCCCCCAGGCTCCGGGCGGCGCTGCCGTAGCTCTGCCGGAGGGCGCTGCCCACCGCCCCCCGCAGCCGCCCCGTGCCCTCCCGCAGCCGCCGCTGCAGCAGCGAGGGGCCGCCCCCCCAAACGGCCGCCGGCTCCTCCGCCAGCACCGGCGGCGTCTTCGGCCTCTGCTCCTCCTCCTCCTCCTCCTCCTCCTCTTCGGTCTCGGAGGCTTCGCCCGGCACCTTCAGCCCGGCTCCGGGGGCCTCCCCTGCCGTCTCCACCAGCAGCTCTGGCTCCGAGTCGCTCTCGGAGGCTTCGCCCGGCACCACCCGGGGGGGGCGGGGGGCGGCCATGGCCTGGGGGGACACGGGTGGGTCAGGAGGGCCGGGGGCGATCCGGGCTTAGCCCCGCGGAGTCCTTGCCCAAACCCCTGGGCTCGGACCCCTCTGACCCGCGCGGCCCCCCGGCGATCCGGGGGGCTCCCCCAGCCCCATGGCCCCGGCAATAACCCCGCTCCCCACACCGGGCTCCCCCTCTCCCCACACCGGGCTCCCCAGGTTCCCACACCGGGATCCCCCTCTCCCCACACCGAGCTCCCCCGGGACGCTCCCACCTCCCGGCCGCCGGTGCCGCAGGTCACATGAGGCGCTGCCCACGTGACCGCAGGCGGAAGTGGCGGCGCTGGGCATGGCGGGCCCGCAGCTGCGGCCGCTCCGGGTAAAGAGCTGCGGGTAAAGAGCTGCGGGTAAAGAGCTGCGGGTGACAGCGCCGGGAACCCGGCCCTAAACACGCAGCACACACCGGAGCTGACAGCTGCTAGGAGCCGTTTCAGTGCACAGCTCTCCATCCCCCTGTGTAAGGAATGCAGCAGGGACTTGCAGCAGAAGAGCACCGGGATGGGAGGTGGAGAGCCAGGACGGGCCTCAGGGCAGTGAGGAGCTGAGCCGAGCCAGGCAGCGCCGTGTCACCGCTCTGGTGGCCCTCTGTGACAGGGCAGACTCACCGATGCCACCTGCCTGGACTGTGTGACTCCTTTGGCGTGGTCCCACATGGCATCCTCATCTCCAGACCAGGGCAGCACCTCTAGGAACCCCAGGGGCTGGGGAAGGAGCCGTGATGACTCTTGGACACCGAGGCTGCAGAGATCTGGGGGATCTGGGGCTTTGGGGGATGGTGTAGAGGCCCCTTCTGTCATGTAAGGATCAGAACTAGGACTGGGATCAGGGTCCAGAACCATGTTTAGGACTAGAACCAGGACTAGGACTGGGACAACAGTTGGGACCAGGACCAAAACCAGGACAGGAAAACAGCTGGAACTGGGACAAGGACCACAGGGGACACCACAGTCAGGACCATGCTGAGGACCAGGACCAACGTGGTGAACACATCCAGACCCAAGACTGGCACTGGGAACAAGACCAGAACCAGCCCCAGGAGGAGACTACATCCAGACCAAGGAGGGTTGTGGACCAGGCCCACTTGGAGAGACTTTCTCTGCTGGAAGGGCATGGCACTGGTGATGTGACACTTCTGGGGGTTGTGCCTCAGCTCAGGCTGGTGCAGACAGGTGTCAATGTGCAGGACCACATCCCCCCAGCTGCTGCTGCAGCTGTGTGGCACCTGCACCCAGGGACACCTCTCTGGCACCCAGCCCTGGGCTCCCAGGCACCCCAAATCCCAGCAGCCTCGCCTCCTGCAGCACTCTGAGCCCCTAACAGCACCGTGCATCCCCCACTCTCAGCCCTGCCCCACAAAGCAAACATCAAACACCTATCCCAGGCTATGTACAGCACTTTTGAACAACGTGGAATGTCAGTAATGTAGATTTTTTGCAAGTGCATGCTGATGCTCTTAAGCAGCCACCTGGGTTGAGGATTACAAGGAAATAAGGCCTAGATCTCCATCAAGTTTCAGATTTGGACACACACTGTTCAGCTCTGGCATCATCTGGGACGGTTCCTGGAGCTCAGGATATAGAGACTTGCAGAGCCAGCTGAGGGAGGGAGAAAGCCTCAAAGCTTCTGTTCCAGTTTCTCTGCAGATAATTTACCCTTTTTATGGGAACTGCCCTCTAGAACAATTTTTCAATATCCTTGTTCCTCTGGTGTTCCCAACAGTGCTCTGAAGGTGGCAGTGCACAATACATTTTTCTGGTATTTCACCTGCCTGAGATTTCTGTGCTTCAGAAGATGTGGGTGTTTTGGTTAATGCAGTCACTGTATATCTGTATTTTCCCAGATGACTCTGGCAGTTTTCCTTTGTAATTCTTCATTATATTAATGGATAATGATAGCATTTTATCTTTACAGTCTTACACACTGTGAGCTATCTAGTTGTTTCAATTGACTTTTTTCCCTTTTTGCTTTTTTCACATTTCTTGTATCTTTTTTCTGGTACATTTGGAAACAAATCACTTGGAATTCATGTATAAATCCTTTATCTCTAGTGTGTGCTTTTTCTTTTTTTCATGTTTCAACTTTCCAGGAAAAATGTTTCCAGAACCCTGAATGTATTAAATAAACACATCATGTTCCATAAAAGAAACAAACTGGCTCAGTTACTGATAGGGAACTGCTCATTTGTTTATTAAAAGCCAGTGCTTTAAAAGTAAGATAAGATAGCTGGGACTTTAGAAATGATGGAAAATTGGATTTCTTCTCTGTTATTGCAGGTGGCCTGGCATGACTCAATGTTTTTACATTTGTTTGCAGAAACTGATGCACATTACAGACACTGTGACCATTTTACACTGACACTGTGACCAATTTACATTTAAAGCCAGGTATTTATTCCTATCTGTAATTTTTGTCTTTTTTTTTAGCTAGAAATGCATGCAGTGTTTCACACATTGACACATTACAGAGTTCTGTGGTTTGGAAATCTTAAACCATAGGTTCTTTGGCAGGCAACTTCAACTTTCAGAGGCAAGAGTACACATCTTGATTCTTGAAGTCAGTAGTTTCTGGAGTAAGTTAGGTTTACAAACTCTGTCTGAACACCCCCTCCTACACTCACTTAAATAATCTTCTACCATTCCCACTCATCCAAAGTGACCACTGTCCTGGTACCTGCAGAACCAACCATGAAGGCCTTGTTTGTGGTCAGAAATCTCCAACATCAATGACTGTCATCTGTAGAATTACATTCTCACACTGGAAATGAAAATTAGAGTTTAGGTGACCAGATAACAGCACAGACAGAGCTATGAATCTGGTTGGCAGAAACTTGTAGTTTTAAGACAGTAATACTTACATATTTTTAAGAAGCAAAACAGGGATGATTTATGGTAAACCATTCTTCTTCCTTGGAAGAAGAATGCTTTGGAGCTCCAAAGATCAATCAGTAAGTGTGGTTATCAGGTTAGCAATCACAGTTTCTGTGCCCTTGTGAGACCTCACCTGGGATGTTCTGAGGGCTGGAGTCCCTCTGCTCTGGAGATGGGCTGAGACAGCTGGGGGTGCTCAGCCAAGAGAAGAGAAAGCTCTGGGGAGACCTCATTGTGGCCTTCCAGTACTTGAAAAGAGGTTATATGAAGACAGAGAGAAGCTTTTTCTAATGGTAAATGATATATTTATATAAGCTTTTTATATGGGTAAATAGTGCCAGGACAAAGAGGTCCAGCTAACCAAGAAAGGGTAGATTTAGATAAGATGTTGGGAACATATCCTTTCCTCCAGGGGTTGGTCTCACAGGTTGCCCAGAGAGGTTGTGGCTGCTCCATCCCTCAAAGTGTTCAAGGCTTGGAGCCTTGACCCTGGGTGGGGATTGGGTGGGATCCCAGTGGTCAAGTGGGAGCTGTCCCTGCCCATGGCACGGGAGTGCAACAAGATGAGGCTTAAGATTCTTTCCAACCCAAACCATTCTGTCATTCTGTGATTCTATGAACAGCTAATGTCTCTACAGGAAATGTGAAATAGATGTAAATGTAAACATGGAAAGTGGAGATCATCTACCTTAAGCTGGAATGGTCCTGAAATTGCTGGGAAAGGGACAGATCTGTCTTGAGTGGAAAGCAGCCCCTGGGAGCACAGGATGCCAGCCTGGTCTGTGATGCACTGGATCCCCAGGCAGCCTGCTCAGAGACCTTGCCCTGACACATTCATTCATCATTCCTATTGCTGCACTGGGATTATTTCAAGTGGCAAATTCTTTATGCTTGGTTTTGAAGACCTGTTATGGCATTTACACAAATGTTTTGTTGTGTGAGGTCACTTGGGGGCAAATCACAAGAAATTGAGACATCATAAACAGCTGCAGTGGAACACAAGGCAGAAGAAGGGGTGGTTCTTTGTGCAGGTGAATTGATACTGTGCAAAGAGCTTTTCTGTGGCTGCCCAGGCTGTTGGGGTAGATAGGTCAGGCATGCAGATCTCACTGGGCAGGCTATATTTACTCTGGCACTGCCTCTGTCACCAGGCCATACATAGCCACTCTCAGTCAGGGCAAGCAGCCTCGCCAAATCAGTGCTCTGTGAAAATGGAAAAGGATCTTAATTAAACCCTTAATGCAAAAGTTTACAGAAATACCATAGAATGCTCTGTCTGTACCTGGAGCCTTCATAGCCATGGTAAGTGATGGTGTTTTCTCTGTCTTTTGGAATAGAAAAGACTTCTATTGTGAGTTTTATCTGAAATTTGGATTAAAATTTGTTTTTTAATAATAACAATATCATTAAAAGTTCAGTGTTTATGTTTTGCCTCAAGGCATAATAGAATGTACATACTTGTATACACACACACATATATATTTGTGTATTTTATTATAGTCTTGCCAACATACAGTAATTTTGCATAAAAGGAATCCAGATTTGCCTAGACCATACAAAGATGAGGAAAACAGACAAAGGGACAGTATTGCCCTGTTTATTAAATAACAATATTACACCATTGACTGGAAAATAACCTTCCTACTGTTTCAAGTTGCTGCTTTGGCATACAGGATTTCCTATGTAAAAAAAAATAAATATTGTTTTTTTAGATAGGAATAATTGAAAAATAATGAATGTGTATTGTGATTACTGTACTCTCATGAGGTCTTTTGTTTCCCACAGCCATGGGTATCTTCTCTATACTTGCTCTACCGCTGCTTCTCTTAGGGATCAGTGGAATTATTTATATTTACCAGTCAGTCAGGTGGCTGCTGTCCAAGTCAGCGGTGCAGAACAAGGTGGTGGTGATCACAGATGCCATCTCTGGACTAGGCAAGGGTGAGTTGTCTCATTTCTTCTCATTGTCAGAGAACAGAAGCAGAACAGAGTGACCCTCTGGGTGATAACCATGCACACGGTGCCTTGGAGGTATTCATAACTGGCTGGATGAAGCACAAGTTAATAAATACATTTATAAACAAATCCTATGATTTTTAAGTGTACATTTTTAGCCTCAGCCTTGGGAACCACTGGTGAACTAGTAGGAGCTGCAGAGCTTTGTATTTATTTAATTCAGTAGAAGGAGAGGGTTTGTATGAGCACTGAGTGCTATTTTTAGCATGTTGCTACTGTAAGATCTCATTACACAGGCTGTCAGTGCAGGGTAGCTGCATAAGCAGGTGCCACCTTACTCTTTACATGTTCCTTTTCTGCCCTTAGAGACTTCAACAGTTCCTGCTTCTTGTGAACAGCAATGCTCACCCCTCTGTCTCTATTTGCTTCCCTTCCCCCTCTATCACCCTAATTCTTGCTTTTCCCTTGGCATCCTCCAGTACTTGCAGCTGGGCTGCCCAGCTCTGTGCTGTGTGACTTCAGAGGACAAGGAAGGGCGATGCCTTGGAGTGGCCAGCTAGAACAGAGGCTAGACAGTCAGAGGATAAAGTGGGTATTTATTAAAGACCTTCAATAAATACACCTTGGGCAGTCAAAGTCTCCTAGAGGTTGCACCCAAGCTGGATGATGGTCACGAGTTTCTCAGGCAGAAATAAGTTTGGCCAATTTGCAATCAGGGTTTAATCCTCCAATTCCAGCTTCAGGTAATGAAGTCATATTCCCCCACTTTGCTTTATCCCCCAATTCATTTTTGTTTGTGCTTTTTGGGGCCTGAGGCTGTGGTGTGTCCTTGGATCTCAGGCCCAGAGGGATTGTTTTGTCTCACCAAAATGTGAGGACAGCAGCTGACACTCTGTATGGGGTTCAGAGTTATGCACTAATGCAGTGCAGGATATGAAAAATAGAAAAGATAAAAGCTGAAGGCATCAAGGGTATGCAATAATTATCTGTTTAAACAGCTGATGGCCTGGGTGGCCAGCCACTTATCATCTCTAGTCCAGAGGAGGTCACAAAGATGACCAAAGGGCTCTACTGTGAAACAGGCTGGCAGAGAGGGATTTTCATCCCAGAGAAGGGAAGGCTCTGGAAAGACCTTAGAGCCACTTCCAGTGCCTGAAGGGGCTCCAAGAGAGCCAAAAAGGGACTTTGGGCAGGGGCCTGGTGTGACAGGACATGGAATGGCTTCCCATTGCCAGAGGGCAGGGATGGATGGAATATTGGGAAGGAATCCTTCACTGTGAGGGTGAGAAACCCTGGCACAGGGTGCCCAGAGCAGCTGGGGCTACCTCTGGATCCCTGGCAGTGCCCAAGGCCAGGCTGGATGGGTTTGGAGCAGCCTGGGACAGGGGAAGGTGTCCCTGCCATGGCTGGGGTGGCTCTGGTTTGTGGGGCACTGAACAGGCTCCCCATGAATGGTCACAGAGCGAGAGCTTGAGAAGCATTTGGACAATTTCCTTGGGCACAGGGTGGTATCCTGGGCTTGGTGCTGGGCAGGGCAGTGAGCTGCACTCTGATCCTTGTGGGTCCCTTCCATCACAGCATGTTCTGTGAATCTGTGACCCCCTCTGGGTGAGCTGGAGGAGAACAAGCCCAGGCCCTGACTGTGCCCTTCTGGCTGCTGCAAAAGTTAACCCTCGTCTGGCCAGAACCAGGACATTTTATTTCCATTTTTTTTTGATAGAGGCATGGTTTAGAGTACTTCCACTGAGATTTGATGTATTGTAGAATTATATGATGTCTGGTTTTCTAGCTAAAAAAAATCTCACTTGGAGCAGAAATATCATCGCTGCTGAATTTATTTGGCTGTGGCATCAAGGTAAATCTTGGAATCTTCCAGTAAGAAACAAAATTTACTGAACATTTCTCCAGCTGTCTTTCTCCAGCACTGCATGAACCCTGGGGAATATTTTCCTAATTTCAGCTTCCTTATTATTCCTCTTTTTTCTTTTCTTTTTTACCTTATTTTAATGTTTTTTCCCTGTGGGTAGCTGTTACCTGTTTCTTGAGGCAAGAAAGGCAATTGTGTATTTGTGGTGCCTCCCCACTCCTTTTCATGTAGATGAAAAATGAGGTAACTCAAAGCACTTCTATTTTATTACCCTAAATATACCTGTGACCAGTATCCCATAGGTTGACACTGGGATGTTATTTGCAGGCTTGAATGATTCCAAATAATGCAAAATTAACTTTTCACTCAGGCATAAGTGATGGCCATTCATTCAAAGCTTTAAAATACCAGCTGTGTGGCCAGCTGCTGTTGATGTGGGCTCTAAGGAATCAGCCAAATTCTTTTCCTACATGCCAGAATTTCCAGACTAAAGGCAACATTCATCAAAGTTAAAAAAGAGAAACAAATCAATGATGATTGAAGATGTTTTCAATGGTTTGTGGTTGTTATTGAAACCTTGTTCCTGTTTCTTCTGAGTGCAGTAACTCAGAAAAGTACAGGGAAGTTCTAGAGGAGAACATTGGTTTCCCTTTTTACCTTTATTGCTGTTCACATAGAAGTTTTTATCTCATTTTTTTTTCACAAGATTGCCTCAATTGTTGGAAAATACTGCTATATTTGTTCTGGCAAACTCTTTTGGGCATTAAATTAAAAATCCTTCAATGCTAGAAAAAAGAAAAAAAAGAAAATGGAAGGTGTTCATAAAACTACTGCTGTAAATAATGAAAAAGATTGCTTAAATAAAAGCTTCCAGCTGCACAGGTTTGCAAAACTACCAGGGTGGATCCATAAATAATTCCATGCAGATATTAAGAGCCCAACATGATAATTTAAGAAATCTAAAATGGGTAGATTAGCATAACTGGATTTCCTGTGGGTACTGAAATCTGAAGGAAATGTTTCTTGGAGGGCAGCAAGCCATCACACCGGGCTCCTTCTGTTCAACAAAGGGAGCTGAGACAAACCAAACAGGCTGGCAAGGCATTGCAGGACTGTGTTCCTGTTCTTCCCATGCTGATTGTCAGGTGGATTTGATTAGGGACCAAACAGGAGAGCTCCAAGGCTGAGAGCTTTTTTGAAGAAAGACCCAATCAGGAAAAAATAACTTCATTTTCAATCATATGAGCACACAAACCCAACCCACTGCCAATTAACTCTCTGGCTGCACCCAAAGCAGACCTCTGGTTGCATCCTCAGGCCAATCTGCAAGAATTTATCTATTCTGAGAAAAAAACAACAAAGGCAGGCAGTTGTGAAGCTTTCCTGGTTATGAGGACAGCCTTGATGGATTCCTGGACTGAGCATCACTGTTTCAGTTCAGCTGAGCTAGAACAGGCACCTGTGGCAGCCTGCAGCTGCCAGAGAGATCCAACCAACACTGAGTTCCTCAGGGAAGCCCATGGGGTATCTACACTTCATGTTTTTAAACACATTTCTCTGCTCAGACAGACAGAATGGTGAGGAACATATTCTCCCTCAACACCACCTAGAGAGCAGACACAAGTCATCGAGGTGTTCCAGCCTTGTGTTTCAGAATTTAGCTTGGATACCCCCACAAAGACCTGCACTGAGGAGTTGGTTTCAGTCTTGTAGCCAGTGCTGAGTGGGGATGAGAGGTAGCACTGATTGCCAGTTCCTGTTGTTATTTGAGCTCCCACTGTCAGAAATGCACTGTCATAATTCACTTGTGTAAAAAAGGGAGAAGAATTCTCTGAGATCTGTCTTAAATTGAGGTAAACTCCTAGCTTAGGATATGTCTGAGTGAAGAAAATGCAGTTCCAGCCCTGCATTCCCAAAACTTTTTGGTGCTTTTCTCAGGAAGGCTTCAGGGAATGCAGCTGAACAAACTGGTCCCTAATGCCTCTGCTTACTGGGGAGGTTTAGGGCTCAGGGGATGAAGGTCTTGGGATGGATTACATCTGGAGGAGAGGGTCTTTTGGAGAAAGGATCTCTCATGGGGGCTGCACCAGGGGACCAGTGAGAGCAGGTTTACCTGTATTACTGTTTTTCAAAGCTGTGGATGAGTTCTGTGTTGCTCAGGTTCATGTAGGTGGCACACAGGGCTGGCTGGTTTCTTTATAGAGCAGCAGACATGAAGCTTTGAAAAAGATGCAGTTTGTATTTTTATGTGTAGTTTTATTTGTAGCAAGTGTGTCTGGGAAGGATATAGAGAAATTTTTTTCTAACTCGATCTCATAATCCAGTAACTGACATAGTTATTTCTTAATTATTTTTTACTAAATCCTACTACTGAGCAGTGGCATTGTGCTGTACTATTAACTATGCATTATCCCTTTCCATTAAATTTAATTTATTCCTCACCTAGGTACTATTACAAGTCAATCAAGTCAATCCTTTCTTTTTTTTTTTTTTTTTCTCATATTATTTTGGAATTAATTATTTCAAAGCATAGATTCAACACCCTTAGCAAAACCAGCATCCCATTTCAAGCAAAATAAACAAAACCAATTTGCTGCTATTGTAATTATTTTTAAAATATAAATATATTAATATATAATATTTCTTTATTATATAAATAAATATATATTTTTAATGTATTTCTCTCCTAGAATGCTCTCGTGTGTTTCACGCAGGAGGAGCAAGGCTTGTGTTGTGTGGCAGGACATGGGAAAAGTTAGAAGCCCTTTATGATGCCTTAATTAGCGTGACAGACCCCAGCACGGTAGGTGTTCACAGCCTGGGATAAACCTTGCTCGGGGACAGAATGTAATTTTAGATCCAGTAAAACAATGTACAAGAAATATGATTTTCTCTCTGTGGTAGCTTTGGTCACCCAGGTAATAAAACCAAACACAGCCCAGAGAGACAGAGAAAGAAACACCTCTGGAGGCCTTTCGAGCATGGTGCCACAATCCTGCTCTCTTGAGCTAATCCTGTAAAGCATCTGACTGCTCCTCATCCCCCAAGAACATCCTGAGTGTTCTGAACAAACCACCCAGCTAGAAATCCTCAGCAGAGGAATTTGCCTGATAATTTGGATGAAAGGGATCCAAAGGCTTCATTCAGCGTCAGGAAATGCCATCAGTTTTTTAATATAATTAGTGTGCTCAAGGAGTGGGAGATAGGTCTAAAGATCAAATTCATTTTGAGCTTCTCCACTGTTTGGGGAAATGTCCCAGGTAGAAGGGATTTGGAGTAAAAAAAGGACATTATCTTTTCCTCATGGCCACTGGCAGTGGACATTCAGGAGTGCCCCTGCTCCAGCTTTGTGGCAGGTTTTCCCTGAGGCTCATGGCAAAGCTTCTCCTCTGTGAGCAGCACAGAGCTGACTCATTCCAGGGCACAGGTGTTCCTGAAGGCATCACATAAATTTTGCAGCTGTTGCTCATCAGACCTACAAATATTTGTGGTTTTTTTTTTTGCAGTGGGTTTCATTCATCTGCATAAATAACCACAAAAGTATTGTGCTCATGTTAGCCTGCGCAGATTCAACTAGGAAAAATATTAACTATGATTAAGGGTTCTGGATTACATTGTCTAAGTCAAGGAAAAAATTCAAGTCATTCTTCTGTCCCACAGCTGACAAAATGTGTTTTTGCAGAAATCATACACATGTAAAGTCCATTTGTATAACCTATAGCAAAACAAACCATTCCTACCTTCCATCTGTCCCACGTGTATGCAGCTCATCTCTCAAAGCACTAAACCCCAGTCTCTTGTCAGCAAAGGGTTCTTCCCAGAAAGAGCAGGACTTGAACTGCTGGGAGTCATCCTTGTGTCTATTTTCTGTTTCCACTGATTACAAGAGAGACAAAACTCACAGGGAGCTTGTCCAGCTGACCCTTCCCATGAGTTCTGTTTCCTCTGAAGTTCAGTGTTTGTGAATCCCATTATCACAGGATCACAGGATGGGTTGGGTTGGAAGGGACCTTAAACACCACCCAGAGCCACCCCTGCCATGGCAGGGACACCTTCCACTGCCCCAGGCTGCTCCCAGCCCTGTCCAGCCTCGCCTTGGGCACTGCCAGGGATCCAGGGGCAGCCCCAGCTGCTCTGGGCACCCTCCCTCACAGGGAAGGATTTCCCCAATATCCCATCTAGCCCTGTCCTCTGGGAAGCCATTCCCTGTGTCCTGTCACTCCAGGCCTTTGTCCAAAGTCCCTGTTCAGCTTTCTTGGAGCCCCTGTAGGCACTGGAAGGGGCATTAAAGTCCCCCAGAGCCTTCTCCAGGCTGAACAAGCCCAGCTCTCATTGCTGAACTATCTTCTTTCTAGAGTCAGTTAAACTTAAAATCTTAGGTTTGCATGAGAGTGACAAAACCACTTTGAGTATCAAGGTAAATTAATTTACAAGACAAGGAAACAGAAATACAACTTTATATAACAAGTACCATTGAAATGAGTCTTTTGTTTATCAGACCTATGCACCAAAGCTGATACTTCTGGACATCACAGACATAAGCTGCATTCGAGATGTAGCCAAGGAAATCCTGAACTGCTATGGCTGTGTGGATATACTGATCAACAATGCAAGTATGAAGGTGAAAGGAGCAGTGCAGAGCATTTCACTGGAACTTGATAAAAAGATAATGGATGCCAACTATTTTGGACCTATAACGTTAACCAAAGGTATTTTAATTTTGTTTTTCTTTTTTTTGCTGTTAGCATTTAAAGCACATTGACAATTAAATGGGTTAATACTGCAACCAGCTCTGCATGTAGAATTCAGGTGAGGTCTAGAAGACAATTTCCAGCTGTTGGAATTTGCAGTATTGAGATAACCTTCACTGAATTTGTGTTATTTACACTTCAGCTGTTGCTTCTTTTCACGAAATCCATTCAGCTCTTTTATTTACATGGTTCTTTATTGCATTTCTCTTTTTTTTGCAGCCATTCTTCCTAACATGATCTCAAGAAGAACTGGCCAAATTGTTCTAATTAATAGCATCCAAGGGAAAATAGGAATTCCATTTCGTGCAGCTTGTAAGTTATACATTGCAAAAACATACATTCTAATGCACAAGTTGTGAGAAGTCCATGACACTCATCAGAGGTTATTAAAAGTGCAAATTTGCATCCAAATTCAGTATTACTACAGTATTTGGCTGTTTGTTTTTTTTTTTCTAATTGGAACTCAATTAGAAATAGTTAAAATACTACCTTTGAAATGTAACTGCTGCCTAGGGGACTTGAGAATAGGATGATAAAAAAATGTCACAGTGAATTTTAAATATATATATATATATAAATATATATTGTATAGTTAAAATCTATATCTGATCTACACTTGTGCATATCTATAGAAACCTTCACAATGAATAGTGTGTAAATATAAAATATGAGTAGGTAAGAGCTACTGCTTTGTGAAGCAATAATGCATTTAGGTGTGGGAGTTTAAAAGGAGATGTAGGAATTGCTTTCTGCTTGGCTTTCCAGAAAATTTTTAAGGTCTTTCATCCAAAACTCCTAAGGAATTGAGGCTGTTCTGAATTATGATGGAAGGTCTTTGCATTAATAAAACACAAAAAGAATGGACAGAAAATAGAGATGTAAATAGACATTTTAAACTTAGGACAGATGTAAACAGACATTTTTAGCTTGACAGAAAATCAGAGTGTGTGATGGGCTCTGCATTTAAAAGTTTGTGAAGCCTCAGAATTGTAAATTATAGTCCCATGAAAGGAAACTACAGTGACATAAGCTGTAAGAACAGCAGCAGAAAAAATAAATTCAAACATGTCTTTATGTCTTTGTAAATTTATGCATAAATAAATTTATAAATCCACACAGAGCCCACATCTCAAACATGGTGTGCTGTTCTGGTCTCCCACCTCAAAAGAACTGCAAAAAAGTCTCAGAAAGGAAACAACACATTGCTGTGACATCTGGAATCCTTCCCATCTAGGGTACAGACAGTGGTGTCAAGATACACTGCATGTGTGTAAAACCATAACAAGGAGAAGAGCCTGAGAAAGTTTTTACAATACCCCTAGCAATATTTCTTTGCATGGAATGAAGCTGCCAGGAGAAGAGATGTCAAAATGAATGCATGGAGAATCATCTCTCTATTCCCAGAGCCCACCTGCCATTGCCTAGATATGCACAGGTTGATTTTCTCTGTAAACTGAGTCAAATAAAAGTGCTCGAGCACTTTGCAGCTCTGCTGCACTGAGCACACAGTTCTGTTTGCTGGTCAAGTTTCACATGCTATCATCTTATTCATACTGTTCTCAGAAAAAGGCTCTAAAAGGAGATTAAAAAGTCTTGACATTTAGTAACTTTAAAATTCACTTTAGCATTAGAAGTAGCTGAGATTGCTGCTGCAGGGCAAAGCCCAAATCAGTGCACAAAGCATGAGGAACACTGCATTCCAGCAGTGGACATGTATTTCACTGCATTTTATGGATGTGTTACAGTGTGAGGACTCGTCTCAGGGACAATTCCATCCACCAAAGATATTTTTGAACTGTAAAGATAACAGAATTGTTATTTCCTAACCCAGCATGTGCTGTTTCTGACTGGGAAATGCAGACACATGCTGAGACTGCATGCACAATTGTCCTGTATAGATAATTTCTTATTGCTTGTTTTAAATATGATAATTTCTCTGAGTGAAATATTTCTTTTGCATTTTGGTTCATCATTCCATGCTCATTTTCCCTAACATTGGTACTTTATTATACACCTGCTGCCTTGCAATCATTTATCTAAACATGCATATGTGTGCTTTTTACTTTTAGATGCTGCTTCCAAGCATGCTGCTGTAGGCTTTTTTGATTGTCTTAGAGCTGAAATGGAAGAATTTGATATTTCTGTCAGCACTGTGAGTCCAACCTTCATCTGTTCCTACCATCGCCCACCAGCACCAGGCAACTGGGAGGCATCCATTTGGAAATGTAAGTTTGGGTGGACCAAGATGAGGCACATAAAGCAGGAGGGAGGCTTTTCCAGGGTGAAAAAGAAAAGGAAAAATAATGGAAATGACAGAAAGGAGCAAAAGAAAAGAGATATTAGGGAGGTAAAATTAGCCTGGTGAAATGAGGAGGAACGTGGAATGAGACAAGGTTATGTAAGGAAATAAATACACTGGGGCATCAGGAGTGGAGGGGGAGGAGAGCATGAAAGGTCCAAAGGATTGCTCCTTCTCTTAAGGACTATAAGGATTTTACCTCAGTTATAAAAAGGTCTTGGCCACATACTGATGGGGAGAATGGAGTGGGGAAGGGATTGAAACCAGTTGTGTATCTTTTTAACACCATTCCCTGAGTGTCTCCCTGTCTGTCTGTCTGTCTGTCTGTAGCTCTCACTCCTCTCTCCTTTACAGTCTTTTTCAGGAAGGTGTCCTACGGTGTGCACCCTGTGGAGGTGGCAGAGGAAGTCCTTGCCACAGTGAGCAGGAGGAAGCAGGAGGTGCTCATGGCCAACCCCATCCCCAGAGCAGCAGTTTACATTCGGACATTCTTCCCCGAGCTGTTTTTTGCCATTGTTGCCTCAGGGATTAGGGAAAAGCTGAAGACAGAAGAGGAAAATTGATTTTGTTCAGTTATTTTCCTTGCTTTTGAGCTGAAAAAAAAAAAAAAGGTTTCTGTTTTGAATGTTGGTGACTTGTGCTGCTTGCTGTGGGTGGAACAATGCCACTATCACACACACATACAGGTGAATATCTGTAAAGCTTCTGCTCCTCTGGTTTTAGGGAGTGTGACAATTGGAACCAAACTGCTCTTGCTGCTGCAACTCCCTCTGCTCATATAACTTCCAGCACCAGCTCACTTACATGCCTCATTCATTGGTAGAATACCAAACATGAAAGGAATTCTGAGGGCAAAGGAACATATGTCATCTTGCAGGGACGTGCACCTTCTGCTGTGTCTCTAATTGAATTGCTCTGGCTCCAAGGAACCTGGCTCAGGGAGGTAATTCACCTCTGGGATGAAGGGGTCAGTCCCTGCAGCACCTCCTGAAGCTATTTGCTGTTGTAGCACTGATTTTGTTGTAGTGTGAGTGACTGTGCCTTACCTGGGAAGTCAAACAATCACTTGTTCAAGATTTTCTTGGTCCTCAGAAGAACTCTCCTGTTTCAAACCAAGGGGCACTTGCTGTGATCTCAGTTAAATTTGTGTCTTTACCTCAGCAACAGCCAAGTCCTCCACATTTCCATAAGAGCAAGATGCAGAATAAGCAGAATTTCATCAGTAAAGGATCAGGCACCACAGGACATCCCAGCTAAACATGAATCAACATTGTCTGTGGCTGCCCCACCCCTGGAAGTGTTCATGGCCAGGCTGGGTGGGCTTGGAGCAGCCTGGGACAGTGGAAGGTGTTCCTGCCATGGCAGGGGCTTGGAATGATAGAGGTGCTTTTTAAGGTCCCTTCCAACCCAAACCACTCTGTGGTTTCTGTGATTTCTATTGTTCTTTAGTGTAAAAAACAAGTGGATTACATGTTAATAAATAATCCTTCTGCTCCATTTTACATGCTCTAGAGATCAGCAGAAATTCTTCACACAATTTCCCTTCAAAACAGTGAGCAGTTCAAGGAGCCACAGTAGAAGGCAGTGAAAGAGGTAAAATAACACCTGTATCCTATCAAGAAAGTTTTAAAAAACAGATGTATTTTTATCTAGAAAGTAGAAGAATGTCGTATCTTAATGATTTTCAAATTCCTAAAATGTACTGCAGAGAAGGTAGGACTGAACTGTTCTCCATTTCTGCTGGAGCAGGACAATGTGCTAAAATTACTGCAAAGGAGATTTACAGGGACAGCATTTTCTGCTAAGAATAGTTAAGCACAAAGGACAAATTGCCACAGAAATTTTCAAATGCCTGTCTTCAGAAGCTTTAAAGAAGAGATTAATGGAACATCTGTAAAAAAGCAATGTAGCTTTAGTTTATCCTGCCTAGAAGAAAAGAAGGATTAGATGACCTTTTAAATGGGTCACACTTTTCTCTAATTCAGTGGCTTTTTCTCATCTTGAAGATGAGGTTCCTCCACTGGCATTTCAGATTTAATAATTTTTTTTTCCCTCTGGAGAAAAAATATTATTTAATCTGAAGTTTTCTATTTAATTTGTAGATCTCTGTTTCACTGTCTCACCTGTGGATATGTGTTGCACATAAAAAACATTATCATAAGAAAAGAAATACTCAGATGAGTTCAGGATAACAGGAGTTTCACCCCAGAGGTTTCCTTTTCTCTCATTAACTTCCAGTGGTAACCAGGACTACTTTAGATCTGTGTCCTTGTGCCACAGGTGTCTGAAATTTACTGAGATGCCACATTCATCAAAATTGATTTGATCTAATCAATCAGAGTAAAAATGCTGCTGTTATTCCTCTGCTTTCAAATAATGTGGTTCCAGGGCTTACCAGGTATCAAAGTTAAAATAAAGGCCAGGATATGAATTAGTGGCTTACAAATAGGGATAAAAAATCTTGCATTTCATCAGGTGAATTTATTTACCAGATATCCAGCACAAGACATACAGCTTCTTGAATGGTTAGCATGAAAAAAAGCAGACAGCTTGAGATTTAAGAATGGATCTGGACAAATTCTTACTGCACAATTATGTAAAAAGCTCTTGCCCACCTACAACACTTTATATGCACACAAACCAGTGTAAGAAACAATCCTGAGGAAACAGCATATGGCAGAGACTGTCAGGCTGTGTTAGTAACCTGCAGGCTAAGAAAAAGAATAAATAAAAAATGAGGCAGTTATTTAAATTGAATTTTTCAAAGGATTTTTAGGCATCAAAGAAGTATGTTACTGCATGAGGTGTAAATTCCTCCATGGCACCCAGGAATAACACGAGATGAGTAAAAACCTATTGCAAAAAGAGTTAGGGCTGACAAAAAGCAGAAAGTCAGATGGAATCAGGAATAATTCCTCTGTCAGTGAAGGTGATGGAAACATATCCATCACAAAGAAATGTGTGAAACAAGGGGAAGGAATCAGGATCTTGTGTTTTGGTCAAGGGATTGAGACTGCTCCTAACAGAGTGGGCACCAAACTTTCTAGTGACTGCTTTGTTCCCCTGCTGAACTGAAGGTGGCAGTTTCAGAGCACTGTAAAGGATAAAGAAAGATTTTTCTAAAGATTAAAGAGGAAATCTTATTGCTATTGCAGCCACCTAGTAGGATGGTGTGGGGAATGTGGAGCCAGATCCTTCTCAAATATGCACAGTAGAAGAAAAAAAGGTAATGGACATGAACTGGAACACATGACATTCTGATTTGATATTAGGAGATAATTTTTCTACGATTGCAGCAGTGAATCTTTGGGACCTGCTGTCAACAGGGTCAAGAAATCTCATTTCTTGAATATATTAAACACACACAAAACCTCTTCTCTCTTACCACTAATGGTTTTCTTCTGACTTAATGATGCTTCTCTGTTATCGGCTCCACCTTATCACTGGCCATTACCTGACCTGTTACACATCCTGCTGCCATAACAAGCTCAAACTGTATTTATTGCCTGAATAAAGAGACAGAAGGGTTTTCCCAAAGCCCAGAGCTGCTCAGGAGGCTGTGTAACACCTCTGCCACCCTGAGCTCACAAGAGTTTCCCAAGGGGCTCAGTAACAGGAGGATTCACCTACAGTGAAGAAAAGCTGGCACATGGCTCTGTTCCATGAGGAAGCTCCATGTTCCTCATCTCTGATGATTGCAATCATTTCCACCTCCACATCTTTAATGTGATTATAGATTCTTCATGTGTAAGTGTATAAATCAAAATTTGATTCTTTCTGACTCTGTTGCCAGAATGATTCCTGGAGAATTCCATAGGTGAGTTGTGTCTGTCCACAACCATGTATTTTTCAGACTTCAGTTTGCTTTCTCATGAATCTTCCAGATTTCAGTTTGCCTTCTCATTTTAGGTAAGTGTTTACAATGGAAGTCTGTTCCCTCTATCAGCCTTCCTTTCACAGCAAATCCACCATGTGTACTCTCAAACCATAAACTGAGGTCCACAGATTTTCTTGGAGAGACTGTGCCTTTCATAACAAAAAATTATTCAAGCCATGCACCGCATGCCTGATTTACTGCCCTGCTTTTCATGGGTTTTGGTCTCAGGATGGGATTTTTTACAGTCTTTTTAATAAAGAATCAGGGTGGAGTGATGTTCTAAAATTCTAACAAACTCACTCTCTCTGACCATTAGACACTGCTTAAAAACTACAGCTGTGGGGAATTGTGTCACTGTTGTTAACTGAACTGAGACACCTCAATCTTCTTTTCCAACAGCAAGACTTCCTTGAAACAACCACCGAAATAAATGTTTTTTATTAAGAAAAATAAATAATACTACACATTGATACATTTTCTTCATTAACACTGTTTCATTTGGATCTAGTATTATAATTTACAGGATGCTTTGAGATCTGGTTCAGCTTTACAGGACTGAAATAGTGGCCAGGTGCCGCAGGCTTCGTAACGCGTGTGCAGGGTCATCTGTGGGCTTTTGGAAAGAGTTCACATACACATTGCAAACTTTCTCTGGAGCTGTGTGGTCAGGAAACTTGTACTGAATCCTAAAGCTCCTTTCCAGCTTTTTTCTTTTGTGCTTGAATTCCAAGATGGTTTTTGTATATTTATTAATAGTGGTGACAGCTGCAGCCATACAGCAAGCAAAGGAAGTCCATGCAAGGCTATAAACAAAAAAAACAAAATTATCAAAAATTAGCTAGACATTTTCATATTTGATTTTATTTTTGAAAGCACTGCTTATGTGTGTGGTTGTGTTGGTGTGTATTAGGGAAAGATGAACAGGCTAGGTGAGGAAGAAATACTCTTGATTAACGACCATTTACTGAGTTGACCTCTAGATATTTGTTGTAATATCTACATTTAACATACCTGTTTAATGAAACCTCACCTCCAGTTTCTCTCTATAAGCTCTATTTGAGCTTTAATTCTCTATTAAACTCAGAGCTCAATATCAGAAAGGGTTTTTATAAAAAAATGAGAATGCATAAAAAGTTAAAAGGTGCAGATATTAAGAGCATAAATCTCACAGGGGACATTGAGAAAAATGTGAGTTACCCAAAAGTGTTAAAAAGAACAGAGAAGGCACTATTAAATAGCAGGGTAAAGCAGGTTCAGAGCATTGAAATGTATTCCTAAGAAAATGAGTGTGAGAAAGGAAAGGACATCAACTCTGAAATGTTAAAAGCAAATCCCCAAGAAGACAGAACTTAAAAAATTATATTGAAATACAATTAGTTCAAAATGTAAGAAATTAAAAGCAGCATGGAAAAATATGGCCACATGAGCAGGAATTGGAGTTCACAGTGCAGGAACTTGCTCTTCAGTAGCTTTCTAAACATGCCAAGGTTACAATCACCAAATGAAATGTGCCTTGGAGAAATCAGTTTAAGAGGTTCTTGTTTATCTCACCTCTCCTTCAGAGCTGTTTGTAAACACATCCTTGATGATGTGTTTTATATCTGTCATTTATATTTTTAATATAATTTTAATATAATTTTATATGTAATTTATATTTTTAAATAAATCCTTCCCCACCCACCTTTCCCCTGTTCCTCTCCCAGTATTTTTGGCCAGGATTGATCTCTAGGGTGATCAGAAATCAGGTGTGTTGACAGAATTTGAGGATGGTGGACTATGGCATGGAGATGTGAAAGGCTCCCAGAAGCAAGAAGGGGAGAAGCTTGAGCAGTCTTTGCTCCTCACATCATTCAAACCACACCCTGAGTAAGCCTCAGGTGGGGACAGCTGTGGGAGAACTCTTGTAAAAGACAAATGGCATCAGCATCCCTTCCTCTCTTCCCATCAGAGGAGGTTTCCATGGGAGAGCAGCTGAGGGAGGCTGCAGATGAGGGCTCTACAGCAGGAAGGGAGGGGCAGGGGTGGGATATGAGAAAGGAGACAGCATTGCATGGAAGGGGACAAAAATAATGAAACCAAGGGAGACCTCTGGGAGGAAGGTGTGAGGACCCTGTGTGTATGGCTTGCTTTATTTTTAATTACTCTTTCTGAATAAATTCACTAGATCTCCTAAGACATGTACAGAATGACGTGGATGTTACCTAAAGCTATTTTCCAAGGTTTGAACCTTCCTGCCCTGTGCTGGGCACTGGTGAGGCCGCACCTCGAGTGCCGTGCCCAGCTCTGCTCCCCCAGTTCAGGAGGGGTTGGAGATGCTGCAGGGACAAGGCTGGGGAGGGGTCTGGAGCACAAGTCCTGCGAGGAGCGGCTGAGGGAGCTGGGGGTGTTTATCCTGGACAAGAGGAGGCTCAGGGGAGACCTCATCACTCTCTACAACTCCCTGGCAGGAGGGGACAGCCAGGGGGGTTCGGGCTCTTCTCCCAGGGAACAGGGACAGGACACAGCCTTAAACTGTGCCAGGGGAGATGGGGAATCTCTTCCCAGAAAGGCTGTTTGGGCATTGGAATGGGCTGCCCAGGGAGGCGGGGGAGTGACCATCCCTGGAGGTGTTTAAGGAAAGCCTGGATGTGGCACTGAGTGCTGGGTTTGGCTGATGAGGAGGTGTTGGGTCACAGGTCACGGTGATCTCAAAGGTCTTTTCCAGCCGGGTTAATTCTGGGACTCTGTGAAACGTTCCAGATCCAACAATCTGAAGCACACACGTGACAGGAAAATACCAACCCAAGTGACTGAAGCTGGAAGAGTTTTAAACAACTTAGGCAAGACGATTGTCCTGGGAGATGAGAATGCTAAACCTGGGTTTGGTGTGTAGGGAGAAGAACTTCTGCTCAGTGCAGAGCATTGTCTCTGTCCTGTCTGAGGAATGGCAAATACAAACCTTGCAAACTTCACATTCTGGGCAATAATTTAAGACATAATTTAATTTAAGACACATAATTTAAGATTTACAAGAGCCACACTTGGTTACTGAACTGCATACTCAGAAGTGAAATAAGGTAAAGTCATTGCTTATAAATTAGGTATATATAAATTCTTATATATATAAATTCTTATATTATATATATATACATATAATTTATATTATATATATGTAATTTATATTATTTATATAATATAAGAATTATATATATAATTCTTAAATTAGGTATATATAAATTTCTTATAAATTCCTTGAACATAGGGTGAAAGTGACTCAAATGTAATGGAAGAACCAAATATAAACCAGTTAATACCCATAGGACCAGCCATAATCCCAAGTGTGAGGTCTCCAGTCTTCAGGACCAAGATTTACAGTCATCTGAAATACAGTTGTGTACATCATGTGAGCAACCATGCCCAGAAGACCTAAAAAATACAATATTATAAAAACATTAGAAAATGTAAATTGAGGACATTCTTCTTTGTAGCTGTCCCTTGAACTCTTGAAGAATATTTTATGAAGTATCTGAATTCTACAGAGAGCTCAAAGATATTGGACATTATCATTTAAGTGTATTTGAAATGTTGTATATTTGTACACTTGGTTCTCATCCTCTGAAAACTTCCTGGTAGTGTAATCCTGAGTTATCACAGGAAAATATTGCTCAGCTGCATTGCACAGGACACATTTCCCAGTTTCCTGTCACTGAGAGGAAAGATTTTGAAAGCCATGCAGCTTTCTGCCCTCTCCCAGTGCTGTAAATGCAGCCAGATTTATCAGGTATGAGGTGAATGAAAAAGTGGACAAACACTAGAAAGTACTGAAAATCTGGGTTATGGAAGAAGCTGATGCTGAATAATTTCATTTGCATTGCTCAGATAGAATCAAGTGTATGTTGTACAATAAATTGCATCTTCATTCCAGATTAAGGCAACTAAATTTGGTTTATACCTACAAAATGATTCATACATAAATTTAACAGCTAGGACAAATGTTCTTCCCTTTTTTAGTATTTCAAGAAATTTTATTCATAGAGGTAAACAGAATATCCAAGATAAACTTGCTGCTTCCTCTCTAGGTCTGCTTAATATTTTACAGGCCCAAAACAAAGAAATAATATTTTTAAAAAGTGAATATTTGTGATTATTTGGATTATTGTAGGTGGCAAAACTGCCTAAGGAGTTCAATAAAGTTCACATCTCTTTCTCTGAAAACAGACATGTCAGTGGATCATGAGGTTTGGTCAGGAGAAATGGGGCTTTTTTTGAGCAATAAATGGAACTGGTAATAGAGATTTTTAACTGCTTGGACATCTTTCAGGGAAATCTTTAAGAAGAAAGGAGATAATCCAATTACAGGCAGGAAAGGCTGGGGACTGCACTCAGGGAACTGAAAGAGCCATCTTCACATGTAAAACTTAAATGCAAAGAACAAGGAATTATCTTCTCTATTTTTTCCCCATTATCATGATCAGGTGTTTAATGAACTTCATTTATTTACCCCCAAAAAAGAGACTGGTGATGAATTAAAAATGTGATTATGTTTAAGAGGAAAAAGTATAACAAAAAAAATCTTTAATTCATAAGAAAAGGCACAAATGCATGAACATTAAATCCAGAAACATTAGGATCAGGATAAAAGCCGAAAATTTTGGCAGAGAAATGCAACCTTGAGATGAATTTTTTGCCATCTGTCTGACTTGCAGTTAAATGTCATAAAAGATATGCTATCACCAAGTATAAATCACTCTGAACACTCCAGAACATATGAAGCAGAGTGGCATGTGCTCCACAAGAAATTCTAGTAAATAAATTAACTGTAATTGCTTTACTGCAACATTCCTCAGTAAAAATTCTGAAATACAGATTGAATCTTTCAGGTGCCTTCAGAAATCTCTGGTCCAACCTCCTCCTGCTCAGCAGATTATAAACCAGATAATTCAGAGCTGATTCCTCAGACTGGACTAGGGAAAGTTCTCCCAAATTGAATTTGCCTAAAATCCTAAGATTAAATAGCACTGGATTATGAAGCAATGTGCAGAAAATGGAAGAAAATTTTAATGACAGTTCTCTATTAGCAATTACCCAAGTACATTCTCTTCCCTCTTAAAAGTGCTATTTGAGTTTGACTAGCACTAATTTTATATTTAGCATGTTGGAAATAAACGATCAAGTTACTTGATACATTTTATTCATTAACACTGTTTCATTTGGATCTTGTATTATAATTTACAGAATGCTTTGAGATCTTTGATATCTGAAATAAAAAATCAAGTTACTTGGAAGACTACTTTGGCAACCAACCTGACAATTAAATGAAAAATGATCAAATTAAAACTATTAAGTTAAAGACAGCAAAAGCCACAAATACAAAATTCAAAACAGACCACATGAAGAAATAATTAATTAAAAATCATATTTTTCCCGTAAAATTTAGCCTCACTTTGTACTGTTAGCATCTCAGTAGGTATTGTAAAGGTTTTGAAGCATGGGCACTGTTATTAATTTTCAGATGGAAGAATGTTCTGGGTGTAATTAAAGGAAATGCTGGACTGTACCTGCTAGCACGGTGACCACTGCAGAGAAGGCGTTGATCTTCAGCCCATCAATGACAGAGCTGTAGTAGCAGATTTCCACTGACATTAGAATATTCCCAGTCAGGAGCAACACGACGTAGAGCAGCTCTGCTACAATAGACAGCCATAAAACCCCTGGAAACCAAATCAACAGCACTGCTACTATCAGCAATCATTTCATATTCCCACCATTTCCTTCTCCATTTGTATTGTTCATACAAACAGAAAAGGCTGTGAGGATGCTGTGAAAATTACTTCAGTGGCAATGGACATCCAAAATTATAATTATTGTATTACTGGAAATAGTAATAGTAATAATAATAATAATAGTAGTAGTAATAATAATAATAATAATAATAATAATAATAATAGGAAAAGCATGTTCAGCATGTTCCTGCTACACGTTTAGAATCTTACAGGTGGCACAGTGTGGTTTTATGCTCAGTGGCTTGCCTAAAATCACCATGAACCAAAGTTAATATAATAAAAAATTTGTAATATATATATATAAAATTTGTAAAATTTGTAATTAATATATAAACAAATTTGTTTATATAGAAGAGAGGAGCACACTGGAGCAGCAGAGCCAGTGAACAACCTGGAGGCCACACACACCTCCACTGCCTGTGGGTCTGCTCATTCAATAAAATCTTCCCCACAAGCTCGACTTTCAGCCAAACAGGATCTTGGCTTTTTTTGGACAGAGAAGCCTTCATGAGCCCAGACAGCCTCCAGGTTTCACTGGGATTCATTTCTCTAGTTATCTGCTAATTCCTCTCTTTTTGGAGATCTGGTAATTACATCTTATGCAAGAAGTTAATCCTCCCATTAAAGTCTCAGCCTGCTGTTTGACCTTTAGCCTGCTAATGTCCCACAGCCAGGAGCACGAGGCCTTCTTGTGTCCAAATTTGCTGTAGCAAGATCTGGCAAATGATCTTCCCCAAACCTTTTAAAAAACAAATGTGTCCTGAGGCACCTGTTTGTGGATTCAAGCAGTGATTTCATGTGAAGAGATACACAAAAAAATCACAGCTTAAAAACTGAAACACTGCTGAGACACATCCTTGATCACCAGACACCACCTAGGGTAGGAGGTGATGTCTGTGAGGTGTATAACCCCAAATTCTGGCTTTGACAGTGTCTGTGGGGCTTCTCTGATTCATGGGCCATTTAGACATTAAATTCTTGGGCCAGGCTATGTGTGGGTGTTCTTGGACATGGTTTGTTTCTCCAGAAAATCTGTCTCTGTAAAAAATTGTGATTTTCATTAGGAGGTCCAGATGTTGCATTGCCCAAGAGTTCTGGCTGCTCCAGCTGTGAGAATCTGAACATTTCTGGTCAGAGCCTTTCTAAGAAATGCTCTGAACAACGGGGATCAGTGTGAGAGCCAGGGCTGAGAGATTCGGGAAGGCTGAGCCTGGTGCACCCTGACTTTGGATCACGCAGCACCCACAGGGGCAGAGCACAAACCCCTCCTGTGCAGGGCAGGAGGCAATTTCCACACAGGATTTCACTAGCCAGGGAGAGATTTCTGGGTTTTAGGTACCTAGATGCTTCTTGGCTGTCTCCAGCTGGCCTGCCAGTGCCTGTACATTTGCTGATGCTGTTCAGAGTTAGTTTCAGCTCTTTGTCCACCAGCAATTCTCCTTGTGAGAAACCCTCAGGGCAGGGCCCACAAACACCCCTCATCTCCCTGGGACTACACCCACATCTCATTTACAGCTTTTTTCTCTCTCATTTACAGCTTTTTTCTCATGCTACAGAATTCTGTTCTGCTGTTAAGGCACTATGACAAGCTGCAGCAGGTAGAAGGAAGACTGGCCTTCAGAGACTGAGCATTTCTCCTTCTCCAAGGATCTAAAACTGCATTTCCAGGAGAACACCCCAGTCCCAGTATGCTGGAAAGAAAAAGTTTTGGGGTTTTTTTCTGCATCAGCCACTTGTGAAGTGATTGGTCTAATCAGATCAGTGATGGACTGATGTTTTCATACTGGGGATCAGGAAGGCACATGGCAGCATCTGCAGGAATGTTTCCCAAGAATATTTGAAATATTCCATATTAAGAATTAGAATTCTTCCCTAAGAATTAATTATTCTTTATTAATAATTACTGAATGTTTGAAAGAAGATAATGGAAATGCCTCCTCACAGCTCTGAGTAAGGCACAGGGAGGGGATTCAGATTCCACCAAGGCTAGTTTGGTGCACAGCACATCTCCCTCAGTCCCCTCCTGGGTGGATGTTCACACACTGCCACAGAATTCCTGGCTGCAAACATGGAGGTATGAAGAGAGAGAGGGCAAAAATATACAAATTTCCACTTCCAGTACCCATATTCATATTCCAAAAGCCACTCATATTCAAGTGGAGTGTCTTCAGAAAGACATAGATTGATATTTTAAGTCATATGACCCTCATTTAGAAGTTGGAAAACTAAATAAAGGACAAAAGAACTATTTGGGATTAAAGCAATAATTTTTGAAATGAATTAATTTAATTTAATGCAGAATATTTATACTGGTAAGTGTGGTCAGGAAAGTTTTGACTACTAAAAAAATATGCATATCTACCTCGATCAGAAGCTGGAGTCAGACTGATAAAGCTTCGACATTTCTCACCTGAAAAAAAAAATTAAATCAAATTCAGGATTATTTTGTATTCTGTAATGATCTAAAGGAATAGATTAATAGAAAGAATAAAATGGAAAATCTATCACATGAGCAGAAAGTGAGATGATCAGCAGAAGCTGTTTTTAATGTCCAGAGAGACCCTGGTCCATCAACCTTCTCCTGAGGTTAACTGGAGAGTCCTCACAGACTATTTCAAGGTAGGAACAGAGCCTGGAAGATTTAGAGGAAGGCTGTGAGTTGATTTCCATGAGGTGGTAGCTGTGAAATCCAGGAGAGCAAAATTCCCTTGCAAACCTGGCAGCCTGGATTCAATCCTCTGTTAGGACAGAGCTGCTCTCCTTGCAGCAGCAACAAATTCCCTCTAAGCTTCATTCCAATTTCTTCCTGTAAGCTTTGATTTTCAAACCCATATGCCCTCCTGACCCCCACACAGATGCTGTGAACAAAGCTCTTGGAATTAATTCTGCTCTGATCTGAACATTCTGGGTGTTTTTTTCCAGCTCCTAACTGCCCCAAGTCGGAAAACACGAGCTCCCAAACATGAGCTTCCATAGCAGATGCTCAAATTACACAAGCCTGGCACCCACAGCTTGGATAAAAGGTGTCTTTTGGGTGTAATTTGCTCTGATCTTCATCATTTACCCCTTAAAACTCAATAACTTGCAAGAACTTCTGGTAGAACTGGACCTTCAGGATAGGGGACTGTGAAAATATTTGCATTTTACAGCATGGGTGACAGCTTTGATTTCTCTGAAGTTCTGTTCTAGAACTGTTCTAAACTGATCAGGACAATAAAGGGAAAAACTTAAATGTTGATCTGTTTTTACAATAAATGCTTGAATTCTTGAACCAGTAATGCCCTTATACAAAAATCCAAAATTGACTAGAAATTTTCTGTATTGGCAAGCTAATTTCATTCTAATAATATTTACATATTCAGAGTGAGACCAAATTAAATGCCACCACTTATGGCTAGTAAGTGTCCATATCATGTTTTAGCAGGATGGAAATAATCCTTTTCTACTTTGATTTATGCAAGGTGAGATCACAGTAAGAAAGCAGAAATACTTGTGCTCAAGAGGAAATCCAGGAACTCATTTAGATCCCACA
Source organism: Pseudopodoces humilis (assembly GCF_049639895.1). NCBI lineage: Eukaryota > Metazoa > Chordata > Aves > Passeriformes > Paridae > Pseudopodoces > Pseudopodoces humilis. The sequence goes on from NC_142220.1 coordinate 9,290,619, forward strand.
TATATATTAGGGCAAACAATTTAAAATAAACAAACAAAACATTTTGAGTTTTTTATGTTGTCATAGGGGATCAGAAATGATCATTTAAAGCAAGAATGTTAATTTTTTGACTAATGGAATAAAATCACTGGAAAAATGAAATGCTTTCCTGTTAAAGTCATTTCACTTGCTGTTATGGTGAGTAGAACAAAAACCAAATCATCTTCATCTGTACCACAACCTGTCACCTCAATCAAAACCCCAGCCTGGCACACCAATGTTCCTTGCAGAATTTATTAGGAATTCTTTAGGAATTGACTGGACAGTGCCCTCTAAGGTCCCCTTTGCCAGAGAAGAGCAACTTTTAAAGGCTACAAACACCAGAAAATACCCGGGCAATAGCAAAGCAGAGGGGAAGGACACACCAAATAAGCAGGAAGAACGGCGATTACTTTATCAATAAATTTTCATGGGTTTACTCACCTTCTTCATTTATCATTTCTTCACAGGAATACCAGATCCCAGCATGAAACTTCTTCTCCACGAACTTGTCATCTCCTGTCTCCCAGATGTACTGCACAGCCTGGCTGCTGTTGCCGTCGGCGCTGTTGAAGCGGATGCAGAGATCCCCTTTGCTGTCCCCCTTGCAGAAAGGTTTGGCCACTTTCCTCGTCCCTTCACACCAGTAACTGCTGCTGAATGCTGTGATAGAGAAAACTAAAGAGAGGAAACTCAGAGAAAATGCTGCTGAGGCTCTGTGCCGCCTGTCTGCCTCTGGGATCGAGGCTGGCATCTTCCAGAACTGCACCAGCAATTATTCTAGAAAGTCCCTTTTGCAAATCTGTGCATCTGCCTGATGAAACACCTGCCTGCTTTCACCATCCCATTCTTCATCCCTCTCAGAAAATTGTGCCAGCTTAGGAGTTTAAGACAGAGAGCAGAGATCTGGGCATGACCAGAAATCATGTGGCAGGGGAGATTAAGAATAAAGGACAGTGTTGCTTGGCAGCAATGTATTGTGAAAGAAATGTGAGGAAGTGTGACAATAAATGATAATTTGCCCCATGAATCATACACAGAACACAGAAGCATTGGATGTACCCCAGTGTGCAATCACTAAAGTTTTATTTATACATACAAAACATGCCTATTCACCTTGCTTGGAGGTGGGGTCAGACTGATGGAATCTCTCTATTTCTGAGCTAAGGAATAAACAAAATCTCACAATTCCAAATGCTCCCATAACACTGAGCACTGTTTAAATTTGATACAGTTTTTATACTATAAAAAACTCACAAAGAGCTAAAACTGGTTGGTCAGCTACAGCATTTCACAGCATGCAGCACTAGAAAGGAGGCTGCCTGTGTTCAGAGTTCCACCAGTGACAAATAAAAGTTATAAATTACCTGACTTTGCTCTTGATGATTTTCTGGCCAGTCTGCCTCCATGAACATATAACACAAGTTTTGTCCAAGTGAGGTGAAGCATTAGAGAAAATGCTGAATTATCCTTATTTTATATGTGCATATTCTCACTCTGTGAAATAGCATTTCTTTTTCCTTCACTTAGGAACCATTCCCCACCTTGACAAGTTATATATATATTGTTTTTTCTGCCTGTTTGGTGATGCAAAGAACCAAAAGGAGCTGGTGTGTCAGTAATTCTGCTTCATTTTACAACTGTAAAGTCAAAACATGCCCTGGGGGAGAATGGTTCCACAGGACAGACACTGAAGTCACACAGGGATCTTCCAATGAAAGCAATTTGGATTTTCAGGACATCTCTCTGCCCAGAGATGTCAGAGCTGGAGAAGCAGGTGAGTCCCAGGGTGAAACTCAGGGCTGACAGGATAAATGGCTGATACAAAGCTCAGCTTACAGAGCTGGCCAGCAGCAGAGTGCAAGACCGAGCAGGTCTGGTTTACAAAGGCAGAGCAAATCTCACAAAAAACCAAAACCCAGAACTGGAGCTGGAGCCACGAGGTGTTTTTTCCCTGCATCTTTGTCTCACTGCACTTTCACCAGGGTTGTAGCACTTGTGAGAACAGGACTGGGAGCAAAGTGTGAGAGCAGGAGCGGGAGGGAGGAAGGGAGGGAAATCCTTCCAGGGATTAAACACTTCTCTGTGTTCCTATTCCTTCAGTAATCTGCATATGGCTGTAATTAAAGATATTTTAGGGCCTGTGAAACCACTGATACCTTCTGGATGACAGCTGCAATCTGAGATGTTTCACAGACAGTTTTTTTGCTCAAGCCTTAGCAATGCTGGTACCACAACTTTCAAATCAATTTTTTCAAGCAAGAATGCTCCGTTTAATAGAAATAAATTGCATGAGTATTTATTGGTTAGTTGTGTCTAAACTGTGAAAAAAGGAAGAAAATAAGAGAGGAGCAAATCGATTTGCTGGACTTTACTTCAAGCAAAGTGTTATATTCAGTGATTTTTGCTGGAATAAAGTTGAGAGGTGTGTAAAGCAAATATCTGCAGGTAACACCGAGACAGCCACAATCCACCTGGCAACTGAAGCTTTGAACAGCTTTGAACATCACAAGAATTGTAATAAAACTTAACTGCTGCTAACATAATTTTTTTTTCATATTTAGATTCTCCCTGATCCTGCACATTTGACAAAACATGATCAAAAAGCATAAAACCAACTTTTACTGAGCAGCTTTCTGACAGACAACTGGAGTCAGCAAGCTTCCTACACACTTTTTCTGTGTTCTAAGGTGTCCTTTATTGCTTTCATGAGGTGTGTATAAATATATTTATACATATGTGTATCTCTGGAGCTGGATTGCATTCTGGAAAAATCACTGGCAAAATTCCTGTGGAGCTTCAAGGAACAGGATCAGCCCTTTAATGTTTTAATAGTTTTCTAACTTCTTATTGGCTAATGGACCAGCTACAGTAAGCAGAGTTGCTGTGAAGTTTAGACTGAGCTCTCTCTCTGCCTTTAATCAGAAAAAACAAAACGTAGCTGGAGTCTAGCAAAGCTAAACACTTAAGGAGACTTCCTCACTTATTTGGAAAGAAGATTCATGGAACAGTGGCATTCATAAAAGACGACTTTTAATTTTTACTTCTATTATTTTTTTATTTTTTTAAAATATAATTGATCTACGGAGTGAAATATCAGAATAGTGGGGACAAATTTATTCAAATGGGCATGGTGACACTTCTTGCTCTCTATTCCAGCATGGGACTCTGGTCCAGGATACCTCCAACATCTGCCAGCTCCATCATGGTACTGTTTCTTGTGAAACAGGTAAGCTAATTCAACAATCAATAATACAAAAAGTATAAAAGTGAATTCCTAGCATGTAGCATTTTACCTGTCACAACCAGCGTGTTTGCACCAAAAATCCTTCTGACATAACAACTTCTATTTATTACTAATTAGTCATGAGAAATAATGGCTGCAAAGCTGTAGTTTTACATTAGAACTCTTCTGGCTAGGTCACTTATTACAATTTTATTCTATTAATCCTCATTCATACAGTGAATAAATTATATTTACAACAATTTACACAATTACTTTTCATACCAGTATTGATCAATATTGAATTACATCTTTTTGTTCAGTTTTCCTACCAGATAAAAATACTATTATGTATCACATTTCTTTTCTACTGTTTTTTTCTCTGTTCTAAACCCAGCTTTGATTTGTTTCTGGCACAACCTTTTAGCCTCTGAGCATTGAATCCTGCACCTCACCTTCATACAGAAAGCAAATAAATCTGTATGAGATTTCTGCCTTTATTTCTTGTAGAAGTCCATTAAACCATTTTATTTTTATTTTTTCCCCTAAATCTTTACAAAGTTTGAAATGCTTACTTCTTACTTACCTTATAATTTGGAAGGGGTATAGGTTTAATGAGAAAATATCTCAGTGCAATTCACTTCAAGGAAACTTTCATGTAGATTTTTGGGATTTAGATTTTTAGGAATCCCTATTTATTTATTAATATCAATCTTCATTTGAATAATTTTTTAAAACAATTACTGACATTTTGTAAATTTCAATTTAACTAATATTCACACATCTATTTAGGGTACATTTCTATGATGTGTATGGGCATCAAGACAATAAACTGAACATAAGAAGGTATTTCTATCCACTTAATCTCCATTTTCTTGGGTTTCTAAGAAAGTGGGTTTGCAGCTGCATGCTGCCAACACATCTGTGTTTCTAACATTTTTATGAAGAAAAAATTATGAGGATATAAATACATTTTTCTTTTTATTTTTTTCTTTTTTAAAAAAATAAAATATTCCCAATAATTTCATGTAATTCAAATCTGGAGTTTCTCTGCTTAGAGCTTCTGTTTCTAGAACTGAAACTCTCAGATTTATGAGACACCTCAGCCAATGCATTAGTTCCATCAGTGCTAACAGAAAATCTCCCAAATACTTCTGTGAGATCAAACCTTTGCTAGACTAATCACAGTGAATTAAATTGTCATAGTGGTTCTTGCAAATTGTTTAAAGAAATACGAGCTGTATTTCTTTATATTTTATTTCATAAGAAAGAAACATTTAAAGGAATAACAGCCATAAATCACTATATCTGTATTTTCTAGCAAATACCTCTATAGCTAGGAAAATATCCATCAGACTAAACCTGGATCATGGCTGAAAGAATGAATAAATATTTTTCAGCATTTATTTTTAGTTTATGCCTAAATTGAAGGGGCTTTTTTCTGTCCATAAGAGCACACTGAATAAACAGGAGCATTTCATTTCACTGCTAGCTTAGTATAAAAAAAATTAAAAGGGTGAAATTCTGACTTTACTGTGGTCAGTTATGAAAAACTTAAATTTAAACCTCTCTGCAACCAAATAGAATCCATGTCCTAAATAAAAGCTTCCAGCAGCATTTTCTTCTGCATCCAACAAATTTCTAAAGAGTGGTGTCCTGTTGGTGCAATCAAAATAAATGGCCAGACACTTCCAGGGAATGTTGATTAAATTTCCTCATGGGTGAACTTCAGAGCAAGCAGGGGACAGGCTGGCAGGCTGAGGCAGTTCTTTTTTTACCAAACAACTTCAGACAACATGAAATGATGTCCAGTGTAGGACAAAAGATCACAGAGTTGCCGAGTTTCTGTCTGAGTTTGATTTTCCCGAGTCAGAAGTCGCTGTTTAAAAGCAGCGGCCGAATGGCAGCTGAAAGGTTCAACAGATCAAAAGCTGTGTGCTCCCGCTGGTTGAGATCATGGGAAATTTCCCTGGAAGTTTGTATTTGTACCATGGAACTTGCACTGTGTCTAAGCCAAGCCTTGGGTCATCACGGAGCTTTCCTGGGGTTTGCAGTCACAGCCTGTGCCAGGAGTTTGTTGGCTCCTCTCAGCACACAGGGCCCATCCCCGCGAGTCCTCAAGGCCGGCTTGGACAGGGCCTGGAGCAACCTGGGATCGTGGAAGGTGTCCCTGCCCTTGGAATAAGATCTTTCTTGAGGTCCCTTCCAACCCAAACCATTGTGTAATTCTGTTCTTCTGTGACTTGGCCTTCTCCATCAAACCAGGAAAGCCTGCACAGTGCAGCAGTGATCGCTGTGCTCCTCACACTGACCCACACTAGAGACCACCCTCTTCCTCAGAGACCCTGTGCCCCTCTCTGAGGAGCCATGGATGGTAGGACACTGAGGCAAGCCTGCCTCTGACTTTTCATTGACTCCTTTTCAGTGAAACACAGAACATCAAGGTGCCTCACTTCATTTCCCCTTCCCTCCAAAGTTTTTTCCTTATTCCCAGTCTACTTGCTTTGCCTTCAAGTGGCAGCTCAGAGGTATCAAAATGCTCCTTCTGTGACCCTTGTCCCAGGGGGAATGGCATGAAGCTGGGCCAGGGGAGGTTTGGGTTGGATATCAGGAGAAAGTTTTCCAGCCAGAAGGAGTTTGAGCAGTGCCCAGGCTCCCCAGGGAACAGACACAGCCCTGAGGCTGCCAGAGCTCCAGGAGTGCTGGGACAGAGCCCTCAGGACAGGGTGGGGTTCTTGGGGGGTCTGTGCAGGACCAGGAGCTGACTGGGTGATCCCTGCGTATCCTGGGACATTCTCTGACTCTCACAGGATGGTAAATAACTCTATAAACACACAGCTCATACAGAAAGGCCTTAACAGGATGTCCCACTGCAGAAAAGACTGAAATCCCCTCCCTGGGGCACCTGCATCAAACCCTTTCAAACCAAGAAGGGAATGGAAGCTGATTTTCCCCAATCCCAGGCACTGCCAGCATTCTTCAGCCTTTCTCTGTTTATGGCCTTTCCCCAGGGTGCAGGCCCCAGCACCCTGAGTAGTCATGCACAAACAGCAGGATTGCTTTTTTCAGCCTATTGTTGTTGGTACTCCCTCCATAAGTATCTGATAATCAATTCACAAGCTGCTGCCATTCAATTTATCATGGTTTCCTGTTGAATATGTGTTTATTATTTCTTTGAAACATAAATCTAAGGGGATTTCTTAGTCTTTTAGATCAACCATTAAGGACACTTGGGGCAGCCACAGCTACTCTGTGAAATGTTTCATTTTGATTAATAATTTAATTTTTTTAAATATGTCCTTCTAACTATACTTAAAATTACTATTTTAAATATATATAAAATATATATTATATAAAAATATATATTATATGTTATATATTATACATTATATATTATACATTATATATTATATAGTATATAGTATATGTTATATATTATATATTATATATTATATATTATATATTATATATTATATATTATATATTATATATTATATATTATATATTATATATTATATCATATAATATATTATATATTATAAAAATATAAAATAAAAATAAGAGCTGACAGCTCTTAACTTTTTTTTGGGGGGGGAGCTGCAGCTTTGATTCTGTGCAGACTTGATTTTTTTCATCAGAAAGTTTTATGGTAGAAAACAAATTTAACTCACAGTATTTACATCAAGAGTGACCAGGTATTGGCTACATGACCAAAACAAATTTATCTCACAGTATTTGCATTGACAGTGACCAGGTATGGGCTGTGTGACCAAAACAAATTTATCTCACAGTATTTACATTGACAGTGACCAGTGTGACCGTGCCTGCAGACTTGAGGGAATGGACAATTCCATCAGGCAGTGATGTGGAATTGTCATTTAGGCCTAACCTGCTCCTCACTCTTGCCCAGTGAACTTTTCCATGACTGTGTCTCCAGCTCTTGGTTGATGGAATGGGACCAGCCAAGCTGCCAGGTAGCCACTGCAAACTTTCCTTTCTATTTCCTTGGCTGTTGGGTGCATTTGTTTATCAGAAACCGGAGTGTTCTTCCTTCAGCCGAGCAGTCCTGTCCACAAATGCGTCATCTCCATGTCTCTGCCTCTTCAAATCAGGTTCACTGACCCACAAGTGTCTGAAGAATCTCCCCTGGCTCCCAACATTTTGAGGCCTGCATGAGGGAAATGTCAAGATGCTTTTTTATTTTGGAAACATGCATTCCTTTCTCATGGCTGCTGTAAATATTCTCTCCTTATCTTGCAAGCCCATCCAGGGAAGAATGATTATAGCCTTTCAAATCCCTCAAGCTTAAAGTGGGGTGTCTGGAAATTAGCTGGGAGACTAAAAGCAGAGTATTGAGCAGGCAACATTTTACACAGTAAAAATGCATGAAATAGTGATCTTGCATAAGAGCTAGCTGTTCTTGTTTTGAAAGTAAATAAATATGATTTTCTGCATTAAAATAAAAAACAAACTGTAGGTTTAAAGGAACAAAAGTGAAGTTCACAGCCCACATGTTATTCTGTTGGATATTATTCTGTCATTTTATTATGTGGGAAATCTAGAGGGTGAAGACTCTTCTCACCTCTGGACACAAGAAGAAAGTAAAGTGGTGCCCTATTGAGGCAGAAAGGGGAACACACTGTAAATGGGCAAGTTAAACTAAAATGTACAAAAGTGTTTCTTAAAAAATAAAAAATAAAAAGAAGAATAGAAAGCTGTCAATGGCACAGTTGCAATTGCTGGTAAAACAAGTGGTCTGTGAAATGCTGGGGAGGAGTACAGAATGCACCAGAGGTGTTAGTAGCTAAATAACATTGCTTATTCATTCCTGTTTTGTCCACTTTTGGTTTTTTTTCTATGCTACTCAACCAGGTGTGCTTGAGTATCTTCAAAAATATTTTAAAACCCTTTAGACCTTTTTTACCTACCATTCCTCCATTCTCCTTTCTTCTCCTCTCCTTATTTCTGTGCTCAGACCAGAATTTCTTGAAATAGAAAGAAACTTGTCATTAAGGACTAAAATATTCTCACTGATTTTTCTCCTGTACAGTATTTTCACTCCCAGGCCAAAGGTTCTCTGCTGGAAAAAACCACTACTGGATGGAACAAATATAAACAGGAATGCTTGAAAATGCTGCAGGAATCATCTGTAGACAGTGGTAAGGAATTAAACAATGAAACATTTACTGAGTAACAATGATGAATGTGCAAATCTTGCTGTATGTCTGTTCCTAAGTTCTAAATGTAAACAATTCAGCTGACACAAATATTAGCCTAAAGTCCCTTGTTTCTTTTCCTTTCTCTGTGGTTTTGAATGCCTAGATGAAGAGCAGCACACCTAGAGTGTCTCCTCCTGAATTCACACCTCCCTCCTTTGACTGGGTGCTCAAAGTTTTCTGCTGTTTGCTTAAAGGAGACTTCATAATCCATCATTATTTCACTCCTAAATGTATAAATGTAAAATTATATACTCCTAAATGTATAAACTCTGCTCAGCTAGGTGTCTGTCTCCTGGAGAGGATGGCACAGTTTTGGTGTGAGCACTTGGAGAAGCCCAAGGTGTGGCTGCTGTTCACCAAGGAAAGATGAAAAGTGAATTTGTGCTCTCTGTTTTGGACTCACTGGCTATAGGCAGGCGTTGAAAGCACCCTCCCCAAATTTGTTGGTGACTCCAAACTGGGAGGGGTCAGAAGTCAGAGCCATTTGTGGAAAATAGTGAAGCGGAAACCACAGAAATCCAGAGAAAAGAAGCTTCCATACGTGACTATGTGACTACAGTCAAGGAACAAGACAGTGATGAGGACTGCAGAGGGAACCAAAGATTTTATGGGAAGCAGGGAAAGCAAATCATCCATCAGCCCAGCCAGTACACCTGCAGGATGGCTTACAACTAATGCTGACAGGGAAGAAAGGAACAGTAGAGAGCAGCTGGAAGTCAATAGCCTGTGGTGAGCACCTGGTGTGCAGGAAACATTAGCATGATGCAAAAGAGCAATGTCTTTTGCCAGGAAAGCAGAGAATGATGGCTTTGGTGGCAATTAGAACTAAGCCAGGTGACCCAGCAAGGTATCAGAGGGCAGTAGTTTTGAGTGGGTGATCTAGAGAACTACAGGGACAAAAAAAAATAGGTATTTTTTATCCTGGCAGCCTCCCCAGTCCACACTTAAACAAACAGAAATTGGGGAAAAGAACAATAAAAGTGCAGCTCTAAATGCTAACAGCTGCACAGATCATAACACAGATACTCAGCCTCAAAGGTACAGCAGAATGAGTAGGAATGTACATCCTGTGCTCTGCATTTTAGCAGAAGCACCCCAAAAAGATGCTGGTGAGATAGCACAGAGATATCTTTCTTGCTCCCTGTGTTCTTTTTCCTACACAATTTTCTCAAAGTATTACTAAGCACTATGGAAAATAAAGTGGGATATTCTCTTCTGGTTTAGGATGAGCAAAAACATTAAAGTTAAGAGAGATCTTTGGTGTTATCTTAAAAGAAAGACAGAAACCAACCAAGACACTAGAGCAGCCACTAAGGTATTTTATGTTGCTGTCACCTGCCTACACCTTTTCAAGTCTTCATTTTCAAATATTTTATTTTAACCTCCAGTCTGTGGGTGATGTGATAACTGTGAAGATTAAAACTGAGTTACTCTGAGATATTACCAGAGGTATAACCTCTGATAATATCTCTGGGAATAAGAGATATTGCCCAAAAACTAAAACGGGTCACTGTGAGAGACTGACAGAGGGGGTGTGAGCTGAGAACTGGTGTCACAGGGGTGGAAAGGTGGAATATATTCCATTTACCCAACTGCTGCATGCACCAAAACCAGTGAGGGACAGCATGGCTGGGATCTGACTCTTACATTTGGACCACAGAGGCCTGAGGATCATACAAACATCAAATCACAGAACCACAGAACACCCTGAGCTGGAAGGATCCACAAGGATCACCCAGTGCAGTCCCTGTCCCTGCACAGACCCCCCCCCCCAACAATCCCACCCTGGGCATCCCTGGGAGCCAAGCTCTCCTGGAGCTCTGGCAGCCTTGGGAATGTCACCATTCCCTGGGGAGCCTGGCCAGTGCCAGCACCTCTGGGGGAAGAACCTTCCCCTAAAATCCAACCCAAACCTCCCCTGGCCCAGCTCCAGCCGTTCCCTGGCTCCTGTCACTGTCACAGAGCAGAGGTTGGAGCTGTCCCTGTGCTGTCCCTCAGAAGGAATCTGCAGACCCTGGTGAGCTCCCTTGTGATTTTAAGCAATAACCTCAGTGGGGAGTGTGAAGCCTTCAGGTGATGAGTGGAGTCAGGGCAGAAGGGCAGCTCCTGTTTCTGTGCTGTGCATGGAGCATTGCACAGTGAATACACAACATTTATCTGCAACATCTTGTTGCTCTGGAGGAGCTTGCAGGTTCCCTGGAATGGTTTCCATGATTGTCCATTGTCTGGACAGCTTTTTGTAAAACTTGTATTTGCTTCTCTCCCCAGGAATACACTGCAATGGGACATTTGATCAGTTTGTTTGCTGGCCTTACTCACCCCCAGGAAATGTCTCTGTTCCTTGTCCTTCATATTTGCCGTGGCTGGAAAATGGTAACGTGAAAGTGGTACCTTGTCTTGGAGTTTGTGTCAGGAATTCAGCTAAAGGAATTCAGTGTCCTCTGAATGGAGGAAAAGTCTCACCTCTTTCCACCACTTCTCAACTGAGGCACAAAATAATTTTTGATGCTTTTTGCTCTTTTTCTCCATCTGAGCTTGCCACAGCTCTGTATTTTCTGCTGTAAAGGAGCATTTGCAAGGTCACAGAACCACGCTGCCAGGGTTTATTCAGAGTAAAAGACTCAGGGTTCAGTTTCTGCTGGTCCAGACACAATTCCAGAGAGCTGGAAGATCCAAACTCGGTGCAGGAGAGCGGGAGCAGCAGAGCAGCAGCGAGTGGGGAGCAGAGCAGCCTCCCAAGCCTCCCTTTCCTGCAGGGAATGCAGTGGGAGCCTCTCGGGAACAGGGGGAAAAATCACCTCCAGGAGCAAAAGTGTTGAAGACCAAACAAGATTCCCATGAAGGAATGAAAGGGCGCTGCTATCACCACAGAGCAGCATTTCTGAATCCTGCTAAATTCCCTTTCTGAGCTGCTTTTCTACTTCCCCTCGGAGGGACCAGTTCTGCCCAAGTCCTTTAATTTATGGGAGACTACTGTCAGCTGCTGATCCCAGCTTTCTGCAGCCCAAACCACACGTGGTTTGTTCTTTAATATAATTTATATTAAATATAATTCTATATTATATATTTTATACAATAAATAATATATTATATTAAATATAATTAAATATTTAGTATTTTATAAAATAAATAATAAATAATATATTCTACAATATATAAAATATAGAATATAAAATATATATTATATATAATACACAAATATAATAGATAATATAATATGTAATATGTAATATATAATATAAAGTATAATATATTATATATAAGATATAAGATATAAGATATAAGATATGATATAATGTAATCTAATATAATAAGATAATCTATTTTATAAATATAGTCTATTTTATATGATATATATTATATATAATATAAAATATTTTAAAATTATATATATTATATATAAATATATAAAACTCATTATATTATATATAATAAAATATTATATTATATATACTAAAATGATATGTATTTTATATATGATATATTAGATTGTATATCATATATATTAAAATATATGTATAATATATATTTAATATATATAATGTATTTTATATTTATAAATATAATAATGTTATAAATAATTTTGATGCTAATAAGCAGTAAGACACCAAGTTTCTATCTGATCTCCCCAACTTCTTCTGCCAACCATTCAGAACACACCCAGCTCTTCATAATAAACAAAAGCATCTTGCCTCCATGGAATGGAGATTTTTTTTCTATCTGAATTTCTACAAAAGCAAAATTTCTGATCACATTTCATGGATGGTTTAAGGTTTTTTCAGTGGCTAGTATTCATATCATCCTGCTCCATCACAACAAACTGTGCTCCCAAAGCAATTCTCCCAGCTCTGAGCTGAGCAAAACAAGATATTCCGGTTGTTGCTACCACCCTTAAACACTTCAACTCAAAAATGATTGGAAAAGCTCAGGTCTGATTAGAAATAAACAGATGGCAGCTGTTAAGGACAACATCAAACACAACCTAGCGTCCTCACACCATTCCTCTGATGCTCTGGGCAAATTCCTAATTAGGATAAATTGGGATAATGCAGGAAAACCAAGAAATCTTCATCAGTTCACCCAACCTGCTGCAGGGGCCCAGAGCACAGAAATGAAACACCAGCCTGCAGCATCAGGAGAAAGAGCATTCCCCAACCAAATCCTGGTCAATGAATTACCCATTCATGAGCTTAACGAGGAAAAATTAATAAAGTGAGAGGTGGGCTTCTGTTTTGGTTGTAATGTGTGGGTTTTCTTGTAAAAACCAGGCACATTTTGGGAATTTATTTCTGCTGGATTACATTCCCACTTTGTCCTATGTCAATATAAAAAATATATTGACAAAGGCAAAAGAAAAGTGGGTTTTATTCTTTTTTTGAGTATGGATGGTGTGGAGTCTATTGTGGAGGTGTAAGGCAGAAATCTTTCAGATGTGTATGAAAAATGAAATCTCTGTTTTGACCTTTCAAACCAAAACTCTGTTTACTTTCAGGAAGTGTAGGACATGTATACAGAGTCTGCTTGGATGAAGGGATTTGGCAAACAAAGGAAAATTCCACAGACATTTGGCGGGATAGTTCAGAATGTTCTGAGAAAAATCATTTCCAAAAAAATGTAAGTATGTTTTATATTACGGTTGAAAACTTTAATCTTCTTAATCCTTTCCTGAGTAATTGACAAAACATTTCCATTTAATATCTGCAAAAGATCTTCAGATTTCATTTAAATTACCAAATGGAAAGCTGTTATTTTATTTATAAGAAGCAGAAGAGAAAATATTAAAAAGGGGATTCCTGCTTTAGATGCCACAAGTTATTTTCTCTTCAGAGTCCAGTGTTCACATGTGCTGATTTTGTCCTAATAAAATAGAAAAAAACACTGCAACTTGTCAAGCAAGTAAGCATCTCCCAAATCACATTAGTCTGTCAAAGTCAGACAACTTCCCTTCTGAGCCTTGCAGCATTTCATGAGCTGTTAATTGGTTATTTCAAAGTTGGCTGGTCAGAGACTGGGGGATTCACCCTCACCTAACACCATCCTTCCTGTATTTCTCATATTGCATCAGGCCAGGGGCTGGACTTTGTCAGCCAAACTTCTTTTGCCATGGAGTTCAGCCTAGCAGATGTCAGAATTAGGTCTCTTAGGTAAGCACTATTACCATTATTTTTGACTTTTTAATACTGACCGAGTGCTGTTTCTTACTTTATCAAGTACCACTGCTTTACTGATTAGTTATGGAACATTATTAGTTTAGTATCTCTGTGTATTGCTACTTTTTACTGAGCTCTTTATATAGTAAGTACATGGATTTCCAAACTTTCAGTTTATTTATGCAAATATAATAAATATTCATAAGTTCTGAGTGTTTTCCAAGGTTTGTTGACCATTCTGGATAGCATATTTGTTTCTGCAAGACATATTATTTCATCTTGTGTGACAGCAGGCAATTTCTTTGAAAGCTTTAACCAGTTTTCCTACCAACACTAAATGTGGGCTCGTACCTGTTTGTTTTATATAATTGAAACCCCCCAAGGTGTTGGAAATAACCCAGAGCCTGTATCTTCACACATCAGAGGAATCAGCTTGGTTTCATGTGCTTTGGTGCTGCAAAATTGAAATAGCCAAGATGATAACTTGAGATTCTTACAAGGTTTTTACCTGCTGGGATATTTCCACAGAGCAGAGGCACTGACAGCTGGGAATCTCCTGCTTTCCCTGGGCACTTTCACCCCTTTCAAGAGAGGTTTGGCTCACGAGCATCAAATTACTAGAGAAAACTGCTGGCAGGAAGGCAGTGCTGAAGTCCCTGGTGCTGAGTAGTAGAACTAGAAAAACAGCAAATTCATTGAGGAAAAGACACACGTTCCAAGAAAATCTCTGTTGGCCAAATTGGGAGTATGAAAGCTACAGATCCTGGATCTCATTCCCTCTTCAGAGATGCTTTCCTTAAGCCAGAAGTTTGAATAGTTGAGAGGTAGACATAAGCAGCTAAAATAGAAAAAACTTAGGAGAAAGAAATGTTAAATTAGGCAAATTGGAAGGAAATTGGTGCAGGGCCAGGAGCTGGAGTTCAACAATCCTTGTGGGTACCTTTCAGCTCAGGATGTTCCATGATAATCTATGAAAGTGGGAGTAGTTCCCTTCCTCCTCTGAGGTCTTATTTGTCATTCAAAGACATTCAGGACAGCTCTGATTTAATAATTATTTGTTTTCCTTTGAACTCAGGAGGGAAGTCAGTCAGAGCTGACTCTCAGAACTGTTCAGACACAGCTGGCAGTGGCTGTCTGCAGGCCACACACCCTGGTGTGTGCAGCTTCACTGAGCTCCTCTCTGCAGCTTTTAACCCACCCCAGAGTCACAGCAAGGCTCAGCCGTGGTTTGGACTGCCAGTGGTGTTTGTGCCAGGGAAACTGGGAATATTCTGGGAGTGCCTTTGTATTTAAATAGGAATTCTGGGTGCAAGTGTCTCTGTCATACACTGATTTCAAAAGGCAGTGCAGAGAGCTTAGGATCCTGCCCTGGCTCCTTGAAACTCAAAGAAGGCGATCCCCAAAGTTTCTGAGTTGTGTTTCTGCTCTGTCCCCCTGCCTACATAACATATTTTTCTTTGTTCCCAGGAAGAAGAACATAAACTCCTCACCACATTACAGCTGCTATACACTGTAGGATATTACTTTTCTCTCATCTCACTGGTATTTGCTCTATTTATACTTTCTTTACTCAGGTTAGTATAAATTTACATGCATTTTAAATGTACAGAGCCCTGTATTCATATTCTTCTTTTTATGAAATTGATTTTTTTCTTTAATTTCCAGTGTTTCAGTGACTTCCAGTACCTGAAGGGGCTACAAAAAAGCTGAGGATGAGCTTTGGACAAGGGAATGGAGTGATAGGCCAAGGGGGAATGGCTTTAAGCTGAAGATGGTACATTTAGATTAGATATTAGGTAGAAATTCTTTACTGTGAGGCCCTGGCACAGGTCATCCAGAGAAACTGCCCCACTCCTGGAAGATTTTAAGACCAAGCTGGACAGGCCTTGGAGCAATCTGATCTAGTGGAAGGTGTCCTTGCCCATGGCAGGAGGGATAGAATGAGACGGGCCTTAAGATCCTTTCCAACCCAAACCGCCCTGTTGATTCTTAATTTGTATTTTGCTAAGAGCAATGCAAATGCAATTTCTAAGCAGAATCCATTGATGGCAACAATAAAAATGCAACAGTTGTTTTGCTGGGTTTTTGCTGGTTTTTAAAAATTTTTATTTCTGCAAATTAGATCTGTTCCAGAGGATTCATACACTGTTTTTTTCTCCCACAGAAAACTTCACTGCACAAGAAACTACATCCATATGAATTTATTTGCATCCTTTATCTTGCGTGCAGCAGCAGTTCTTATAAAAGACTCTGTGTACTACAATATTTACTCAAAAAGGCCAAATGATGAAACTGGATGGATATTATACCTGAGTCCAGAGGTAACGTGGTAGTTCACAGCTAATAGTAAATGTGTGCTTCTAGTGCTCAGAACAGTTACAGTTTTGGAAATTTGCCCTACAGAATCAAGCATTGAGGTGTTTGTAAATTGAGCTTTGGATGCTGAGATTTTGTGGATAAAAGTTGGGATAATCAAGATGAAATCCTGATTGTAAGAGATTTATTTTAAATGAATAGAAAGAACATATTAATTGATTGTAATGTTCAGAAACAGCCACTTTAGCAAAACAACTCACACCTTGCAGCCTTTAGAAAGAAATCTCTGATTTTATTTGGCACTTATTTACATCTCATTTGTGATCACTGTGAATAAATTATTCTTGTACATTGTTGTGGGAATGCAGCTTGCCCATATCAACAAGGGAAATTACCTGCAAGATGTTAATGACTAATATTTTAACAGCTCATCAATAAAAACTCTCACATGCAGATCATGACATCTATGTTTGCAGTGACTCCTCATCTCTCATCCCCACAGATTGTAATCATTTGCAGGACTGCCCAGTTTTTCATGCATTACTTTGTTGGGGCAAATTACTTCTGGCTTTTAGTAGAAGGGATTTATCTGCATACATTATTGATAACTGTGGTGCTCTCTGAAAGACGACTGCTGCAGACATACATCGTGATAGGATGGGGTAAGTCCAGATCTGTTTCCAAGCACTTTTATTTATTATTATGTGGTGCTTTGCTGAGTCAGTGGAGGGAAAAAAAAAATAAATCTGAATTCTGTTTTATTCATTAGTTTCTTAGCCAGCAATTGTAAATGGAGATATGTCAGCAGTGGTTCATTGGCTGCAGTTCAGCTTGAGCAGGAAATCAGGGAATTGTTTCATAAGAAAACAGATGCCTGGTGGGCAGAAGAAGAAATTTCCTTATATTGGGCTCTATATTGTCATCACTGAATATTATGGTGCTACCAGCACCTTCATTTCCTCCCTTTGTAATAGAGCACTTCTACAGCAAAAATACCAAATCATTAACAATTTTCATTTAAATGCTCCCCTTCCCAGCTCACCTGAAAGTTCTCAGGTGTGCTTTAAGTTAGGAGACAATCTGAAACGCTGCGTGAGCCAGGTCTTACATTTCAGGCATTATCTATGAAATAAAGACAATTTAAAGGTAATTCCTTTAATGGTCCTCACCATTCATGCTTGGATTTCTCTGCTCCCTCTCTAAAGGACCCTTTCCTCTTTAAAGGACCCTTGGCTCTATGAGCCCACAGGTTGCTGATGCATCAAGACCACTGTTTTTTGTGCTGTTTGGTGTTGCTTTATTCTTTCATTATCTCTAAATCCCCTCGTTGCTTTGATCACCAGCTTGTGGGAACAGGGAGCAGTCATTTCATTCCTTCTTCAAACTGCAGTGGACAAGTTCTGTTAGGAAATTTCCTCCTTATCAGAAGAGTATTAATAATAATAATGATTATTTTCCTGTTGGTCCTCGTCCATTGGTCACATCACATTCACCAATTTTCTAAAGGCTTTCCCCACATATTAGCTTTACTTTTTATTTATATTTATTACAATCCCTGCTAAGATGGGACATGTCTTACAGCCATTTGTAGTACCCCTGGCCCAGGGCTCACACTGCCATTTCCTCAGCTGCTGCACAGGAGCTGCATTTGACATCATCCCCTCCTCATCCTGGTGTCACCTTTCCTCATGGGACCTCCTCAGATCCCCCTGGATCCGAATTCTGTTCTGTTCCCCACGCCCCAGGTGTTCTGCAGACCCTCTCTTTGCACCATCTCCCACCCAAGTGAGACCCCTTTTATCTCTTTCCCCCTTTGACCTACTCAGAAATCTATTCTCTTGGGGAGTATTTTGTTTCTGGCCCCTTCTCTGTGTTGCCACACTCCAGCTCTCTCCATGACCTCAGTTAGAGTCCCAGAATCCTGAATATCCCTGCTCTGGTCCCAGGGACCCACAGCTCTGATTTCTTCCACTTCCACCAGAAAATCCCCTGTGTGTTACTGGGTTGAGAATTCAGTGGAACATTCCTTGTTGTAGTTGATGATTTGAGATTTGTGCTTTAGTCCATTGGAATAATGCAGAAATCCTTTAGGGGTTTTATTTTCAGCCTGCAGTCTGTGATCTCCAGGAAGGGCTGGGGGCAACAATGAGATGATTTGGATTCTCTTGGAGGGGTCCAGGACAACAGTCCTTTGTCAGCTGTTTCAATATCCAGGCAGCACTCCATGCCTTCACTGAAAACTCCTTTAAAATTCAACAACTGTGCCCAGGGTGGTCTGTGAGGCCTCGAGTGCCAATTTGAGTTCTCAGGGTCAGAAATTGAGATTTCAGCAGATCAGGAGTGTGCTCATGTGTGAATGTATTCATCAGTCTGAAAATGCAAGATTCAACTATACCACGAAAAATAATTTTGTGTTTGAACTACAAATTCAAATGGGGAAAACCAGGATGAAGCTGATTTTTGTACCATTCTGAACAGAAAACTGAAAAGCAGAAATCTTTTCCCCACACCTTTCTACAAGCTTGGCTGGAATAGACTCTTCTTTTCTTTTCAGTTGTTCCAATCCTGTTTGTGGGCCCTTGGGGAATAAGCAGATCCAAACTGGAGAACACAGGGTAGGTTATTAAATAAAATGTTCTTTGGAATCCTGACTTTCTGCTTGCTTGGCTGAAAGCCCTTGGCAGTACTTGACACAAGAACTGAGCAGCAAATTATCAGATTATACAGCACCTATTGATACTTGTTACATTTTCAAGGTTCCCTTTAGTACTTTCACATTAAAAAACTTTCCTTAAAAAGGAATTCTCAGATTTACTTAAGCATTTTAGCAAGGCGTAGAATGAACTTCCACTGCTCCTGAAATGTTCATCCATTTACATGAAGCAAATTGTGTGCACCAAGACCTTCATGGAGAGCATCCATCAGAGGAGAAGAGACCAGTGCTTTCCTTGGAGACTTTGAGTTCAATTTGGATTCACTGCCACTTTTTTAAGAAAAAAAAGTGAATTGTAATGGAGGCTCATGACAAAACCTGAAAGTCACAGAGAGCTGATACTTGGTGAAGACATCAGGGACAGTAGCATGCACTGGCAAGCACCAGTTTCTGGTCTCCAGTGATGCTGTTGGTGACATCACATAAACTTTGTGCTTTATCTATGGAATCTTTTGTTCTCCTCTTACTTTTTGTGGTTTCTAGAGAATTTTATTTGCAACGCCAACATGGATAATAAGCAACATCCAAACCATAATTACAGTCTTATGGAGTCAGATGTCTTATAAATTGCAAATGACAAGCCAAGATCCCACAGAACCTCAGGCTAACCAGCAAGAAGAAATAGGACAAATCAGAAGGTTAAAACAGGAGAAAAACAGGCAGCTTCAAGGAAACAGTATGCATATTTTTTAGCAGATCAAGAAGCATGGTCACAATTCCCGGTTTACTCATTTCCAGTCTCCAGTTTCAGACAGATAATTTAAGTAGGATTAATTCCATTA
This sequence comes from Pseudopodoces humilis, assembly GCF_049639895.1. Classification (NCBI taxonomy): domain Eukaryota; kingdom Metazoa; phylum Chordata; class Aves; order Passeriformes; family Paridae; genus Pseudopodoces; species Pseudopodoces humilis. Next base: position 9,310,040 of record NC_142220.1, read on the forward strand.
TGAGGGTTTGGTGTCATGTTTTGTGGATTCAAGGAGTTTGCCAGACAGTTCAGAAGTTTATGGTCTAGGGAAACCTTATCAACATTGATGTGGAAAGATCTTCAGAGTTGTTGGTGAAACTCTTCCTAGTTTGATTCCATTTTTTTGGGGGGGGCACCTGAAAAAATTGAACTTCACCAAGTTCCTTTTGAAATATATACACAAGTTATGTGAGCATTTTAACATTTTTTTTTCTATGAAAGTAATTCTATTTTAAATTATTCTCCAGGTGCTGGGGAACAAATGAACACATGGGGATCTGGTGGATCATCCGAGGACCAATGTTGTTTTCCATTGCAGTAAGAATTCTATAACCTGTATTTTTTCTTCCTCCTTGGTCTTTTTAATTTGTGCCATTTTTGTCCTTCAAAATTTTGGAACAAATAAGACCACAGAAATATCATGGGAGACATAAAGTGACAGAAGAGATAAAGCTTTGTTCAAAAAATGAGGAAGCAGGGTTCTGTATTAAAAAATTGAAAGGTAATTTTGTACTGAAGGATCATGTATCAAATTATAGGTCAACCTGAATAAGGCAATGCTAAGTTACTCAACTTTGCATGTTTAGTATGTGAAAATAACCTGCTTGTATTCCAACCTCATCCCAGCTGCATTCCAGTTATTTGGTGGCAGGTTTTGCAAGTGTTTAATATCAATTATACATTTATTTAACATTTAACTGATTAGTGTCATAACATTTGCAGTAAGTAAACCATATGTATTTTCCTTCAAGGTTAACTTTGTCATCTTCTTAAAAATTCTCAGAATGTTGATTTCCAAACTAAAAGCTCAGCAAATGAGTTTTCATGACTACAAATACAGGTATGTAACAAATGACACAGAAGTTCTGGCCTCTTTTTAAAAATTTTGTCACATCAAAAACTTGTCAGTTTTCCCTGAAGATGTATCTACCACCACCAGGTGTAATAAATATTCAGAATGTGGGAAATAGATATATTCAGAATATGATGAATATTCTTAATAGATATTCAGAATGGGGACTCAGGCTCCACAGACATTTCTCTGTCTGAGAGACAAAGGCAGTCAGCACCTGTGTGCTGAGCTTTGGGGGCATTTTCACAAAGGCTCTTCAGTGCAGTGAGATTTCTGGTCCCAGGTATCTCCTCTCACACCTGTGCCCTCTGCTGCAGTGACACATTTTTGTGACATCTTTCCCTTTGTCACTGAAATTTGGGAAGAAAAAGAAAAGCCCTCTAGCACTATCTTTGTAGCCTGATGGAGAGTCAGGCATTACTTTATTCTGGCCAGGATGTGCCATGGAAAACACTTCATTTACACATGCCTTTTAACTAGACTTTCCACAGATTTATGCACACATTATTCTCAAAGTAATTCACAAAACTGCTACTACCATTCCAAAGTCAGAATACTGAGGGCAAGTTTTTGGAATAATTTCTTTGAGTTTTTGTTTTTTGGCACCAAGGATGTTTAAAAATACAACAATAAATTTCTTTTTAAGATTGGCAAGATCTACACTTGTGCTGATCCCATTGCTGGGGATCCATGAATTTGTATTTACCTTCATCACTGATGAACAGGTGGAAGGACTTTCAAGACATATAAGACTTTTCATTCAGCTGACAATGAGCTCATTTCATGTAAGTACTGTTTTGCAAGCATTGTTTTCATAGATCCATGTGCATTTGCTGCTCACTACAGTTAAAGTAAATTTAATTTAATATTGTATCCCAACCTACAATGTCTCCAAATACTCTGCTGCATTAACAAGATAAAACACTCACAAACTGCATACTCAAAAATGATAGTCCCAAACACCAAAAAAAAGGAGTCAGACATTTTCAGAAAAAAAGGTGCCCTCTGTAATAGGTAACAGTTCATCAAAGACCCCTGAAAACAGGATTCAAATGGTCCATTTAAAACACTCCCAGCCAAAATCATAACCATGAGAATGTCTGCCTCATCCAAGGTTTGGGCTCCCTTTTCCCAAATTTGTTCAGCTTATCTGCAAAGTGACCCAGTGGACTCCCAGGTGTGCACCCACAAAAGTGCTGTACATTGCATCAGTTTTTAGTTTTAGGAGGAAACTTGTCAGAGCCCTCACATGGATGGAACAGAAATCATGTCTATTGTGGATGGACCAGCATCTGCAGGTGGAAATTTGTCACCCATCGAGTCAGGAGGATTTTACAGATGTTCAGGCACTTGGCTCCTCTTCAGTGCCCCTGCCTTAGTTTGGGGTGAGTGGGAAAAGCCTGAGATGAGGAAGGGAATGTGAACTCCGCCCTCAGAGCTCAGCTGCAAGGCTGAGGGGGTGAAGGAGCCCCACTGCAATAAAACATCCAGCTCCTAGAGCATATTCCAGAGGGAGCTGTTACTGGAGCTCAGGGGTGATTCTCTGGTGGCCACTCAAGCACAGGGTGTGCTTCCCTGGGACTCTGCTCTCCAGGCTGCCTGGCCAGAGAGCTGGGCACTGGCACAAACATTGCCTCTGCCTCTGTCTTGAGCTCTGCAGCCTGCTCAGTGATTGTTGAGACAGTACTGATGAACCTGCTCAGCAAAGCTGTCCTTTACCCACATCTTCCTGCCTTGATCTCCCTGGGACACCAGGACAGCAATTTCCAGATCTGTATTTGCTGCAAAGCCCAGTGATCTCTGTGGCTCCAAGTGGCAGCTCCTCAGTGATTCACTGCTCTGACACTGCTCCCCTGCTCTGCAGCCTGAGGCACGAAGCCATCCCAGCATTGCTGCACTTTTCCCACAATTTATGATGATCCTGGGTTTTAACCTTTGCATATATCCACCTGTGCTCTGGTGTATGTATGCAGCAGTGTTTTGACACTGTTACTGAGGCTATACTCAACATATAAAATTTCCACCACAGCTTGAGGGGATAAATGTCCCAAGTGACAGCAGAGAATTCCTGGAGAGCCACAAGCCCAGGGAGCCTGCTGACATGGTGTTCACAAAATCCCAGAATTATTTGGGTTGGAAGGGAACTTAAGGGTTCCTTGGTTAGAAATAGCCTTACTTGGAGAGGTTGCAGTGCCTAGATGTTATTTTAAAAGCGCAGAATCATTTTAAGTGAAGATTTTATTTACTGGCTTGTACAAAGAAATCTGATATATAAACCAGCTTACTCATCCTTGCTAAAGAACACAAACTTCACTCCTTTTAGAGAAACATGCATGTGCTTGGCAGCAAGCCATGCTTTAGAAGCAAAGCTCCATTAAAAAATACCCAGAGATCTTAGCCAATGTTTATTGCAGATTCTGTTTTTTAGCTGCAGCATTATTTATGAAGGGATTAGCCAAAAAGCACATAAACTGTACCCAATTACATTTGTTTAGTCTGTAAATCTTCTCAGTAGTTTTAAAAGGCAGTTAAACTGTTTTGTTAAAGAAAAACAATTATCCCTGGGATCTCAGCTGAAGGTTTAACTCAAACATTTTCAAGGAGTACAAAATTAAATTCTAAATAGGAGTTCTGTTGTAGGTATGATGCTGCTTTGCTTTAGGAAATGGAGCAATCTAAACATCTTGGCTCGCTTGTGCATGGAAATTGTTACCCTCAGGAAAGAAACACTGGTTTCTGGTGGAGATAACTGGGTTATCTGATGAGTAATTTATCACATTACAACTGTCATTAGAACTGAAGAACAACAGCAAGGCTTACGTGTGCATCTGTCCTTTCCTACTGGTGCTAATGAACATTTCTTCTGAATTTCTGATTCTGCGTTTTCACTCACACTGGGATAATTCTGAACACGTGTGTTGGAGAAGTCACAACACATTGGAAAGGTTTCGAAGTGTGAAAATCAATTTACTGGGAGAAAAATGAGCAAGCATGAAAGAAACCAGGATATAAAGTGAGCATCAAATATAAATAATCAGCAAAGTCTTCCAGCTCCTGGTGGGATTTCACAGCGCTTGTCACCGCCTGCTCCGATCCTGCAGCGACAGTGAACGACATTCCCAGAGGTTTTTACAAACTGAGATCAGCCCAGGGAGGTTCACACAGGCAGCTCCTGAGCCCCTGCCTTTCTCCCAGTGGTTATCACCAGGCTCAGGAGTGTTTAAATCCTGTTTCTGCTTGAGGAGCCTGTGAGGTCAAATTTAAGAGTTCATACTCATAACAAAAAACCACCCAGCAGAGCCATGAACTTTCTGCTCCCCCCAAAAAAGAGAACTGCCTCCAGGAGCAGGAGAAGTTCTGTATAAAAAGTTGCTTTTTAAGCTAGGAAATTTGTATTTGATATAATATATTCTAAGATATTTTAATATTTAAAATAGTAAATTAAACTACATTATATATTTGTGATGTAATTATTATGTTACAATTTGTACTTAATATCACCTATTGTTAACTCTAATTAACTATATCTTCCTCCCATAACTCAGGTGAAGCATGAAAAAAGATAGACATAAAACACATGGAGAAAGCAATTCTGTTTGCTATTTCTCCTGTCCCCATTTCCACTGGTGTGGCAGATAAACTGCACATATGCTTAAGGAATTAATGACTCTAAATATTTCAGGACTGCTAGAAAATTAACAGCAGGCTCAGAACGCTATTGGTTAATTCTAGATATAATGAAAAATGTTGAAGCTTCTGTGTATGTGAATTTAATTTTAAACTTATGTCTGGGCAAAGCAGAAACATTTCTGGAAAAATATGAGAACAATTGAATGCTGTCAACTGAACTGCACCTTTTTAGCTGCAATATAAATATTTCCTTGGGACTCAGAGTATTTATTCTCTTAATCAGAACTTGTGTCACAGATGCCTTTAGACACACCAAAAAAGGGCATTTCCTGAAGCAGTGGGAATAAATCTGCATGTCTGTGGGGCTGAGATGCAGCCTGGGTAATCTGCTTTAGCCTGAGATCAAACACAGACAGAAAGAGGCAAATGGAAATAATAATTTGGGGGTTGGTTTAAAACAAGTTGTATCTGTAGGATTTTTTGAGGTTTTTATCTAAATCAGTTTCAAAGGAAAAACAGCAATTCCAAATGGCCATAACACTCAGTGTAGCTGAACTTTGAACTAACACTAATCACTTAATATAGAAATAATTTGTAAAAAGAACCCAAATGAGAATCACTCACAAACAAGCATACAGATAATATGAGAATTCAAGCTGCATCTTTTTCATTTTACCACATTTGGAAATAGCAGCAGTCACAGTATAACAGCAATAGTTTGGAAAAAAACATTATGGGGTAGCAAAATGAAGATAAAACTGGGTTTTGTAATCTGTTCTTCAGCATCTGCACAGAATGTGCCCTGCACTTGCCAAGGACCTTCACAAAAACAAGTGACTGGGTACTTCATTAATAAATAAATGCAGGCAAATAGTTTCCTTTTTGAACATTAAGGAACACTGCTTATATTTATGTTTTTACCACTAATGTCACATTTAAATTATACCTTCAGGTATTTCCTGCACACTGACTTTTTCCTCTCACTCCCTTTCTCTTACAGGGTTTTTTGGTAGCAGTTCTCTATTGCTTTGCTAATGGAGAGGTAAGACACAATGCTGTGAGAGAAGTTTTTAGTTCATTAGTAAAGTACATTAATGTCACTGAGGATGATGAACACACTGACCAGCTCTGCTTATTGAGAGCATATGTGTTCTTTTGAGCTGGTAAAATTGTTTTGAGTGAAGAGAACAGCAAGAACTAGCACAGGTTTGGACTCAAAAGCAAAGATTTTCCATGGAAGACTGAGTGGTGGTAGCACTGTGGAGGTGTGGATAGCCTGGGGGGTCTGAAATGCCATTGGAGGTTTAGGGTCACCTGAAACCCCCCCTTTAACCAGCTCAAACCCCAGAATGTGTGGTCAGTCAGGCTGAGCCCTGAGTTTACTCCTGAGCTCCACGTGAAGTGATCACATTTGGAGCTCTTCTTTATCTTAGGCAGCAACATGTACACCCAGGATGGGCCCTGGCTCAGGAGTTTCCCACTTGGATCAGTTCTGGTCCATTTCCAGCTTGGGCTGAATTGTGCAATTCCAGCTGCAGGTGATGCAGTCCCATCCTCCCAGGTTGCTCTCCTCAATTCCCTGCTGGTTGCACTTTTTGGGCCTGGAGCTGCAGCGGTGTCCTTGGCTGTGGGGCTGGAGAAGGATTGTTGTGTGTGCCTGAGCTGTGAGGAGACCTTGCTGACACTTTGTGTGGAGTTCAGAGCTAGGTACCAGTGCAGAACCTGGAGAATGTCACAGCTGAAACTGAGGCAGCACAGGCAGGGGGACACTCAGTGCTGAGGGTTTCCACCAGGCTACCAATAAATGTTTTAACGAAACAAACCAGCTACACCAGCACAAGACTTGGGTAAAGCTGTGTGGTCCTCGCTTCCACAGCCCCTGGGCTTTCCTCCTCCTCCTCCTCCTCCTCCTCCTCCTTGCCACAGCAGGCTGTAAACAGGGGAGTCATTTGAACTCTCACATGTCACATTTACAGAGGAAAAACTTTCTTAAAGTCAGGGTGAAGAGGTTGGACTCTTCAGATTGATTTAGCAAACAAATCTGTTCCTCCCCTCCAAGCACTGGGTGCAAGGTAAACCCCAAAGGGGCAGGAAGGTCTTATTTTACAACCAGTATTAGTGTCAGTGAACTACAGGGTGCTCACATGCCATCACCAGTGACTATTTTCCCCTCCCCTCAGGTGAAAGCAGAGCTGCAGAAGCAGTGGTCCCGTTTCCTGCTGGCAGATCCCTTTGGCTGCAAACTCTGCTTTGTCGGGGAAAACATAAAATACCTGAGGAAATGTTCACAGAAACAGAAAAAGCAGCACCTGAGCAGCAAGCAGCGCTTCTGCCTGGAGGTGAGCAAGCCCTGGGACGTGCAGCTGAAGCAGCTGCTGGGCAGGCAGAGGACAGAGGCCAGCCCAGGCCCTCCCCAGATGAGCATGTCGGACAGCAGCGAGGGAGAGGTCACCACCGGAGAGACGACCGAGGAAGTCTTTGAGGAAAGTGAAATTTAGGAAGTTGTCCCTGGGACAGAACCTGCCAGCAGCCAGTGTTTGCAAAGATCTGTCACCTGCAGCTGCTCAGAGCTCTGGGATGTGCAGTGTGAGGACCAAGCAGTTGATATCCCAGGTGTTCCTGTTTTCTTGGTCTGAGAAAAATGATTTTTATCTGGATGTGGCTGACCTGGGCAGGAGAGCTCCTCTGCATGGAGCAGTCTGGCTTTCAGCTGACATTTTTGCTGGATGAACTCTGGGAATAAGCAGGCTCTGGAGACACATTTTATCAGCTTCATCCCTATGTACTGCCTTTGAGTCACATCATGAGAAGTTCTTAGTTTTTCTTTTTCATAGGAGTGGTTCATAAATAGGGAGATGTGTGTGGAAGACTCCTTCCTTCACAGACTGAAATCATACCCCAGCTCAAGAAAACCGCCCCAATTCTAGAACAAACCAGACCAAACATATACATAAAACCCAAAAAACAAACTTGGGAAGAACCAAGCTTTTGCTTGCATTTTTGAGCATCTTCACTTAAAAGTTTAGTGCTGGAAATGTCATTATGAGATGAAAACCCCAAATATTTCCATGGAATGTGCCCAAATGAAATGTTCTGATGCAATTTTTGTTACTTTTTATTTTTTTATGGATTTTTTTTTTACACAAGCCACCATGACTTCTGGTTTTCCCTACATGTGTCCTTAATGACAAAACAACTCAGTGGTAAATTCTGCCTCCACCTTCCTCCCAGGGGACCCAAAATGGATAAAGACATGGGATTGTGATAGCACCAAAAGAATATTGTGAAATCCTTCTTCCTCCATTTAACAAGAGCCATGGTGAAGTTTCATTTCTCACATCCAAACTCATCCAGAGACCCATGAAATGCAATAAAGTTGGTTAATATTCTATGATCCAGCTTATATAGCTTACCAGTGCTCCAGTGATTATTTATCAGGCTACAAAGGTTTAGCCATGCCACCTGTGGTATTTATACTCTTTTATTGCAAAGAACAGATCAATTCATTGACTAGCTCTAGTTCAAAACATATTTCTGGCACTTAAAAAAAAGTATTTCTTTTACAGTTCTATCTGTGTTTATTTAATCAATACAAAGTTGTATATTTCAGTAATATATTAATAAACTGTAAATGTTTGATCTGCTTTAAAATAATAGATCTGGAGTTTTTAAAGGTTTTTTACTAGAATGTAAATTCTGCTTATGAAGAATTTTACTGCAATGGATTTCTTCAGCAGCCACTGGAAACACCAGACACCACACATGCACACATTGAGTCTTCCTCAATTTAAAACAGACTGATTTCTTCTAGAGCCATTGTTTAAGACACAAAAGAGATCAAAGTGATTTACAACGTGTTTTACTTAGGTGTTAAGAACATTGAAATGGTAAGATTTTGTGGCATCTCAGTGAAATAGTTTACATTTTAATTGCATTTTAAAGATTTTCATATGGTCAAGAAACCAGTTTTGAGTGTTTTGAAAAGCAGCCCCTCTAGCTGCATTTTCTCCTCTCTATTATGTGTTTGGGCTTTTTGCCTCTTTCAGTTTATAAAATCAACTCTTGTTACATAAGCAGGTCCTGTTGGCCTGAGGTCTGATCCAGACAAAAACAACCATCACATGGATTCCTTCAGAAAGCGCCTTCCTAAGTAGATAACACCAAGAATACAGCATGATTTACTTGACAGAATTATTACAAACTCCCAATTTATGAATATTTCCAGGGGATAGCAGCAAACTTCACAATTCACATATGTTAGAGTCAGGAATAGCTGACTGTCCTCCTGGGAACTTGAAGGTGAGGAATCCTGCTGGGATTTTCTTTGCACCCTTTGTGGAGCCCCTGGAGGAACACTGCAGCCTGGAGAGCTGATAAAGCCACCTGCAGCAGCCAGAGATGCTACAAGTGCACAGACTGGACACAGAAACAGTGGGAAGGACAAGAAATAGGATCTTGTTCTGACAAAACAAGAGTGGAGGAGACAGCCTGACCTAAGCTGGTGTTTGTTTAAAAGTGGTATTTTGTGTGAATTATGTATATAATTTACACACTGAGTAATTGTCGGGCTGCAGAAAGTTTAACATTCCCCCAGGGGTTTATGCTTGTGCAGATCTGGTAACAGGTTTTTTCTCTTCATCTTTACTCCCAGATTTCCACTGACTCATGAAAAAAACCTGGTGGGAGACAAAGGCTTCCCACAGTCCTGGGAGTCTGCACTGCATTCAGTAAGACAAGGTGGTTTATTAATCCTCAGGACATCAGAGACAGCCCACGCCCAAACCTGACTGCCACAGCTTTGGAGTTGTCTTTGCCAAGGATTTTGCTTCCTGTCAAAACTTGCATGACAAAAAAATAATAAATTGCATTCCAAGCCCAGAATAGCCTGTGGGGTTCAGGAAAGCTTTGCCATGAGATGTGGTGTGATAACTGATCTGGTATGTACAAATAAGGTTTATTCCATCTCAGTAATCTGTTGTGAGACAGGCTATTAATCTTTTATATTTTACTACACCTAGAGCACAACCTTCCAGACACAGTGGCTCCTCCTACAGCCAGAGATGTCAAATGTATGCTAATTATTCATGTGTACTTACATTCTTTGTTAAATATATTGCTCCTACATGCCAGAGTCTGAGCCTCAAAGGCTCAAACAGTAAAGCACAAACATTCCATTCTGGAAAGCTCTGTCAGTTATGCCTTGGAATTGATAATACTGTTCCTTCCTTTCACTTCTTTTCATTTGATTCAGGAATTTTCTTCCCTCTTTCCATCAGTCTGAGCTCCCATGAAGGAAAATTCTGTAATCTGTAAAATTCTTCATGATGTTATTTTGCTGACATCATCCTTCCCAGCTTCCACAGCAACCATCCTTCTGGATTTTTAACTATTTTTTTCCACCTGCCATTTCAAATCCCACAAACTATCTGCTGTGCTAAATGTCACCTCATGTTTAGGTATCTGCAGCCATTCCTGGAGCCACACACAACTACAATTAGAAGCAGCTGCTTGTGAGCTTCACTGCTGCAATTAGCTCCAGGAAATTAAAGTTCAGCTGCCACCTACACAGCCCTCAAAGGCTCCAAGGCTGTTTCCTTGAGCATCACGTTCATCACATTAGTTTAGCAAAGAGGATGCAAAACACCACCTAGAAGAATTAAGGAAAGGAACAAAACCAGCAAAAAGACATTAGGAAGAATTTGTCTGGTTTTTCCCTTTCTCTTTTGTCTTTCAAGGGAAGGAAAGGAGTGGATTTATTTGCTTTCATTTGAGAAATGTATCACAGAAAATCAATTATCAATCACTGTCCATCTGTCTATTTGTAGGGAGGCAAAAAATCTGTCAAGTGGTGTTTAAGTCCAACACTGACACTGCTGAGCAGAGGATCAGAGTGAAATCCAGGGCTAAATCACAATGTATTCCATGTAATTCATGACAAAGCTTCCTTCCCCCACCCTTCCCTGTGAAACTGGAGCTCACTGCTGCTGTCATGCCAGGACACTTGGCTGTGTGGACCTTTGGCCTAAGCCAGAGTTTTACTTTTCACAGACCTGGGAGGTAAGAAATGAACTGGTTTCAGGAGCGAAGGAAAGCACAAAGCAAGGAAGGTCAGAAAGGCACTGAGCTCATGTCTGCCTGTGCCCTCTGTAAGCTCCTCAGCAGCCAGGCTGGTAGCTGTGCTCTAAAGCACAGCTGCACACAATTTGCAGCTCAATTTCTCGTTCACATGAGAATGTGAGGCACCATGAAAGATCCCTGAGAACTGTCAGCAGTGCTACGAGGGTGTCTGGACTTAACCCCCACATTCCCATGTTCCAGCACAGTGCCTTCCAGCCTTCCTCCCTTTCACACAGACTTGCAGAAAGTGGAAGCACAGTGGGAAGAGCCCCTGAAGCCTGAGAGCAGAGCTGACTGTAGAACTCAGCTTGAAGATATCTGAGCAGCTAATACAAAAATCCAGTCTCAGTCTCTTTGAGAAAAGAACCAGAGACAAATCATACAGTCTTTTAAAAAAAAGAGGAAAAATAAAAAATCATAGCTCTGTAAATAAAAAAACTGTAACTTCTGCTGTAGCTCTGCGAGACTGGAGTGTTTGGTTTTCTACTTGATAAAACAGGAAGTCAGAATCAAATCTGAGCTGAAAGTTTTCATCCTCTGCTTTCAGGGACTTGTGAAAACAACAGTGCAAACAGCCTGCAGCACAGACCACTGAGGTTGGACTGTTTGTCCCTACAATAAATACTTCACCAGTGCATGTCTGTAATTATTTTTCATTTGTATAAGGACCGAGACAGTAACTTCCCCAAGGAAGAAATATGACCCGAGTATTTCTGTGGCTCAAGTCAAGCCAGAGGATCATGACTGCTGAAACCTCTCCTGTGTGTTAGGAAGTTCAAAGTAAGCTGTGCAAATAGAATTCCCTGGGCCATCTGACCATCAATTCAGAAATTGCCATTGTGTTCATTGAGACCACATGACAGAAATGGTGAGAGTGCAGCAAACCAGGAAAGATTCCAAGATCTGAGCCAAACCAACTGCTTTAACTTTGCACTTAGCTTTACTTTTGCTTTAAAAATAGCTTTCACTTCTAAGGGCCTTGTGCAGAGCACAGGTCACATTGATTCCTGAAGGTTAAAAAACACTTTCAGCCCATTCACCTTGTAAAATAAGTTTAACTTTCTCAATTGACTCACAGCAGTTACCATGTCTACTCCTATTTCAATGGCCTTATGTGAATCCTTGCATGAACACTGCAAATCATCATAAACATCTGTGACCTTCTGCAGGCAGAGTTGTCTCTTTGTGTCCAGTGGCCAACACAGATGAAGACAGATCCAAGAGATCATTGTCAGGGTCCCCAAGAGCACCAAAGCACTTACCTGCTTTAGGGCTGGCCCATGGCTCCAGGAGCACTGCTTTAGGTTCTGGCCTGAGACATTTGTAGGTGTCTAAGGAATGTTGTAGGTGCAGTTATCTCCCATTTCTCCTCTTGGATGGACCTCAGAAGTCAAAGGCTCAATTACATTGTGGAATCTGAGCTTGTTTTTTAATTATCATGGCTGCAGAAGTCTAGCAGAGATATTCCTGTGCAGAATGGTGTTAAACCTCGTGACCTCTGCATCTAAATATTGCAGACTGCAAGGCTGCCACCCTGTCACTGCCAGTACCTGCTCTGGTCCTCTCACTGTGATGTTTTTCTGGCCATGGAACTACAGCAGCACAGCAAATGCCTCGTTCAGTAACTCCCCAACTTGGCTTTCAAGGTCGTGCCAAATTCTTCTACAAGGAAGTGATTTTTGCTGTCAGGTTGCAGCTGAATGTACCACAGGATGTGGAGGGTATTCACCTGCTGCTCTACACCATGCACCAGAACCTGAAACAGCCTTTTGAGAGGTTTTTAACAGATTTAGGTAACTTTGGACAAGGTGCAAAGACACTGCTGTGAAAAGCGAGCTTTCACCTGGAACTTTTTCAATGTTTTACCTTCAGTGTCTTCTCCTTTCCGAGAAGACTGTGCACACCTCTGCCACCACCTCCCACCTCCATGCACAAGCACAGAGTGCAGGCAGTCGCAGAAACCAATTCTTATGTGAGTTCAAAACTGGAAAAATTCTTAGAAAGAATCTCCACTGAGGTTTATGAGATGTTGGGGTGTGCTCCCTCCAAGAGTCACACCCTGCTGGAAGGGGGGCACTTGTTCTGCAGAACTGGGACCCCAGGTGCTCTGAGCCCCTTTCCACAGGCAGGTGTTGGGTTAGGCAGGATTTTGGCAGGCCTGATTTTGACTTTGTCAGAAAATGTCAGCATGCATGTTAATGCAAATACCGAAAGGAGAAAATTCATTAACAAGGTTTTAGATATAAAAGTGTTTTTGACTGAGCTTCAAGCTGCATGTGAAGCTTGAAAGTAAAGGACTGACTGAGTGGGGAAGAGCTCCAGATCACTTCAAACATGAAAACACACCCATTCCAAGGCAGCTGCTCCAGGCTGCTCGTGCTCAGCTTGCTTGCTCAAGAACCACTTAACCACACGAGTTTCTTCAGCTGATTTCCAGAAAAAAAAAATTAAAATAAAACCAGTAGGAACAATATGGTTCTGAATATCATGTAAAGACCTGAAAAGAGTAAGCACAAGCAGATTACACCCCATATGTGGCTGCAAATTCAAGCTGCATCAAGGTAATATCAACAATATAATATGCACAGGATGTCTTGGATCAAAATGCACTGGTGAGCTTTGGGGCTGTGGGAGAAGAAAAAGCAACTGGGTCAAGACAATTCCATGCTCAATGTGTCTCTGTACAGTTTATTTTACAGGAGATGAGATGAGCACTATGGTGTATATAAACTTGCAGAACAATATAGGAAAATACAGTTTAACCATATGAAATTGTTTTACAGTAAGACAGAAAAATTACATACAGGAAATGCCTTCAACACTGAAGGACAAGATCCACAGCTGACATCAAGTAGCTTCCACTGAACCCTGCCACTTTACCCGAGCTGAAGATCTGTCCCTTAAATCTTTTCTTCATTCAACTTCAGTTCAGTAAGCGATTCCTTCATCTATCCTTAGGGAACAAAAGCCATCCTGTAATTTCCACAATGATCCAAGATTTACTAGTAACCCAGACAGAGGCTGCATGATCAATAAACTATTTAAAAGGGGTCTAGTCAGCCAAAATTTATGGGAAGTTATAAAATTTTGGTTAAGCATCTTTAAAAACAAGCTGTTAGTACTGGCAAAAGACATCTTTCCTATAAATTTAGAAGTATTTAGGAAAACTTACACAAAAAGAACCAAATAAGCAATTTTATTTTGGTAGAAAACTCTGGTTTAGTGTATGACTGATAAATCTGGCCTGCCTGTGAATCCCTGCTGCTAAAGTGTCTGCAGAACTGCCCAGTGGAATTCTCACACTGTCTTGTGTTGCAGAAAACAAGGAAATCATCAAAGGAGAAAAAAGCATTTTTGTCCAACACTAGTACCTGCTGTTTTCATAATGGATAGAGGCTGCTGCCCCTAAAGAGTGTTTTTGACCTGAAAGAGTATGGACATCCAAATTCCTTAGGTTATTCTGATAATCTCAGCCATTTCATAAAAAAACTCCAAAGGAACAAGGGATTTCAGGTCAATCATTCCCAAATTCTGGGATTAACATGACTTTGATTATTATGTTAGCATGTGTGAGATCCCTGAAATCACATTCAGCTTTTGAGTTTCAGGACTAAAATATTTCTTCTCTGCAACTGCTGTAAAAAAAAAAAAAGTGGTGGGCTTTTATTATTATTATTATAATTATTATTAATTATTTTTATGCAGTAAAGTGTAACAACTCTTTTATGCATAGTGTTTTTATGCAGAATTCCCTGCTTATTCTACTGAGCCCAAGGATGGGTCCAAAGATTAGCTTCAATGCAGTTGCTTTTAAGTCTAATTTTTTCCATTCCATTCTCAGGATTGAGAGTTTAGAATGCCTGAGTTGGACAGCAAATTATCAGAGCCAAAGGAAGGTCTCCTGGACATGTGGGTGTCCTAAAAGGGTGCACAGTTCAGAGCAAGGAAGGGGCTGAGATTCCTGCCCAGATCTGTGCACAGTGGCTGCTCCTGAGGTTTGGCAATTTGGAGGGTGAAGCTGTGTATTTTTCACGTGCTTGTAGCAGATACTGTTTAAAGAGGCACTTCAAGGGGATCTACTAGCAGAATTTTAATAGGGTTGAGATACAAACCATTACTCAGTTACTTGTTAAGTCAGTAGCCCTAAAAGCCTGCATATATTCAAAATTATAGTCCTGATATATTCAAAATTAGTCCTGTCCACTCACTGAACCTAGATAGAGCAGCTGGAAAACTTTTGTTCTGAATATCCACTGAGTTTGTCTCTTATGACACACCTGAAATAGTTCAACTTAATGTAAGTTGAGGGAATTAAATTTGAATGTCTCAAATCCACACGTGGTTTTCTTCTGTGATTATTATGTGGTTAATCTAAGACTTAATTTTTTTATTGGTCTATGAAAGATTTTATCCATGTACAGTTCTTAAATTCAGAAGCATCAATAGGCACAAAAGGTTTCTGCCTTGAGGAATGCATGGGATTAGAAATTTAAGTTAAATTGTGCTATGTGTTGGTCCCTTCAGAAAAAAGAAAAAAATCCAGGAAGGAAAAAGAAACTGTGGGTAGCACAGAAAGAAGTTTTTACACTTCCAAACCTTGTGGCTGATTAAAAAAAATCCAAATAAAACCCAAAATAATCTCTCCAAAAAAGCTCTTAAAACTCTCAGAAAACACCCAAAAGCATGAAGTTTGGTCAGCACATTGAAATAACAGATATATTCTATAAAATTTCAAATTTAAAGGTCCTGAAAAGTGTTGTATTTCACTGATGAAAGGTTGGCTACAGTAACAATGGAGAGGGAAAAATAAGGAGTTGAAAGATGCACCACTCATATGAATAAAATCTACTGTAAGACAAAGCAATGGGTGTTATTCTTACAACAATGATTCTGAGGAAAAGACCAGGATTTGTTGCCAGGAAAGACTTCATTCCCACTGTGCAACAGCAGGGCTGTGTGCTCCAGGCTCCTGAAGCACAGCAGCCTCAGCACAGCTGCCTTGGGGTCCGGGCAGCCAAATGCCAGAGCCCTTCCCCAGTGCCCAGGGCAGCACTGGCACCTGCTGGTCTTCCATGGGTGCAACCAGGTGAGAGCTGGACAGCTCTGCATCAAGCAACAGACACATTTCAGCACTGATTTTCAAGTGCTGAGCAGGACTGGGAGAAGGAAGGGGCCCATCAGGGTCTGAGATGCCACTGAGGTAATGATCCTCCTGCCCCATGTGTCTGCTCTAAACTGAATTTATCTGTGACTCTTGCCCACCTGGTTAGGACAGATGTGACCGGCAGGCTCCTCTGGTGCACACAGGATGCCTGGGGGCTGTTCCCCATCCCTGTGAGAGGATGGGAGGAGATGTCCACACAGCAGGAACTCCTCAGAGCCAATGCTTCAGCAACCTCTGCCACGCCACTCTCCCATTTCAACACACACTGGGTAGCAAAAAGCCTGCAGGCTTTCCAGAGAGGTCTGTGAACTGAAAAGCTCATTATTTTGAAAACTGCCTTTTTGGCACTGTCTTTTGAAGACGTAATTGCCAAATGAGAGCAATGCCAGGGTGACCAGGACTGCCCTCAGGACACCAGAGTCTGCTGCTGCCTCTGGGAACAGACACAGCAGGCTGCACTAGTGGCCAAGGACACACCAGATACTGTGAAACAGTAAATCTGTTTTCAGTTCAGAAGGAAACATCAAATAATCACATCAAGAAGTCACATCTACTCATTCCAGGGGGACCTTCAAAGTGCTTGTGTGGATTTCTTAAGGTGCTTGGTAGTGAAGGACCCACCTGGCTAAGCAGTGCCCTTTCTCTCCCTGTGTGTGACTGAAGAAATAAATGGGCAGCGCTACTTTGACACTGAATTATGGATTTGGGTTTTTACAGCTGCATCAGTAGGTGACCTGTGGGTCCGTACTCCAGAGGTGTGTTCTGACTGCAGCCCCACACAAGAACACTACTGGAGCTGTTGGCAGCTGCACAGAGAGCAACTACACGTTAATTATTTCTCATTTCTTAAGATTTACTTCATCCATGTACTTAAGTACAAGTAAGGAAAAAAGAGGTTTATGCATTTTTGTTTGTTAGCCTGATTTTCAAAGAGTCTTATCTCTTAGCTCCCTGCTGTATTCCAAGAAATCTCTAAGTGCTGAGCACTTTCAAAGAACAGGTCAAGAATACCCATTTCTACACAACAAGCCTAACTTGCAGCCAATATTTAAATAATGAAATTAAAAACAGGGACAATTCTAGGAAGTTCTAACGAAGCCTGAGAAACTACAACTGCTACGAGCATATAGAAGTTTCCCATGAATGCTGTGAAAATTCCTGTTAGGAGAAAAAAAACCCAAAACAACCCAAGTAAATTAAAAATATCTGCATAAAGGGAAAAAGAAGCAGTGCACAAGTTTGCAAGCTGCCTGTCAGGCACTCAAGGAAGTGATTTCAGTGTTTACCTGTGCAATAAGGGGGAGCACAGCTGCACCCCAGCAGCTCAGGAGGGGCTGCACAGGGAGAAAGGGAGTCTAGAAACATAACAGGGATTTCTGTATGATTTTCACTGCTGTTACAGTATTTTAAAATTAAAAAAAAATAAAAATAAAGCTATCTTCTATATTTCCAGTGTCCAATAATGAACTAACATCCCTGCAAGAGAGCAACCAAAGTCTTCCAAAAGATGTCCAACCCATAGAAGTGATGAACAAGTGTGAGTTAGAGAGATGACTGAATCTGGAGCAGGTTGGCAAAGTGAAAATTAGGCCTTTTTGGGATACTGCTCCAAGAAAGAAACCAGAACCTTGCTGCTAATGGGAGAAGAGTGCATTTGGCCCGTGTGGTAAAGGACTCACTGCTTTCAGCTCATAAACTCCTACAGGAATCAGCCAACAGCACTGGATCCAGAATGAGTTCTGGTAAGAAATAAGCTGAAAGAATACCTTAGAGAGAAAGATTTTCAACTGTGCTTTGAAGACACAGGCAGCAAGGTCTGGATGATGGACAAAACGTTCTCATTCTGTATGACAGCTGAGGGTGCACCTGGCAAACACCTCACCAGCTCTGGCACTCAGGACACTAAACAGATCTGAAGCCATGGAATTTAGGAAGCCCTTTTGCTAAGAGAAGGGCCAAAAGTCTCTGGCTGAAATGGAGATTGCCAGAGAGCCCTCCAGCACAGGACAAGTGTGTGACAGCATTGCTCAGAGCATGAGGGCGCTCACAGGTGTGGCTATACTCCCAAAACACAGGTGGCTTAACAGATCTGGGCAAACAGAGCTACCTGCTGAGCACCAGAGGAAAATCCCCCCTTGTTGTACCTCTGCCAGTGAAAGCAAAGTGTTAACTGAGAACTGACCTGCTCTGGGACCTCAGAGCATACAGAGACACGAGATAACCCTGCCAATCTGATCCCCACAGTGACTAAACCAGCAAAAACTCACACCAGGCGTGTGAGCTGCCAGATGAGATGATGCTCAGTACTGGAGGAAAGAGACTTGGTTTGGTATTCCATTACTCAGTTACACTGCAGCAGCATCATGCAGCATCCACACATGCTAGGATTTTAATAAAACACCAAGTCTGATCAAGCAGCTGTTTAGGGTGAGCATGAAGACAGACTGGATTTTGCTGCATTTTTGAAACTCAGTGGAAGACAAACAGAGCACTGCTGAAACTCCTAAAGTCACCTGTGAGAGCAGGAACCCTTGCTCTCCTTTAAAGGTGCCACTACCCTCTTTGAAGATGCTGCCTGTTAGAAGCAAAGGAACTCCAACATGCCCTGACCTGTAAGGCATCACACAACCCAAAATCCATCAGACAGAGAAGGGAATGAGCCAGAAGGTAACAGAGATCTGCAGTGTCATATCAAGAAGGAAATCATCGTTTGAAAGAAATGAGCTGAAAACTGTTCACAAGCAACAGCAAAATTTGCACTGAATACAGGTGGAAGTGTTGTGGAGGAAGCATCTCTCCTGTCGTGGAGCAGAACCTGGAGTCTCCTGGGGCTGGGGAAGATCCACAGCCAGGTACCTGTGCTCTCCTCTGGTTATTGAAGTGAAAAAGAGATACAGACTCCAACAAGAGAATTACAGCTCTGGGCAACTCACATCCCTGAAATATTTCAAGTGGACCAAGAGCTAGAAGCATGAAAACTACCAGGAAATAAAACCAAAAGTAAAAAAAAACCTAAAAATAACCCAAAACCCCCCAAACAAACAAACAGTAACCCAAACAAACATACCAACAAAAACAAAAAAACCCAACTAAGAATTCAGAGCAGCAAAAATACACCTTAGCAGAGGAATCAAAACATGTTACAGTCCCCAGAGAAACCTGTGCTAATGGACACAGAATTTCCAGTCCAAAATAGATAAAGCAACAAACATCTTTAAAGAAAGATGAAAAATAAAGTGTAATTGCTAACAGAGTATTTCAGGTTATTTTATTATATTTGTATATATATATATATATATTGTATATATTGTATTTATTAAGGAGAATACTGTATAAAGTGCACAACTAGTTCTGTTTTGCAATCAAAACAAGAATGTGCTGAGGCATTGTCAAGATTGCTCATTTCAATTTACAACAGAGCCTAGAACAGGGGGCAATCTGCAATGCAGCTTTCATGTGTTCACATTGTTTTGGCCACCAAAGTTTTGAAAGCATTTGTGGCTTAAGAAATAAAAAAGTGCCTGTCCTCTGAAGTGCAAGATAAGAGTTAAGAGAAGTATACACTGATATGGCCAAAAATTAGTAGGGCAGAGAGTGAATCAGTAGAAAGACTGGAAAGGAGAGATCATCAACTGCCCTGCTTGAGGGAAGAAGGGAAGGAGGATTCCAGGGAGGCTCTCACTGAGCTCAAGGACACTCAGACAAACCAAACACTTCAACTGGTGTTGCAATGGTCTGTGCAGGAACTTAGGTGAGGCTCACATCACAGTGTGCTCTTCCAACACCAAGAATAAAACTGTGGTCCAAATTCCCAGCTGTGCAGGGGAGGTGCAGAAGAGGAAGTGTCACACCAGGAGCAGGGATCCTGAGCATGCAGCAGTCATGGCACTACACCTGTCAACATGCAAAAGATGCTAAAGGTTTGTAAAGGTTAATGAAGCAGCAGAGGAGTGGGTTGTGAAGGCATTTGCAATACAGGAATGGACCTGTACTAGGAAAGAGATGGTTGAAAAGAAGGAAGCAGTAGAAAAATGCAAGAGAATTCGGTTTGAAATAATAAACCAGCAAATTAACCACTGCAGCAATGTTATAAACATGCTTCAGCTAAGACTCTTCTGTGTCTCAGTTTGTATTTGTAAAGAGGAATATTGACTCCCAATGATCTAATGACAGCATCTGGAGGATGGTGAACAAAAACCTGGAAGAGTAGAACAAAGGAAGGATGCAGTTCTGGGGCTGGGGAGAAAAAGGCAGTAACAATGAGATAAAATGGAGCAAAACTGTGGATCAAATGAAATAGTATGATTTGGGATATTGTAGCTAAGACCACAGTAAACACTGAGTAAAGGCCACAGTGGTGAGAATCAAAATTTCTCCTGGATCTAAAGCAAGAATCTGAAGAATCTTTGCATTGTATGAAATGCTGAAAAAATGTATTAACAGCAACATTGAGTACTCAATCAGAAATAACAGCAGAAGAAAATAAATACCTTTTCAAAACCAGCCTTCAAACTACATAACACTATTTTCTAAGAGCAGTGTTGAATTTTTGGTGGTTTGCAGTAAGGGTAACATAGAAAAAAAATCTCAGTTTAAGACTCTGATGGTACAGAAGTGCTGGGCACCTACATCTACACTGAATGCAATCTAGCATCACATACTCATGGCACCTTTGAAAATCAGGCTCCAAAAAGATACAAGCCAAAATTTAGCGGGACAAACCCGGTAATTAAAAATACCTAAAGTCTGTGATATTCACCTGAAGAAACCAACAAAGGAAATTTTAACCTGAATCCCAAGTAAACTATTAGAGGACTACCTTTAAGGAGATTCTGTGGAAAAACACCTTGCATGAGCAGGAGAGATTTTAAACATCTCATTTATTCCTTGGAATATGACCTCCTTCTGTCATTGAGGGCACTCTGACAGCTAATGAGGTAGGTATAGTACAACCAGGTCTTTCCTGATAAAAAATTGTGATGGTAACACTTTCAAACTTATCGACTGGCCGACAACAGAAATCATGAAAATGGGTTTATGTATCCCTGAGAGGGAGTATAAAACAGGAAGAACAGGAATCTTCTCCATGGATTTTGGGAGAAGGGCCATCACTTCACTGCCGTGGTGAAAGACAGTGTTATATGAAAAGCAATGTATTCACACAGCAGTGCTGCAAGATACATAGATTTTATAAATGGGGGAGCCAGGAAAGTTAATTGATTTGCCTATGGCCATGAGGGAAGTCAGTGATAGACCTGGGATTCATGATCAGGCCTTTCTTGCCTCCTGCATCATATTCAGTTATCTCCTTGCTGGCCAGAGGCTCTCTGAGTGGTTGTTCTAACATACCCTATAGAGATAGTCATGCAAGGGGTGGAGCACAAAGTCACTGAAGAACACAGCACTTTCTGTGCCAGGAAGCAGATTTCTCCTGGAAGCTGCGTGCAATTGGGAACCTCTGGTGGGAAGCACACATCTGGTTTTTTCACCCTGGAATGTCTGGTGCTTAAGGCTTAGCACTACGAGGACCATTGTAATGACTAAATGGAACAGAGAGAGCCCATACAGGCATGAATTACAAGGTGTCTGTCTGGTAGTGAAACAACCTTTTCCCTATGCTCTTTTGACCCTTATAAACAAACGTTAGCCTGCTTAATTCAGTGGACTCAACACATCCAACTATAGATCAGTCTATATTTCCATGTCCACAGGTCGGATATCTCCAGTTTTGTGTTCTTTTACCCACAGTTCCCTGTCTTTGGCAGGATCCACTTTCCGAAGCAACTGATCCACAAGTTCTACTGTCTGAAACGAAGAAAACAAGAATCCAAATGTCAAGGGCACACTTCAAGCAGGGAGTCAGTGCTCTGACATGCAGAGCAGCTGTGGGCATGCCTACACTGCATCTGCAGACAAGTGAGAGCTGCCTGTGCATGAGACTGGATGGACAAGACAGGTCTGAACGTGCAGCCCTGTGTAAGCAGAGAGGAGGGAGACTTAACATGAAGAAGCAGGGACAGGTTTCCTGTGCCAGGCAGCAGCCAGGCAGCCTCTGACTCCTGTCCTGCAATCTGCACTTTACACCAAACACAACTGTACTGAGTCAGCATGCATCCCCCCCATGTTTTAGTATTTGATAAATGGCCAGTTTTTAATAAGGAACAAATATATATATTCCCTTTTCCAACAGTCAAACAATTCAGCATCTTCCTTGCACAAACAGAAGACTTCAAGGACTAGTGCATCATGCTGGGACAGCTAATAGTGCTGGCCAAATGTCCTTCAGTTGGTTTGTCTCCCCCAGGAAAGAGCTGTGATCCAGCAGTATGAAATGTGATCAGAGAGTCCTGGAGGAGCAGGACTGCAGGGAGGCACCACAGCACTGCTGCAGATTAACAGGCTGCCTGCAAACACTTCTCCCACATCCTTTGACAAAAGCCAGTCAGACCAGGTCAGGAGGGACCATTCTGCTCAGCTGGAGGGCAGTGAAGACCACAGAGACCAAACAAAAAGCACACTTACACTTTGGTTGAACATGTCTGTCTCATGCCGCAGCTGTGTGTACTGGCACAGATGCTGCCGAATCATCTCCACCCTTTCAACTTCTAGTCTCTCAAGCTCCTGGACATGAAGAAAAACAAGTCCATATTTTTACTGGAACCTGAGCTTGGAGGCCCAGAGAAAGGATGAAACACAAAAGGCTGCCAGTAGGTGCAATACTGCCCCAGGGTCATGCTTTGGAGCTGGACTCTGTGGTTGCACATTCCTCTGCTCTGCAAAGAATAAGAAACAGCAAGCAACAGCAGTCATCTCAGCCTGAGCCTAGCAACAGTAAAAAAGGTCAAACCTTTCCAAAAGGTTCCAAAACGGAGACAACCAAGGCAGAGAGTGGAGCCACTGCCTTCAGAGATGCTGCAAGCAAGAGGGAATCTGTTTCCTGCAGGAAGTTTTGCGTGCTTTATTGCTGTCTACAGAAATTACAGTGATTCCCTGGGGCAGCAAAAGCACATTGGGGTGGATGGGTCAGAGCACCCCCCATTCCAACCAGATCCCTGTCAGAGCACAGTTCACCAGATGATGAGCTGGGAAAAGCTTCCACCTTGCTCAGCTGGCAGTAAGCAGAACCCAGCAACACTTTAGCTGGAAAGGCAGGTGATTTCTATCTTTCCTCCTGATGTTTTCTGCCTCCCTCTTCTTCTGGTTTCTGGTATCATACCCCAAAATCTGCATTTAGTCCTTCTGGACTGAATACACTGAGCACTGTGTGCACTTTTGGGCACCACAATATAAAAAAAGACATTAAGCTGTTAAGAGTGTCCAAAGTGGGGTCACAAAGATAGTGAAGGGTCTGGAGGAGAAGCCTTAGGGGAAGCTCTGGTGATATCCCATGTGGAGCACTGCAGCCAGATCTGAGGTTGGCAGCACAACAAGGATGTGCAGCTTCTGGATCAAGTCCAGAGGAGGCCACAGCAGCTTGTAGCAAAGCAGGCTGAGACAACTGGGGCTGCTAAGTCTGCAGGAGAGATGGCTCTGGGGAGACTTCAAAGAAAATTGTGAAATCGTGGAATAGAAAAATTCATTAATGTATAAATGGATTTGGTGATTTCTCATGTGTTTTTCTTGTGCATTACTTCATCCTTCCTAAGGACAATTCGAGTGTTCTGGCCCTAGGCAGCCCTCAACTGGTTTAATGACTTCTGCAAACAATTATTTCTTCTTTCCCCTAACGATGAGTTTTCCTTGGGTCTGAGAATGGGCAACACAATATGAGATTTATCACCCAATTTTCCCCACTGCTTTGCACTGAAGTAGCTGTGAATGATGAATATTGTAGGATATTACAATTTTGCAAGGGTAGTTTTAGATGTCACATACCAGAGTGGTGGTCACCATCTCCTCAAACCACTTGGACTGGGCTTGATTGTAAAGATCCACACAGCGCATCAGGTCATCCCCTGAACGAGTCAAGAGAGCAACACATCAGTCTTTTCTAGCCAGAACTCAGAAGGAAAGTGCAGGTCAGGTTTTGTAGACCCCAAGGATTTGAAGATGAACCCTGGTGGAGCTCAGAGGAGTTCTGCTACATGGTATTTGTTACATGGACCAACATTTCAACCAAATGCATACACTTGATGTACAGCAAAAAAAAAGCAGTTGATTGGGGTGAGTATGAATAGGGGCAAAGACAAGATTTTGAAAGAAAAATAAAAGCATTAAGAGTAGTATTTTACCAAATGCCCAGAAATATAAAAAGACAAGTTACTTCAGTTAAAAAAAAACAAAAGGCATAGAGGGCAAAATATATATTTATATTTGAAAAATGAAGTAATTAAAATGGGAAATCAACAATGGTGAGTTATAGAACTGCACTCTGGAGGTGAGACTGCAGTCTAAGAGGTCTCTGTCTCTAAGGGGAGCGATGCATCAGGCCCAGCTGATGGATGAAGGGATGCTGACTTGCAGCCTCATGCATTCTCCAGCCTCTGGAGATGACAGATTCCAGCTGAGCTCCAGCTTCCTTCTGGGATCAAGGCAGCAACACAAGAAGCTGCAGTTCTTTCCATCTTTTTCTTTGCTGCAGTACTCTGCACTGACGGAGGGGGTGGAAAATTTGGAAAACAATTCTCAGAGATTGTTGCTTTCCAGCTGGGAAACTCTCTTTGTTCTTTAAATGATGCCAAATTTCTCTTTCCCTCTCTGATCTTCAGCTCTTCCTTGCTTGTTCAATAAAAATCGATTATAAACAATTTCTAAGAACCCAAGGAACAAAGACAGGCTGTGAATTTTCAGGTCAATAAAGAACATCTCTCATTGAGCCTCCTGTTGGTAAATCAGAACTTTTTTTTCTCCTCAAATGATTGCCTGTACACATGCTCACACTGCCAGTGACTTTCCCAGTCTCCTTAAAATCCAGACACCTGTCCTGAAGTTTTAAAAACCTCAGAACTCTAAAGGACCACTCTGCCGAGGAGCAGCCCTTGTTGAAGGGATGAAACATGGAAGCCCTAGCTAAAACTTATTTTCAGCAAAGTTCAGCTGTATGTATCAGCTGTGCAGATCTCAAAGAAGCTCCTGATGGATCCTGCAGATGTGGCTAGAGCCTCTGCAAAATATGCACAGGTCACAGCAAGTGGCTGTATCCTCAGCACAGTACAGTACACACTACAATATGCTCAGTATTCCTAGAAGAGAAATGATTTTAGTCACTGAGTAGCAGTAGAAAAAAAAGCAAAAAAATCACTTTCAAGGAAAAAGACAGTAATAGTAAGTGTAATAGGCACCCACAAAGTTGTGGGTGAGTGTGATTTAGGAAAGAACCAAGGAAGGAACTATGATTTATGGAAGAAACACCCTCAGCTAAGCTTTTCTGAATCTGACTTTGGAAGTTCCACAAACATTCAATAATCTAAGGACACTTTCATGAAACAGCAAGATAACTCACCCTACTTTTCTTGTTCTCACCTCAGTTATCAATAATTTGTGACATCTGAGCTGGAGAAACTAGGCTTGTTTCTTCTGAGAATTTAGCATCACACAGATTTGTAGCTACAATATTACAAACAAGAGCCACGTGGATGGATGGCAGGTGCATTCCACCTTGCTCTCGCCGTGTGCTGATGGTACTCACCTGCCTGGGTGGACTTCCGTCTGGCCTTCTTGATTTCCTCTTCTGTCTTGTTGCTGAGTTTCACCTCTAGCTGCTGTGTTTTCATTTCCAGATCCTTCTGCCTCTCTGTCAAGGCTTTCCGGGCCTTGGAGTAATTAAAAAAGATTCGATAGTTACAGAGAAAAAGAACTGGCAGCTGCTTTCAGCCGTCTAGGACTCCTTCACACAAGCATCTCTCAGCAAGAAGTCAGCAGCTTTGCATGAAACTGGGTCCTAACAGGGATTCAGGTTCTTACAACATCATGTGCAGTTCACAAAAGTGTCTTATGATCACAGAGGAGTCACCACCATCAAATCACAAATGCATCTGAACTCTTCACAGAGTTAGAAAGGCAAAGGACTAATGGCATCACTGCTCCTTAACAGCTTTCTCATTATCTCTGGAAGAAAAAAGAGCAGCAGCCTCTTTCAAATGCCTTAAACAGCATCATTACCAAGACACCTCTTCCATTCACTTTTCTTAGAATCTGAATCGTTGAAGTAATTTCAAGGATCTTACAAAATTTGTCTTTAAGTATGTTCAATGTACACCTATCACAAACTAACAACAGGAACTTAATTCAGAAAAACTTATTCAGGTTCATGCCAACAGTAGAAATCAAGAACCTGAGGTCTGGTTACGACTGATGACTTGAACTACTTTACACAGAAGTTTTTCAAGCTGTTAAAACCTGTTTTATCAGTACAAATATATATTATACAGCTGAATTAGTAAAGAACCTTAACAAATAAACATTGTTACATGCAGGCTGATAAATACATAAAAATCACTTGTTGTGCATCAATTTGTTATAAAACCTGCCACGTTTGTTCTTTATACTGTACTAGCATTCCAAACTAAACTGCCATGACTGTATTTTCTTAGCACCTTGCAGTTTTCTACAGTCACACCAGCCTAAATGTTACAGCACTGTTGAAGCATTCCAGGTTTTTTTTCCATGTGCAGTTCTGAGGCCCTGGCTGGGTCCTGCAGGTCTGGAGAGGGAGCTGCAGGAGAGCAATCCATGAGAGGCCAAGTGTTCCACAGGCACTGCAGCCACAGCTCTTCCTGCTCTCATTCCTTCTTCCCAAGGTTATTCCCAATTCACTTTCCCAATATTGCTACTGAGTTGCTTTGCAGACAGGAATGTGAAGAACTTTGTGCTTTGTGGAAAAATGCCTCCCTTGCCTACACTCAGCCTAATGACCTTGTGTATCCTGCAACAATTCTGTCCCCCAGGGAACTCCTGCTGAGCTTTAATGAAAGCACAAACAGCTTTGGGGATGACTGGGAATGCTATTTTCCTTCACAGTTTGCATCCAAAAGCAAATCTCATGAGAATACAGTTCAGCAGCTGAGGCACAAGCATCCCCATTTCTGCCAGCTGCTGGGGGATCATATTTTGTGGGTGTAACTCCCTGCACCACAACCTCAGCTACCTCCTGCTTCGTGTTTCATCAGCCCATTACTGGGTGCTGCTGCTGTTTGGATTTTTTCAGTGAGGATGCTTCTTGTGAAGGGTTTGTGATTTGCCAGACCAGGGTTCAGCTGCCCTCCTCAGCCATCTGCTCTTGGCCACAGAGCCAGGTGAGCCTTTGACCTGACCCTGCTGCAAGGTGTTCTAAATTTTGATGACAATAGATACACAAGAATAAGAAGTATTTGCATCAAATGTATTAGAAATGTATTGCCTCAACTTGGGAAGGGGAGGATGAACCAAAAAGCCACCTCAGCAGTGAGGATGTTTGCCCCCCACTTCCCAGATCTCAGCTAAAGACTGAACTATGCCTGGGGCTGGGCAGAGCACAGCTAACAGTGAAAGCCCTCAGCAGGAACAGCTGTGGTTCTTTGTGACAGAACAGAAACTCTTCATGGGGCAGCTGCTCTTCTGCTCAAACCAGCAGCATCTCAGAAAGCCTCCAGGCTGTTCCCTGCTCCCACCTTTTCAACAGCTGTGTAGCGGCTGGCCAGGTGCTTCCGCAAGTCTGCGATGTGGTGGTCACACTTCTTCATGTCCTTCTTGAAGTTCTCTCTGAAGTTGAGCAGGGGCTTCTCCACCTCGCTCTGAAGCTGGCAATGAAAACAAAGGAAGAAATGGCAGTAATGAGGAGCCAGGCTCCTCACTCTTCACACAACCACACAATTGTTAAACTGGAAAAAACCTTCAAGATCATCAAGTCCCATCGTTAACCCAGGGCTGCCAGGTCCACCACTAAACCCTGCCCCTGCAGTGCCACATCCACGTGTGTTCTGCACACAAATAGTGGGAAGAATTTAGAGGATGCTACAAGAGTTTTTGTGCAGTATTTAAGGAAAAGTAAAACAATGGAAAAGCCCCTCTCTACCTGGCCTGCCTACACACACAGATCACTCCAGGCTGCATTTCTTCCTTTTCAAAAACAATACAGGAGGACAAAGGGGAGCAAAAAGTATTTCACTAATTACAGTCCTGATGTCGAAGTTTAAGGCAGAGCAGTGGGTTACCAAGGCAGCAGCTGGTTGCCTGAGTAACCTCTGCTGAATTACTTACAAATGGTGCAGAGCTATAATTTTCCTCCAGAACATGGCTGTTGTGCTATCTGCCACTGTATGGAACTTGAACACCCACAGAGGTTAACAGAATGTAACAGGATTCAAGAGCATGTCACATGTGGTGGAAAAAACCCAGATAAATACCATAATTTGTAAAAGAAATCTCCTTGGGCATCACTAGAGATAAAACCCAAAAATAACATGATGTTCCCAGCACACTTTTGAGAAAGGCTAATGATATAAAAAAAAAGAGTTCTGGTTCTCTTCCTTCCAGACAGGTAGAGTAGATTCTTGCTGAGAAGCCAAATGCTACCTTTCATTTCTTCCTTTGCAGTAAAGTGTACAAGCACTAGTTAAATTTACTGGCTGGAACACAGAGCCCAGCTGAACAACATCTAGAATCAGTTTTACTTCTTTTTTATGAAAAATAAAGGCTAGATGTGTTTCAATTTACTCATCAGGTAGACTAAATAAACTGATTTTGGGAGGAAGATTTGGACAGAGTTTCAGTATGTTTGTTCACCAGCTTATTAATTCTTCTAAATTTGTACCACATGCATGTGTATTTCCCCCAGTAACATGCAATGAAGGGAGAGGCCCAGCAATTCAGGGCAAAAATCTCTGGAAAAGAAAGAACCATCTACCTTAGAAGAAAATTTGAGATGAACCTCTGCTTCATCAGCTAAACTCTTCTTGAGCTGAGCCCAAGCTTCTCCCAGTGTGCTGAAGGAAGAGAAGGACAATGATCAGTCTCTCCCCCAGCCATCCTCATGGGATCTGTCAGACAAATCTGGCACAACACTTTGTACCATGTCCTGATCAGCAAGATCATGGAAAAGGGTAATAGAAATCTGAGAAAACAACCAACCTTTGTGACCAAGGCAGAATTCTGTTGGCACTGTTTGCAGCAGATCTTTGAATTGAGTTTGAAAACACAATTCATGACGATCTCCACTTACAGAGCCTCCACAAGGAAGATCCTTCAGTATCTTACCCTTACCATAACAAAGTTTCCAGCAATGAAGTTTTGCCACTGCCTCTTCTACTTTGCACCCTCCTTCAGAGAAAAGACTTTCACTTCAGATGAAAAGTCTTGGAGAAGCTTTTCAGCACTTGAAAATTTCTCCATTGTCTTTTTCTTTCAGATTATTTTCTTTCAGATTATTTCCAAGATAGTGGCAGCTGAGGCACACTCCTCCAGACCCTCTATGACAACGAAGACTCCTCTTGAAGCATCATAACCAAAACTACACTGCCCCCAGTACAGTAAACTCCAGTGGCTAAACTGGTAACAGTTTATTTTGTATCAGACACTCTTTTTTCTACGTATTTCAATATGATTGCCTTTTTAGATAACAGCATGAAGTTGTTGATGAATAAGCTTGTGATTCACTATAGCCAGATCCTTCTCCCACAAACTGTTATGTAACTGTATCTTTCACATCCTTTGAAAGTATAAAACCCGCTGCTTTGTCCTCATTAAAATGCATCTCTTTTTTTCCCAGTTAATTTCTCCATTTTAACACAAGAATTCTGAATTGCAACCTTTTCTTCAAATTACACATACCGACCCTCCTAGCTCTGTCATATTTCTGATTACAGTAAATCCATCATTTCTTTGATCCTAGGTTGTTCATTACAAAAACATTTTAAAACCCCCAGAACTTAGGACAAACCCTTTGGGATCTCATTCCACAGCTACTTTCTGCAGCTTAGTTTCTGTAAGCAGTGGGGTTTTTTCCTACCTAGTTTTTTGCACATTTATTTAGGCCACCATTTCTCTTGTCTGCCTACGAGAATCTCCCATCACAAAAAGCGATACTAAATTAAGAGCTGTGATGCTTGACCTACTCTCTTACTCCATCACTGAAGGAGTTTAGGTTGACTTGGCATTGTTCTCTATGCATACACAACAATTGCTCATCACCTTCGTTTTCCCCAAGTGAAAGTTTGATGGTTTATTTTACCTCTTTGCAAAGGTAAATAAAGCAGAGCAATCTACAATTCCTGGCTCCTTCTATCTCTTCCCTTTTCAAGGATAATGAGATTTGACTGTTCCTGATAGCCTGAAAAATCACCTGTCATCTGCAATCTCAAACTAATGATCTGTCACCTCTTGTGCTGCTGCAAGGACTTGAGTCCTCAAATACAGTGTTCATCAGCTAAACAACTTAGATACACCTACAGAAGTGTTCCAAATATTTCTCCTTCCCTGAGGTCCTCTCCACTGGCCAGTTCTCACTGACTCTCACCCTGTTATCTGATCCAGGAAGAGCACAGTGCCTTCAGCTCCACACACCTTGCACCAGGTCCCTTCCAGTTCCCTATTTCAATGTTTCTTAGGCTTGAGGGCTCATTCCCTCCCTTTTCACCTACTCTGCCCTAGTTTCCTTCCCCTTCATTTTTTCAGTCATTCCCTCCCTCTCCCATTGGGGGTAGGAGAAAGTGGAAGGATGATGTGGAAGAAAGTGGGTTTAGCTGTGCTAGGATCAGGTGAGCATCCACTCCTAAGGAGAAAGGAGGACAGAAACCATTGCCAGTGTAGGTGCTCAGGGCAGTAACAGCCCAGTTATCCCCTTGCAATTTCTGTCCCTGCCTCCTGGAAGCTGAACAGAACATCTCATGCAGCTCCAGTGCTGGCAGAAACACACTGTGTCAAAGTTGTGGTGAGGACAGTAATTTCCAACTTTGGCTTTCAGTGCCAGGGTGAAACACACAGAGCTAGCAAGTTCTGATCCTTCAGGAGTGGTGTCTTTGCATTATTACTGGAGAACTGTAATTCAGTCTGAATTGCACTGCCTAATGCCTTCTTAACAACTTCCAAGTGTGAAAATGTTGGAAATAAGAAGCAGTCTGCTACTTTTCTTGAAGGGCCAGAACCCTGATGAGAAGACTTCTTTATCCTCCCTCTTGTCTGTGCTGCTCTGATTGTACCAGCATTGATCTTACACATCTACTCTCAGTAGTATATATTTATATATTCTATATATTCTTCCATTTTCAAAGTAATTTGGTACACATACATGCTAATCCTGGAAGGAACTAGTCCTGGCTACAACAAGGACAGCATATAAACTTGTTTGGAAAGGCAACATTTTAGACACATATTCCTAAAAACTTCTCATTGACAACTTAAAAAAAAACAAACCCAAACAACTCTGAAGTTGCATCTTCCCCAACATGCCCAGGGTGCTAATCTAAATAAACCTCTTCTCTATGGGAAAGAGCTGGAGAAAATTACATGTACCTGCGTGGGAGAAATGTCTTTTATATTAAAATTTGTCTTCTGTGAAAGTCACAGAGACACACTTACCCTTCTTCCTGAGCAGCCAAGGAATTCTGAGACAGTTTGGACAGGTTCTTAGCATATTCCTCCTCAATCTTTATCCTACACTCACATACACACAAAGAGAAAATAAAAAGACAGCAGTAAGTAAGCTTTAAGGCAGAAACCCACACACGTAATTTGAAGAAAATTCTCTGCATTTTAACAGATTTTGCCACAGGAATTTTCCTTTCAGTCTCAGGGCTTGGCAGCACCAGTTTGATGAGCCGTCTTCTCCCCCCATATGCTAAAAATGCAGAGGCAAGAGCAGGGCTATATGCAGAATGGCATGTGAGACAAAATTAGCTGAAGAAGCTACAGTTCTGGAGAGCAAATAACAAGGACAGAGTGTTTCTGCTGTGCAACACGGGCTGTCTGCAAAACCAGAAGCACGTGGTTAAGTCTGCTGTGAAATGTGAGGCTGCACATCCTTGAGGCAAAAATGAAGGAATGTGGCGACCCAGGAAAAATCCAAATGAGATTTGAGGGGTTGGAGTGCACCTTTCTTAGGGACACCAAACACTTCCTGCTCTCTGTTAGGGGTGGCAAAGCATGGCAGAGAGCTTCTGTCAGCAGCACGAGGCCGGTGCATCCCGTTCCTCTCATCCAGCCCACTCACTGTCCTTGTCTTCACTCACTGGGAGGCACCAGGAACGGGAGCTGAGCTCTCCAGAGGTGAGAGCACAGAAGAGGGGAGGTGTTGGCACACATCTGCTGTGGGAATGACTGCAGGGAGGAGAAGGAATGCAGCTGTGGAGTGAGGGGACAAGGGTATGTGCTGACAGCCCAGCAGGGAGGAATGAGCAGCTGCTGGTGCAGAGGTGATGGGCATCATGCCTGAAACCACCTTCCCTGAGTTCTGCTGCCACTGAAACAACTGCAAGGTGCACAGCAAACAGTTGTCAGCTCGCTCAATAGAACATTTCTGAGAGAGCTGTGTGGCCCCCAGGAAAAAACCTCCTGATTCTGTGCAAAAACCTGCTCTGAAATGTCTGTCCACAAAGACTCAGAAGGTGGGGTATTTCTGGCATGCAAATTTACAGGAGCTAGTTGAGCAAGTGCACTTTTGAGCTAAAAGGAGTCCCCTGAGCTAGCTGAGAGGGATCTGATGCTCTGGGCTGCTGAAAATATCCTGTTGGATGGTGTGGGAGGGGAAATGCCACGCTGTCGTCACGCTCACAGGAGTTCAGGGGAGGGAGCAGATCTGGGTGCCACAGCTGACAGCTCCACAGCAAAGCCATTGATTGGGATGTCCCTTCCAGCAACTGACTGTGATGAAGCTGGCTGAGACCCAAAATGACACCCAGCTTGGTGTGACACAATACTGCAGACCTTACCCAGGAGCTGGGGGTCCTCTTCTTCCCCCTCCCATGAGGACAAAACCAGCCAGCTCCCCACGCCTGCTCTAAAACAAGACCAACACAGGCATCAAAGGCTCAGCTGCGTTAGGACCTCACTGTGAAAAGGGCCTTATCCAGGCACATTTCATCTAATGTACTTTAAAGACCTTCTTCAGGATGAGACTAATCTTGTCTGAGAAGTGACAATTTCTATGGACTGGAAAGACAGAACAGGTCAAAAGTAATAAAGGTGCAAATGTCTCTCCCCAGAGCCAAGGCTCACTGCTTTTGGCTCAATTCTCAGCCAAAGTTCTAGTCTACAGCCTTCATCCTGATGAAATTTGTCTTTAGGATGCCTTTGAGTGATTTTCTGTGGATGCTGGATGTTCAAAGGTGCAACAGTCTGCTGACTGTTCTGAGCTGCCCATGCAGACCCTCACAGAACCTGTGTCTCAGTCCTTTGTCTCATGAACAGAGGAGTAGCTGACCATCTTCCATCAAAAGGTCTGCTGTGAAAATACTGAATTTAAAATCCTGTCAAGTTCTTCTCTGCTACTGCTGAAGCTGGGGAATTGTTGAATGTAGCAGGACAGAAGCAAGCCTGAAGTCTTCAGAAGGGAAGAGAGTGGGTTTAGATTGGATATTAGCAAGAAACTCTTCCCTGTGAGGGTGGGCAGGCCCTGGCACAGGGTGCTCAGAGCAGCTGTGGCTGATCCTGGATCCCTGGAAGTGCCTAAAGCCAGGCTGGACATTGGGGCTTGGATCAATCTGGTCTAGTGGAAAGTGTCCCTGCCCATGGCTCTGGGAAGGGTGAAACTGGATGAGCTTTAAGGTCCTTTCCAACCCAAACCACTCTGTGATTCTCATGATTTCACAAACACACACAAGGCACCCTATGCCTGGTGCCATCAGTGCCTGCCCTAAACGTGGCACCAGGAAAGCAAAGCCTCTGGCTTTGATGGAAGAGCTCCTCACTGGTTGCAGCTCTGGCCTAGGCTCCAAGATTTTTTCAGGCATTTGAAGTGTTACATGTACTGCAAATGGATGGCACTACTAAAAGGGCAGACTGCCTGGTAAGGAGAATAATCTATAAAAGATAAAAATAGAAAGGTAAAATGTCTATAGTGACAAACCCCAAATGTAAGAAATAAATTATTCTACCCCAGCCTGGTTTCCTGTCACCACCTGTAGCCAAAAAGGGGCTAAAAACCAAGATAAACCTCAAAGATGGGAAAAAAAATCTGCCTCTTGACCCTGCCTGATATAAACACACTGCAAACTCTGGATTGTGGTGACTGTGAAACACAAACATGCCAGAACTCCTGAGTCCATTTTCAGACATCCAAGTGGCTGGCAGTAATTCCACCTTCCTAACAAAAAAGCTACAAGTTCTTGTTTCCACTCATTTTTTGAAAACTTTCAGGATTTCACTCCCTATATAGTCAGAAGCATTACAGATTTTAAGTGCATTTTGACCGTCCTGACTTTACTAGCTCTAGTTGATTTTTGGATGTTTATTTCCTGTTCCCTTTTACATTTTTCTTTATTTTGAAAAAACGTACTTTGTGAGCCCACACTCAAATAATTTCAGTCATGACATATTATGGTGGATGAAGAAAAACCAGAGAGCTGCAAAAGGAGGCAAAGATGATCTGATGTGACTGGCACGCAAGAAGAAGCTAAATAGGTTAAGACAACAGGGGGAACAGAGAGAAAAGGTGGCAGAAGATATCTGACAGACAGCTCCACAGCTGCCACTGAGGAAGACTTGTGACTGTGAGTCTTTTTACACTGTTCCTCCAGATTAGGAGGGAACAATGAAATTATCAGACAACAGAAGCATAATTACTTTTCCTGTAGTGCAGAGACTGCAGAAGTCTTCCACAAATGGCTGCAGACAAAGAGTGAAAGGTGCACACCTGTATCTGCTCAACATGGCAGAAATAACCTGCTATTTAACTTACATTTTCTAAACATAGCACTGCTTAATTAAAAAGGTAGTAAGATGCTGTTCCTTTGCTAATGGAAACACTGCTTCTTATACCTGGTGCTTTACAGGGCAGCCTGCAGATTTTTTTGGCTGTTTTGGAGTCCTTCCCTGAATGCAAATGCTGGACCTTACTTCCACTTGATTGAAAGTAATTCCTTCGTGCCACCAACACACTGGATTTTTCAGTTCAGTGTATTTATTAATTAATTTCCTCCTTTTCTTGAAGTCTGTCTTCCTAAAAGTTAAAGTCTGTGGCTATTTGACTTTTATAACCCTACCTCTGTCAACAAGAACTGAATGAACATTCAATTGCTCAGTCTGAGCAATATACAAGAAGCTCCTGTAAAAGCATGTACTTGATAAACCAAATTTCAGTTAGCTTCCCTCTTGTTGGATATTTGATGAAGAAATCTGGTTATCATGTCTTATACCAACATCCTGTTGAAGGACTGTTTTTAACACCTGCCTGAATCTCACCTCCAGCAGGCTGATCACACAAAGAGCACTTTACTGGACATGAAAATTCCCAGTTAAATGTGATCTTGTGTTCCCCAAGGCACCTGATGGTCATCATGAAAATGTGATCAGTATTTCAGCCCTCTCAGCTGGGAACACAGAGGTTCCCCTGATGGCCTGAGCTGTTTCCATGAATAATTCCTCCTGCTCAACACCATCCTCCTCCTCTTCCACACAGAACAATCCTGTTCCATTGTTACAAACAGATGAAAAACTTATTAATCTTCCTGGAACTCCCATCCAGGCCCTCTTCACACTCAATTCCCAACCTTTTTTTGTTTCTAGCACACAGTGGATCTTTTCTTTCCTCTCCAGCATGCCAGCTTCTTCTTCTGCTGAGGACAGACACACCTCCCCACAGTGTCAGAGCTGCTCTCCTTGCTCTCTCTTATTTCACACCAACTTTCCCTTCCTCTTGAATGCGTCCTGCTTTTATTTCTGTCAAATTTCATTATATATTGCTTCCTTTGAAGCAGCTTTCCCCTCTTCTCCCTGGCTATCATAATTCTGCTTGCCTTCCCATCCTCTCCCATAGCAGACCTGTTTCTCAATTGTATTTTTAATGTGCCAGGTGGTCCTTTCTTCTACCTGTGGTCACATTAATTGTCTCTTGGACTGTCTTATGTCAAAGGCTACAGAAACCTCATGTGAATGCTGGGCCCTGTATCAGATCACCATTATTGCCTGTGGCACTTTGCATTCTCCCACTGCTGCCACATCCTCAGCACAAACAGAAAAGGTGAGAGGGAGAAACAAAACAAACTATAAATGAAGCAACAATCTGCATGTTCTGCCCAACTGAACTGCACCCTGAGAAGAAAAGGATCCAGGGAGACCTCAAAGCCCCTCCAGGGCCTAAAGGGGCTCCAGGAGAGCTGGAAAGGGACTTGGGACATGGGATGGAGGGACAGGACACAGGGATTGGCTTCCCACTGCCAGAGGGCAGAGTTAGACAGGATAATGGGAAGAAATTCTTCCCTGGAAGGGTGGGGGAGGGCTGGCACAGGGTGCCCAGAGAAGCTGTGGCTGCCCCTGGAGCCCTGGCAGTGCCCAAGGCTGGGCTGGATGGGGCTGGGAGCAGCCTGGGACAGGGGAAGGTGTCCCTAGACACGTAGATGGCAAGGGGCTGGAATGAGATGATCTTTAATGTCCCTTCCATCCCAAACAATTCTTTGATTCCATAACCAAGCTCAAGTCCAAAGTGATGTCTTTTTACATCTTCCTCTAGTAAATTGTGCCTATGCTCCATATGAACAAATTGCTTTCGTACTTCTCAGACAAAAATTTCAGACAAAATACTTCCCTTCTAAGCATCACCTCCACTCTCCTTCTCTCCTGTTTATGCTTTCTCCTTGAATCTGCAGCTTAAAACCTCCTTGGTTCCCTCTAAACAGCCTTTGTGCAATACAACTCAGAGCATGAGACACAAGTGAGAGCCAGAGAAGCCTGGAAAGTGTTTATGAACATTAAAGAGATATTAAATGTTCATTAAGAATTTGCAGCATACCTTTTATGCAGTTTAAGCCTTCATATATTTAAGGAGTATCTAAATTGGGAAAAAAACACTTGCAATAAATACTTAATTTGATAACCAAGTGCTAGTTACCTTTCTCGAACAAACTCTGCCATTTCTTTCTGCATTTGTTTCCCTTTAAGTTGCTTTTGAAGAAGAATTTCAAATCCCGACACTGTATTGTTCCCTTGTGAGTCCTTCTTATCTGCCTGAAAGAAATAAAAGGAAGTTCAACAGAAAGCTTTGGAGGCCAAACCCACAGAGATGTGGCTCCAGCAGCAGCTGCCCAGCAGTGGTGCCTGAGGAATCCTCCCCTGAGAGCAGCTGATGGCCACAGCACCTCAGATCCTTTCAAAGTAATAGCCCAACACTCTCCTGCTCCTCTTGCTCCTTTCTTTGTATTTAAAAAAGGAAGTTTTACAATTATCTTTAGCCAGCAAAGGATGTGGGGCCGAAAGCAACAGCCCTGCTCTCATTTCTGCCCATGACCCTTCACAGCTGGGTGTCAGCCCCAAGGGCTCATCCTGCCAAAAGCAGGAATCGTGGAGCCAGCAAAGGGAACTCTCCTGGGGCAGAGGGGAGGACAGTGCTGCTCCTTCCAGGGGGAACACAGCCCTGACAGACCTTTAACAGACTGCCAAGTTCAGCTGTGGTTTGTACTAAGGAGAACAGAGCTAGTCTGCAGGGATCTGCTGTAAAACAAGGCAAACCAGCAACCTGTCCCATGATTTTCACCACACACCCCATTCCTCATTGTCTGCTTCTTCCACAGCTCCACTGGAGTCAGTGCTGCTGCAAGAACCAACACAGTTTTCTCTCTGTTGCCTCTTTTCTCTCTGCTTCCCTACTTCATCTCCTACCCTCTTCCAACAAACAAATTCTCAGAGAACATTTCCCTCAGCACTCTGAGTTTGCTCTGATCCCCCACGTGCTGCACAACTAGCCAGAGGAAAATGCCAGATTAATCAAAGCAGGAGACTGGCAGGACGCCCTGCCAGGCACCAGCAGGATGAGACAGTGGGAGAAGTGCAGATGATGGAAGAAGGAGAGCGGGCTGTGGGCAGACCATGACAAGGCCAAAGAGGAAATTCCTGCCAGCAGAGTTATGGGAGGATAAAAGTCTGCAAGTAAGGAGCTTTAACTAGAATTTCACTGAAATTGAGATGTGACCAACCCACGGAACCAAGCATTGGCTGAGCCTGAACAGGGAGGACCAAGCAGAGCAGGAACATTTGTAAGACACATGAAAAAAAATCAGTCTGTACACCATTAATGATTTAGGGTCCACTGGGATCAGAAGACTGGAAGAAACAGAAAAAAAAATTGTGATAACATGCCCATTGTCAGTGTAAGCCAGCAATGCCCTGTAATCAGCACTGAGCAAACACAAGGAGAAATGCTGCTGGGTCTCCCAACACTTATTTTTAAAAAGGGAAACACTTGTAACTGAAAACACACACGAGATTCCTAAAAGCTTCACTGTTGATTCCTTTTGTAGTATTTGTTGATTCCATTGTGGTTTTCCTCTCACTGCCCAGAAAAATCTTCTGGTGGAAGAAAAGTTTCCCACTGGAAGACCATTTTCTATCAGCTCCACACTCCAAGGACTACTGCATCATTTCAATGCGATTCAGGAACCTGAAAACAGACCTGAGCACAAGGGGGCACACACAGACACTGAAGACTTCGGATGCTCCTGGCTCAACATAAGCTACAAATGGGCCTGTCCTTCACAAACCTCACCCTACAAATAACCCTTTTATTATCTGACTTCTGGATTATCTTATGGGGAGAGCTGAACAATTTTAAAAAGTTTTTAACTATCTGTTTGTTTTAGAAGGGGCAGCTCCTGCTTCTTTGTGTAACCCTGGGTCTCGTGTTCTGGGAAACACTGAAATCATTCCCTGCCAGCCACCTTGCTATCCTTTGGACCTGTGGATCTGTTGGAGTGAGTCCAGAGGCCATTAAGCTGGAACACATCTGCTCTGGAGGTAGGCTGAGAAAGTTGGGGCTGTCCAGCCTGGAGAAGAGCA
The DNA here is from genome assembly GCF_049639895.1 of Pseudopodoces humilis. Taxonomy (NCBI): domain Eukaryota; kingdom Metazoa; phylum Chordata; class Aves; order Passeriformes; family Paridae; genus Pseudopodoces; species Pseudopodoces humilis. The sequence continues at coordinate 9,348,720 of NC_142220.1, forward strand.
GGCTCTGGAGAGACCTCAGAGCCTCGTCCAGGGCCTAAAGGGGCTCCAGGAGAGATGCAGAGGGATTTGGGACAAGGGACTGAGGGACAGGACAAAAGGAATGGTTTCCCACTGCCAGAGGACAGGGATGGTTGGGATATTGGGAAGGAACTGTTCTCTGGGAGGGTGGTAAGGGCTGGCACAGGGTGCCCAGAGCAGCTCTGGCTGCCCCTGGATCCCTGGCAGTGCCCAAGGCCAGGCTGGACAGGGCTTGGAGCAGCCTGGGACAGCAGAAGGTGTCCTTGCCATGGCAGGGATGGGACAGGGAAGATCCCTTCCAACCCAAACCATCCTGGGATTCTGTGATTCTATCCCCTTCCCGCTGCACTGTCCTTTTGCCTGTGGTATTTTGAGATGTGTGGCTTGTCCTACATGCTCCCTATTTCCTGAGCAAATCCATCTCCTGAGAACTGTCCTTGCCTATCTGGACACTCCTCTGATGATCAGCCACATCTCAGACTGGTCAGGTGTTTCCAGGAGATCTCCACTGGCATCCCAGTCTCCCTGGTACTCCCTGAACACATTGTATGTCAGCCCAAATTCTCCCTTACCTTGTAGCACAAATCAAGCTGTTTATTCCACATTCTTGGAAGCTCTGGAGCTGCATGTGGCATGTGGCTGGCTGCCTACTTACCCAGAAATAATCACAGTAGCTCCACTCTGAAGGTTTCAGCAACTGCTGCTCTGGCATTACGTCAGGGTGGGGGAAAGTCACACAGTTGATCTGTTAAAAAAAAAAAAAACAACAACAAAAAAAAACCAGAAAAAAAGAGAGTTAGACAGTAATGAAATTTAGCTTTTAATGAGAAATATGTAAATAAAAAGTTATATCCACATGCTTTCCATCAGAAAATCCGCAGTGAATGCATGCCAGTGAAGAAAAATTGGTTGTTGCATGGAAACAGCAGCTAAGTATTCCCAGAATGCTACTCTCTGCAAGCAGCAGTGTTGGATCAGGGGGAAATAAACTACCCATCTCACATAAGGAAAACCTACTGGATTTGGAAAGCACCACGCAGGGAGTTCTCCCAGATCCCTGAAAACTGTGGTAAAAAGCCTGGTGTGAAACACCCTGAGCACAGAAACACAGTGAGCACCAGAGAGCACTGCAGGCACTATCAGTGCAAAACACCCTTGGCTATGCCAGTCTCCTACAGGATGACAAAAAAACTCATTATTTTTTCAGTGCACAGCCCTTCAATCTCTCTCTAAGACCTTTTCAGATGGAAGTGATGCTCTGTGTAGAAAGGAGCAGGGGCTGTCTGGAGTCAGTGAACCTTCAGTGTGCAGCAGCCACAGCAGTCTGTCAGACAGGACTCATCACACGCTCATTAAACAACAGCAGAAAAAAGTCCAAGTGCTCATTAAGTTCTCCCAGCCTGATAACAGCACAGTGATGGCAATGAGCACCACAGCTACTGCAGAACTTGCTGCAGAACAACCCTGGACACAGCCAAGCCTTTCACAGGAAGCACCAGCAAGAGTCAGAGCTCACTGCCAGTTTGTAATGCTCACCCCAAATCCCTGCTGGGCAGGTACCCTAAAATCAGTCCCTCTCAGGGTCATGGGAACTCTGAGAGCACTTGAGAATTAATCAAGGGATCAAGAGATATGGGGATGGGAGACTCCCAGATGTAACCATCCGGGGGTGAGGGTTTGTTTTGGATCAGTCAACAGTCACAGGAAATCCACACACAAATCTGTGGCCCGGGCAGACCCAAAGGCAGGGCTTACACCCAGTGCATCTGCCTTAGGGCTATTTAGAGAGGATCAGAAAGGATGTGGGTGCTGACAGTGCAAACCCACCACGCCAGAGTAGACAAAACCTTTGGCTGATACAAGGCTGCTCCTACAAACCCACTCTGGTTCTGCTGCCTCTGCCCAGGCTGGAGGTTCAGCAGCTGTCCTGTAACAGTGCAAGACCTTGCTCCACATAAATCACACTGCCCCAGAGTCTGCCAAGTCCATCCCAAAGCAGGCTGAGGACCCTGTACCTGTAGTGTCTTCAGCTGTCACCACAGCTAGATCCTAAACCATGTGTCTTCCTTTCCAGCTCCTGTCAGGCTTCAAACTGAGCTGCAGGTCAGAGATCTGGGTTTTGCAGGCAGTGGCCATGCACTGGTGACCCTGCACCTCCAACCAGGAGCCAGCCTCCAGCCAGAGGCAGAATGTCCAGCCAGAGCCAACACCTCCAAGCAGAGCTAGCACCTCCAGACAGTGCCAGCTTGTCCCTGTTCCCTTGTGTTCCCCATCAGGAGAGTCATGCACCAGGAGTTACAGAACATCAGCTCAGTTCAGAGCACCATGGCCATGCTCTAACCAACTGCACCTCCTGAGTGTATTCTGCAGCCTTGAACAGAAGTCTGGGCATCACAGAATCATAGAAAAATAGAATATCTTGAGTTGGATCATTGCATCGTGGCACTGCGCACCAGGACAGGGAGGTGATCTGCAGTGGGGGGCACAGGAGCTGTATCAGCACCTTAAAAATCTTCAGAGAGAAACAGCATGGGAAATTCCCATTCCTTGCTAAAGGCAATGCCTGTTCCACAAAAACTGAATCTGTGTCAGCTGGAAGCTGCTGATTAGAGATGCGACAGTGAGTCTCAGTGTCCTGAAGCAACAAGCACAGACTCACTGCAAATGCCAAGGCTGGACTGATGACAGTGTCCCACTGCAGTGGACAGAACTCCAGGAATGCAGCAAGAAGTGGAACAGTGAGCATGCACATCAGCAGGTGATAAAAGTAGGGTTAATTCAAGTGTTTCTCAGCGTTTCAGGAATAAATCAAAATATTCTTCAATTCTCCAAAGACTGAATTGTCTGGAAATGATGCTGAATTGTCTGGAAAGAGTCATGAGGCCATTTGGGTCTAGTATCACTTTTAGAAGGGAACTGGTGCCAGAATTAAAAAATCAAAAATGCAGAAGGCTTTTACAATCTCAAAAAAATTAAAAAAAAAAAAAAAAAAAAAAAAAGTATTATGGTAAACTAAACTTTACAGAACTTACAGCTTTTTACACCAAGTCCCACCAGGGGGCACGGAAATTTTCAGAACTCTAGAAATATTACTAAAAATTACATTTGACTACATAGGTAATCCTGTGATCTTTCTTTCCTTTCCTTTCCCCAGATTTTTTATGCTTAAACAAGAGCTCTTGGATTGCTATTCCCCAGTATTTCTAAAACCTCTCAGGATTTCCCAGCAGGAGGGAACACCAGGCTGGCACCGAGCAGCAGTAGCGTGACGGCGTGGCATTCCCCCCTCCCAATCCTCCCTCAGAAATGCTCCTTTTCCTTCCTCTAAAAGCAAAGAAAGCTGAAAAAAAGCATTCTGCTTCACCAGCTTGGTCCCATTGATGAGCTGAGTGATGCTAAGAGCAGCCAAAGCATCTCGTGATGATGTCCCCATGTGTGACAGCATTAAACAGCTCCATCAGTCCCATGGACAATGACACAAACACACTGCCCTCACTAATCTGGAGAGATCACACTTTGCTCACATCCCTGAGAGCTGTCTAAGCTCCATGCAAGCTCCAAATCCAAACCTGTGGCAGTGTGGATATCTTAACAATGCTGACTTGCCAGCAAGGCCTAACAAAAGCTTGCAGAAGGTGACTATTACAGCTGTAATTGCCAGTAAGAAACAAAACAAATTAAAACATGTCTCTCAGATAATGATGGAATCACAGAACACGAAGAGAAAACAAGGTGTGATGACCTGCATTGCATTCCCACAAGCTCCACTGGGACAGCTGAGGTGATTATCAGCCTCACCATGATATTAAGCTCTTATGCAGCCTCTTTGTCAAAATAATGGCTGTTGTCAGCTTGCAACAAAGCAAAATTAATAACAGGACACAAGCAGGGCAAAACCCCAAGGAAGAGCTGAGCAAACCTGCTGGAGGACAGCAGCTTGTCCTTCCTGGTGCTACGAGTGGCACCAGAAAATCTGAGAGCCACTGGATCACAGAGGACAGAAAGTACAGAGTCAGAGAAGGAAAAGAACATGGTGACAAACAAACCTGAGGGAGGACACACACAGAGGGAATCCGAGAAGCAGCACAGATTGATGCATTTCTCCTGACAGGCTGTGTGCCAAATTCAGTGGATTAAAATACTTTTGCCTGTGTACTGATCAGAAGCAAATGTGATGATACTCTGAACAGCTGAAAATTCCAGCTCCTATTTCCCATGAGTACACTGGCAGTCATGGCAAAATGAGCTGTTTATGTTGTAGGTGACTCTTAATTATGTCTGAGACACAAAAGGGTGAGAGAAGATGAACAGACACAGGGAGCCAGGTGAATGCACAAGATTTGCACAGGAGCAACAAACTTTGTTGGCTTGGACGTGCACATTAATCTCCTGGATTTCAGAGTCTCTACAGGCTTTGAAGTCATTGCCACCACTTACCAGTAAAGGAGACATTGCCAAGCAACATGAATAAAACAAGAATAATTTGATCAAAGCTTAGATTATCAACTACATGTTTGTTACATCAGACACAGCATAAATAAATGAGCAGAGAGCAGGCTAATTTACTGTGCCAGGCTAAAGTGACTAAAGCAGGCCAACATTTTTGCTTATCTCTTCAACTAAAAAATGTACATTATTTTTTTTTTTTGATTTCTACACATTCTCAGCACCTTAAACACAGAAGAGATGTCCCAGATTGCCTCACTTCAGTATCTTCTTTACAATTTCAGCTGAGGCACAGGAAGTACAACATCCAACTCTACTAAGTGAGTTCATGTGGAAAATGGAACTATTTGGGTAAAAAAGCCAAATGCAAAGGCTGGAGAAGATCTCAGAAGAGCTTGGGCACAGCCACAGGCTTGGGCAGCTTCAACTCCACGAATTTGCCCTGGGTTTTAGATCTGGTAGAGTGATACTGCAGCTATGGTAACACAGAAGGGAGGAACAGACAATTCAAGTCCTCACTATTAACAAATCCATTTATTCCTTCCTATTTCAAAGGGAAAATTCTGCCAAAAGTGTGAAGGAGCACTCTTTACTTGGTCTATCTGTAGAAAGGTTCAGAGATTATTCAGGCCTCTGCCAAACTAGGGCTTTTCTGACAGTATCTACCACGGAGTCAGCCCCAGGGCAGAGGGGGGACTGTGCTGAACATGCAGCCCCATGCTGTGCTCATCACAACCCTGTGTGTGTCACACCGTGTCAGACAGAGCACAGCAGCAGGAAATCCCAAGTTCCTGTGCACAGGCTGTCCATCTTCCCATCTGCAGGGAAGCATCATCCCACATGCTCATTGATGTGTCCAGCACATGCAATCCAAACACCAGCATTTTCCAAGTCCTGCACTATCCTAATAAGGCACTAGAGAATATTTAAAAAGAAACACTCAGAATAGCTTATAAATCAGGCACCTTTCCCACTCTTCCAAGTAAGACACAGCTCTGATCCTCAGGTGACATCTCCCGGTATATTCTCCATTTAACTCTCCCTCACCTATTGTAAATGATCTCCAGCTCCCACAGACAACTCATGGCCAGAGGCTTCAGGAATCAGCTTCAGCAAACCATCCAGCCTTAAAACTATGAGTGCACCTTGAAACTCATTATAAAACCAGCACAGACCACACACCTGAAGTTTCATAACAGCCTCTGTTATACCCAGCTGGAGTTTCTCTTCCAAAGAAGATGGAAGACCATGTCAGTAACATTCACTGGCCAAAGAGAAAACACCAGATTATTCTTGTTGGTTGCACACAGATGGGAAATACTGCAGCTCCACCTGCCTTCAGGGTTTCCAGAAGCTGTGCTACTTAATGCCACTTGGATGCAGAGGAGGCAGATGCATCCTGAGGAAGATACTCCCACTCCTCTGCTGAAGGCGATGACGCAGCAACAGCTTGGCTGGACATCACCTGATGTCTGCAGCTTGTGTGCCACAGCATTTCGGTTTGAAGGGAGGTTTCCTGGACCAAAAGCCTCAAAGTAAATCACAAAATTCCCTTCTGCAAGATGTTCTGCCTGAGCACAGCTACAGACCAAAGAAAAGCATCTGACAGCAAGCTAAGGACATGCCCTGCAGCTCTGCTAACCAGAACATCCCCACGTCAGCTTGAGTGGCACTGAGCAAACAGAACCTCCTAGGAGACACTGAAAACACTTACACTGTTTTACAGTTTACACTCCATATAAGATTTATTTTCACAATGCTGCCCTGATGGAAGCAATGGCTTGGAGCAAACAGCTGTTAAAATTAGCTTATTTTTGTCTATCTGATTCATCCTACTTGAAAGCTTTGGGTTTCTGCTGGAGAAACGCACACCCAGTGACCCTGATATAAAACACAGTTCCTTGCTTTGCAGATGTTACCTGATGGCACATGGGCCAGCAAATATGGGAAACCTCCCTCAGAGAACAGCCTGAGTCCTCAGCCCTGTAAGCAGCAGGGACTACAAGAAAAACAAGCTCATGTTTGTGCTCATGCAGCCCAGTGGAAGCCAACCCTGTGTGACCATGTCTAGTCCCTCTGGACATGATGTGCAGCCCATGATTTACCCCAAACCCCCAATGTGAGCAGGCAGGGGCTGCATTCAAGGGCTGGGACATCTCTCCTGTCCCAGCCACGGCAGCCCTGGAACAGCTGATTCTCCTGAACATCTGCAAAAGTGTCTGCATGTACGGAGTTATACTTGCTTCAAAGCACAGCACACTCTCAATACACCAAGTAACAGTACTAACATTGGTAACAACCGATTTCAGTAACTAAAAACACTGATTTAAGTGGGTTTTTTTTCAAAACTGCTGAAAATTTTCCTCTCCTGCCCCAGAACACTGTACCTGCATGGCAGTGGCTGACCCACATCTCAGTCAGGGACACTTCTATGTGCTTCTTTTGAACCCTGGTCCTTGTCACCAGCAACCCAGCCCACTAACAAATTAATCTGCAGGCTGCATGTGACAATGCAGACCACAATCTCCTCCTCATAGTAACATGAAGAATGCATAATATTAAATTATTCCTTTTGTTCTCATGGACTTGATACCCTGCCAATACTTGAAGCTGCAAGCATGGTTATTGCCTCTCCTTTATTGCTGAAAATTAATTTATCAGTTCGTTTCTTCTGATTTCCATTCAAATAAAAGTTTCTATTACTAGCCACTTTCATTCATCTATTTTGATGTCCTTTCTGTTTTTAATCATCTGTCTTGCACTGAAGAGCCTGTAAGTGTTAATTGTGTTCCAGATGAGGTCACCAAGCACACAAAAGATATTAATGTCTGTAAACTAAGACACATCATACAATTGAGAAGATTTCCATTCATAACACAGAATCATAGAATAGCTTAGGCTGGAAGGAACATTAAAGCCCATCTTGTTCCACCCCCCTGCCATGGCAGGGACACCTTCCACTGTCCCAGGCTGCTCTGAGCCCCATCCAGCCTGGCCTTGGACACTTCCAGGGATCCAGAGGCAGCCACAGCTGCTCTGGACACCCTGTGCCAAGGCCTCACCAACCTCGCAGAGAACAATTTCTTCCTACTATCTAATCTAAATCTCCTTTCTTTCAATTTAAAACCACTGTTCCCTGTCCTGTCACTACATGCTCTTGTAAAAAGTCTCTTCATTGAGTCAGTTATACTTAATTATAAAGACTAAATGTAAGATTAACTTCACACTGAAATATAAAACCTCTGCCTATACTTTCCACCAGAAACCTTACTTGGACACTCTGACACAAGAAACCTTCTTAACACCTCAAATACACATCGGGGAAAAAAAAGATCCTGCTCTGTCTGTCTTCCTCTAACTCTTCAGTACCTCTCCCAGCACAGACGCTGCTGTGGAGGGGAGATTTCGGATGAGGAAGTTTTTTCAGGACACCTGGCTCCGAGGCACCCCTTAAAGCACCGCGTTCCCTCCTGCTCATCCTGGAACCACCATTATTCCACAGAAAACCGCGCCCGGACTCCAGCGCAGGGCGGAGATCCCAAACCCTCCGTGGATTTACCGGCGTCTGAACAGCAAAACGCCGCGCGGGGCAGGATGCTCGGGGCACGGGGTGCCCAGCCCGGCATCCCCGCGTTCCCCGGTGCCCAGCTCGGCATCCCCGCGTTCCTCAGTGTCCAGCCCGGCATCCCCGCGTTCCTCAGTGTCCAGCCCGGCATCCCCGCGTTCCTCAGTGTCCAGCCCGGCATCCCCGCGTTCCCCCGTGCCCAGCTCGGCATCCCCGCGTTCCCCCGTGCCCCGCTCGGCATCCCCGCGTTCCCCGGTGCCCAGCCCGGCATCCCCCCGTTGCCCAGCCCCGGAGCCCCGCACTCACCGTCAGGCTGCTCTCCTTGCTCTGCCGCCGCGGCGCCGCCGGGGAGCCCGGGCTCTGCGGAGGGAAGCGGAGCGCATCATCGCGGCCGCTCTCGGAGCCCAGCATGGCTGCACGGGGCGGGGAGAGGCGGGTCCCATGGCACGGCTCGGCTCGGCTCGGCTCGGGAGGCAGGGATGGAGGGAGGGGGAGCTGCGGGAGGCCCCGGCTCGCTGCTCCGCCTCTCTCGCCTCCGCCGAGCCTCGCTGCGCGGCGGGACGGAGGCACCCGCTGGCGGGGCTGGGAACAGTGCCCTGCCATGGGATGGTGCCGGCACACCCCCCTGAGGACGGGGACGGGAGTCTTGGTGTCCCATGGGGTGGCACTTTGCTCTGCTGGGTACGAGAACGGAACGGGGATGGTGGCAGTGTCCTGCCGTCAGGCAGTTCCTACCTGTCTGTGGAATAGTGGCATCATATCCCCCTGGGGACAGCGACACAAACGTGCCCCACAGTCCCCGCGGGCGGGCAGTGCCCCTGTCCCTGTCACAGCTGAATCGTTCCTGGCATCATCGCTGGGCTGTGCCAGGGACTCCCACCCCAAATCCCACTGCCCCTGCACCCGGTGCTTGTCCTGGGCCTCGACACCCAGCAGCAGCATCATGCCTGGCACCACACACGTGCAGCTCCGTGGCTGTTGTGCTGTCCCCTTGGTGGCAGTTGTGACAACTCCAACGGGCAGCATTTAGCTGCTCTCTAGGAAGCCATAAACAAGGTCTGGCCCTGTGCCCAACACAGCATAGCTCCGCGTTGTTCTCAGATGTGGCTTTTCCCCCCACCCCCTGACCTGTTTCCAAGAAATGTGGCTGAGCTTGCTGGAGGGATCTTGCCAGCGTTTGTTTGCGTGGTGGCTGCTTCCCAGGTCTAAGAAAGCATCCTGGCCAAAGCCTAGGAGCTGCTCCACAGTGGGAGACAGCCCGTGCCAGGAACAGACAAGGAGGCAGTCAAAGCAGAGCAGCTTAGGATGGCCCAAGACACACAAGGAGAGAGAGAGAGAGAGTGGCAAAAAAAACTTTGAGGGTATGCAGAACAGCTTCTTGCAACCACGAGTTTATGATCAGATGCTTTCCTTACTAAGGACTCTTCTGCAAAAGCTGCCACAGCTCCCAGGAAAAGCAGCTTCCCAAGCAGGCGTAGACACAAGCTGTTCTGAGAATTAATGGCACCAACAGCCAGTTAGAGATTCAGAACTAATTCAAAGCAGGTTCAAAGCAGGGATCAAGCCAGGACTTCAATTTGGTAAAACCTGTAATAAAGGAGCAGTGGAAAGAAAGTATGGAGGCGATGAAGGGAATGAGAAAAGTCATGAAAGGGATTTCTGACAGGCTGATGGCTGAGTCAGCTGAGCAAAGCAGTGCATAACACCAAAAGGCTGAGAGAGCCTGGACAACAGAAGGCTCCAGGTAGGCTTAGTGGAAACTTTCAGTACCTGAAGTCAGCCTACAAAAAGCTGGACAGAGATTTTGGACAAAGGCCTGGAGTGATAGAAAAAGGGGGAATGGCTTCCCATTGCCAGAGGGCAGGGTTAGGTGGCATAGGAGGAAGAAATTGTTCTCTGTGAGGTTGGTGAGGCCCTGGCACAGGTGCCCAGAGCAGCTGTGGCTGCCCCTGGATCCCTGGCAGTGCCCAAGGCCAGGCTGGACATTGGGGCTGGAGCAGCCTGGGGCAGGGGAAGGTGTCCCTGCCCATAGCAGGGGTGGCACTGGATAGGCTTTAGTCTCTTTGAGCTGAAGCCATTCTGTGACTCTATGACTCCTCAGGTATCTCAGATGTGAATTTGAGTAAATAAGTATCTGTAAATTTGAGTAAGACTCAGCACTGGAAACAGAAGGTGGCAAATGTTGCTACAAAGGAAGTTCTGCAGAAGTTAGTTAATCTGACTGTGTTCCAAGCCAATACAAAACATGGGAGTCAGACACCTTGAGAAATTATGTATTTTTTTGGCACAAGGACTCACAAGGGACTTTTTGAAGGAAGCCGCAGCCTGCAAGTTTATTTGGGTTCTCTGAGGGAGTCTCCGTAGATGTGTGGACATGGGTGTCTGGTACTGCACTACATAAGATTCTAAAATGCTTTTGACCTAGTTTAGGTGCTCACTGTCTCCAGCCCGAGCAAATTGCTCAGAGAGACAGCAGCACAGGGAGTTAGTACAAGATGTTTGATGTGGAAGAAACAGGGTATCTAAAGAGCTGGACTGAGAACTTTCATGATGAGAAATGCTGTGAATCTAAACCAGGACTAGTGACCTAGGTGAAAGGCTGAAGGGAACTACTTAAGAGGCAGCATGTGAGAAAGAGAGCCAAGGCAAAGCGGGACAGTTGTCAGACAACACAAAACTTAGACCAAGAAACAGAGAATGCCAGAGAGACACCGAGAGCATCAGACAGGCCAGGTCCACATGGCAGCAGCACACCAATCAAACACACATTTCCCCAGGGGTATTTAGCACTGCAAAAGGACCCACCACTTTCATAGAGAAATGAAAACATAAAACTCAGGTCTGAGACCACTGGGGGAAACTCCAGAGGGTGGGGAAGCACAGCCCAACTGGAGTGTGATCCACCAGCTGTGGCAGTCACATGGTCATATGGTGATAGTTTGGCAGGGAGCAAAGAGTTTCATGGGAGGAGCTGGAAGAGGGCCCTGTGCTGCATCTGCAGACCTGTGGGGAGGATTTTCCCAGGGATATGATGCATTGCAAGCAAAAGTGCAGAGATATTTATTGGAAATCTGGACAAAAGATGGGGGAGGCCAACTGTCCACAGGTCAGCATGCTGTAGGTTAACTCGGGGTGATGTGCTGGGTGAGGCACTGAGGAGGGGCTGTGAAAGGATAGGCCAGAGTGGATGAAGTCATTGAGAAAAAAGCTTTGGATGAATTCTTTGTGAATACTGTATTTGGGAGGGAAAGCTGGAGCTGCAGGAAAATACAATGAGATACAGACATGGGCGGATGTGCGAGTGTTAAGAGAGGACTGTGCTGGACACAGGCCCAGGGTTCAGGCTGGAGTGGCAGGAAAATTCATAGGGTTGTTAATAGTGACTGAGGTGGCCTGGTGGATTTTTCAGAAAAGAGCGATAGGACAAAAAAATCCGAAGGACCTTGGCATTTTTTACTGTTACCAGCTGGACACAGAGACTAACTGTGCTACATGCAACAAATCTGTCTGAGCTGAGAGTTTCGAAAAGAAAATGACCTCCTGACTTCCTGCTCTGGGTGGATTCCTGAGCTACTTAAGTAGAAACCCATTTATTTTTGGATCCTGATGTTTTGGCTTTTCCCCAGAAACTTACCTGGGGGTCCCCACTGGCTTTTCGGAGGCTCATATGACCTGAGTCGAGCTGGTGTACTGGGGAGCCAGAGATGTAGTAGCCATTCACTGTAAGAAGAGATGGAGAGTTAGCAGGCTTGCTGCTGATAGCAAATGAAAAACAGCACAAATTTAACAACTAATCCCATAACTGAATATGCAGATACAGATCAGTGTTTTAAGACTTAGTTGCATTTCTCATTACTTGATTTGATTGATTAGATTAAAATAGATTGAATAGATTAAAATAGAGTGGAGTCTGTTTTGCCCATGACCATAATGAGTGATCTCTCCCTGCCCTTGTCCCAACCCAAGAGCATTTTGTTGTAGTTTTCACCCCCATTCAGCTGAGGAGGAGAGTGACAGTGTGGCTTGCTGGGTACCTGTCATCCATTAAAAGTACTGGTCCAAGAGAGTTGAGTTTTGATGTCAAGAAATGTGCAAGCCTTGCAATATGTTTATGGTTCCTGCATGGAACTATAAATTGCCTTTTCGTTTTTTTTGTTTGTTTTTTTTTTTAATATACTGAGCAAGGAATAATGCTCAAAATAGTGTTAAAACAAGATACTCAACTACATTATAAATCCTTTAGTCACAATTAAATACACAATCTTTGCACAGACCACTCACCCAGTTCTGCCAATAAAGATTTGTTTTCTAAGGAAAACATCCTCTAGCCTGTTTTATTTAGAGTCAGCTGGCAGCAATGGCCTTTATATTTAACACTTTTTAATCTAGAGTAAATTTTGCTTTCTTTGTCACTCTGCAGTACCCAAGAGCTTTTCAGTACAGTTACACATCTGACTGTTACTTGCTTCCCTGCAACCTCAAGTCAAGACAGAGATTATATATATGATCACCCCTGTAGCCATCACATGCTAAAACTCTTTGCTGTGCTTATGCTCTGCATGGAAGAGCATCAGCCATGTGTGTCTGCAGCTCTTTAATTTCCCTGCCCTGCCAGAAAGCAGAACTGAGGAAGTGCTTGTTGGGCTCCTCTTTGCCTCTGTGCTCCCAGAAGGAGCCACCCCAGCTCCTGAGTGGACACTTCAGACACCCAGACAGAAGATGGATGGACTGGCAGGGAAGAAACAGTCCAGAAGATGTGTCAGGAGGGAAAGCCCCACCATGTTTGCTCTGCTACACTCGCATGACCGTGTAGCCTGGAGAAGAGAAGGGTCTGGGGCGACCTTAGAGCCCCTCCCAGTGTCTAAAAGGAATACAGGAGAGATAGAAAGGGACATTAGGCAAGAGTCTGGAGTGACAGGACAAGGGGCAATGGGTTTAGGCTGTGGGAGGGTAGACTGAGATCAGAGATTAAGAGAAAATCTGTGAGGGTGGTGAGCCCCGGCACAGGGTGCCCAGAGCAGCTGTGGCTGCCCCTGGATCCCTGTAAGTGTCCAAGGACAGGGCTTGGAGCATATTCCATAACCTGGGATAGTAGAAGGTGTTCCCACCCATGGCAGGCAGGTGGAACAAGATGATCTTTAAGGTCCCCTCCAACCTGAACCATTCCGTGATTCTATGTGTACATCAAGTCTCTGTCCCACTATATGACAGCACGTTCCTTTGCTTTGCTGAATGGTGGAGAAGCAGATTCAGGCAGTGCAGTCAGGCACAGCATCAAACAGTACCTGCAGAACTCTTCTGTGACACAGGGCTCTTTGGAGTGCCAGGCACACTGCTCGGCCGCTCCCACGTCGTTTCTGTTGAAGGGAAATACCAGTGTGAGGGTGATGGAGGCTTTTGCACACACAGCAGAGTTATGACTAGTACACATAAACCAGGCTCTGACCCTCACTGGCCTCTGAACCGGGCTCTCACCCTGTGAGGAAGATGCCTGCACCTGCTTGCACTTCCTCTCTCCCCTCACATCTTCCTGCCACAGCTGCCAGCTGGGATGGGTGGAGGCAGCAGGCTGGAAGCTGCATCACTGGTTCTTCCAGATGAGTGCCTGGGAGCACTCAGCTGGCCTGCAGTGACTGCCTTTCCAGGTGCACTGAAACCCTTGCCAGCCGTGTTCCTCAGCCTGGGGACAGGCACCAAGCAGTGGCAGCGCCTCTGCCCCTGCTCTGTCCACGAAAGGCAGCTGTGAGTGCCTCTGTGGGTCCAGACACATATGCACAAGCTGTAGCACCTTTTTTCCCCAAAAAAATTATTTCCCTGGAAAATTTCCTTTTCTCCACTCAGGTCACTTAGCAGCTGGAATCTGCAAATGTTTGTCACGGGAGTTGTGACACTCCAAAGACTGATTCTGCTTCCCTCCCTTCAGCTGCTTCTGTAGTTTAACCATTCTGCTCATTTTCTCAGCAAATGGAAAATTGTTTTTGACCACATGCTGAAGACAGAAGATTTAAGTGCAAAACTTTTTAGAAGTTGTAAACAGAAGACAGTGGAGTGAGAGCAGCAACTTCCACAGAAGTCCAGCTAGAAAGCCCAAGGAACCATTCCTTTTGAATGCACATGTCAGTTCCAAATCAACGAAACAGCACTGATTGCCAGATGGTATCAAATAAGAAAATAAACAAGTCACTTTCATCAAATCTAAGGACTACTTGGCTGCTTCATTTGAAACTGCTGTTTCCCAAATCCCAACCAACAACCATCCAATTCTGCCAAAGCCTGAAATCCTGCATCTGTGTCAGTATTCTGGATGGCCGTGGTCAAGTGGTGATGGAGGAGAGCCCCTGAGGATTAACAGTTTAGGTTTGGCAATGAACACCTCCCTCAGGGCACATAAGGCCTCCTGTCCTCGGTCAGTGATTATCTGGGAATCAAACCCAAGAGATTAAATGGTTAAGAACCATAAAATGCCTATTTATATATATATATATATATATATATATATATATATATATATATATATATCCACATATGTACATGCATACATATATCTATATACATATAGATGTCTATGTATATATACATATATATGCACAGAGATGTCCTCAAGAGTTGTGTTAGGTTCCTTATTTCAGGAAAGGACTCAGGATTACAGATCCCAAATGGAAGCAGGTGCCACCTCCCACACCTTTAATGTCCCAGAGACACACGCCCTGCTCCTCCCAACCTTCCCCTCTCACCCCCTCCCTGAAACACAGCGTGCTTTTGCTTCCAAAGAAAAATACTTTGAGTTTTTTCTTCCCTTAAGTGCAAAACCTGATGAACTAGACGCTTTGCTGAGTCACAGGGGAATATTTAAATTTTAGCCTGTTTTTGTCAACTGGGCAGTAAGTAAATAAATTCCACACTAGGTCAATAAAGAAGCACTGAGAAGTGTCTTAACTAAACAGAAGTCAAATCAAATGCAAAGAGTTGTCTTTTATGAGTCAGCTTGGCTTGACTTACAGTCCACAAGTGCATGGTTAAATAAAGACAAATTCTAATTTACATTTACTGTAAGGCAAAGATAAACAATACAGTACCCACGTGTCTTGTAGATTTTTTTTTTAATTTTTAAATTGTTGATTAATTAATAATGTGAGTTGAGATCTGTGAGAAGGGAATTTGATGCCCACTGATGCTGAGCCCCAGTGCAGTGATGTTTTTTTTTGCCAGCACTGACTTTAATGTTAGTAGTAAAGCAAATTACCTTCATGTTTGGCTTGGGGGTTTCACACAAGCCTATCTACCTCCAGCATTTTTGAGACCCTATAGAGGAATGCACCTAAAAACCTACCAAATATATGTATGAAATGTAATTAATTGGTTAAAGAGATGTAGCTCAGTTGGCCACAGCATGATGCTAACACGAGGGTTTGATCCCTGTATCGGCCATTCACTCAAGAGTTGGACTCAATCCTTGTGGGCCCCTTCCAGCTCAGAATTTTGTGTGATTCTGTGAAAATTACCAGCTGCTTCTTGTAACTGGTCTCTGCTTTGCCTGCTGGCTGTTGTGGAGCTGCTGTGCAGTGCCTCATTCTTCCCCTCTGCCACACAGAGCATCCAGACACATAACTTAAGGGCAGAAAATTCACACATGAAAGAGCAGTGCCCAGTGGTAAGCAGATTTGTGAATCCAATTCAAAACATTCAGTGTCTTGACAAATTTTCCAAAATAAAATGACTTTGGAGTTAAGCACATTGAAAAATAAAAACAAAACAAAACAAAACAATGCTATAAAATGCATTAAATAGAAAAAACATATTTAATTGGTTAGGAAATGAACAAAAATGTTTTAATTCCATTTATTTTGAGCATTAGGAGAAAAAAAAGTCCACTTCTGTGCAGGGATTATTCTAGCAGCTCAGTAGGGATAGGGACTAATCTGGATCAGAACTGCACTGCTGGAATGCCATCTACTGGAAGCAACTATGTTTACAAAGGTAAAACTGTGACAAATTTCTCTGCAGCTTAGTCATGATTAGAAATGAGAGTGAGGATTAGAAGTGAGTGGGGGGATGACTTTTTTTTTACAGAGACACAGAGAAGGCTTGTTGAGAGATAATGCACTGTCTGATCCAGCAAAGGCAGAGTCTTGTCTGGGAGTACCACACAGAGCCTTCAATCCTGGTGCTTGGAAAATCAGAAGGCCACTTGTAACTCTGTGGTAAAAGAGTGATCATGGATTTTAGGAATAGATTCCATATTGGCCTGGATTTTATATCCCACACAATTTTCCCCAGAGGATGTTCCAGTCAAGCTAAAGCCTCGTACTCCAGGTGCAATTTAGTACAGGCAGACCAACACCAACAAGTTCTGTCCTCCCTTACCAGCCACATGTTAATTAGACCAATTAGGCAGTGTGGGAAGGAATAACCAGTAGTTTCTTTGAGAGAGATGACCCAGCAGACAATTGGAGACAATTTTTGACTGTGAAGGAGGATTGTGAACAAAAAGAAGTACTGCAGCCTTGGGAGATACCCAAGGCCAGGGCTAGGAGCCATCTGGTCTGGTGGAACATGTCTGTCCCCAGCAGGAGCTGGCACAAGATCCCTTCCAATCCAAACCATTCTGTGGTTCTGTGGAATTTAGTTAGTGAACAGCAAGGCAGGAGAAAACCACTTGTTAAAACTGAAATGACGTAGTAAAAGGAAAAACAGTTCAAAGATCTGAGCTCTACTGGCCAATGGAACCAGAGAGGATTTTCACAGAAGTGGTGAAACATTTCCTACCAGAGGAAAAGTGGAAACCTGTGGTGTTTGGGGGAAGCAAGTTCACTTCTGTTTGGCAGAATGAGAAATGACATGATGTGTCAGAGAGCCACACACTCTGGGATGTTGTGTTAGTCAAGAAACACAGCTTCTGAGAATATCCTGAAGTGGATGACTTTTGTGATCACACTGTGGCAGCTGAAGAATGAATTGTTGGTTCCTCTTCCATGAATTCAGTAGCACTCTAAGGTCAAAGGAGCTGCTCTCCAGCTTGAACATATATCAGCCAAAAGTCAAGGCTTTATGTACCAGCACAATCCCTCACAAATGTGCTTATATTCCTTTCAGGAATGCATTTAGTACCTCAGCATGGTGTCATGTGTAATTCTATTTTTGGAACTAAGTGCTCCAAAGTTTTATTCTCTCATCTACAAGAATGGGGCAGATCAAGCCAGTGGACCTCTGGGTCTGCTTACTGTGCAGAAACCTCTCCTGGTCTTAAAGATCTGTAGCACCTGCCCTTTGTCACCCAGCTACTGTTGCTAACTCACATCTTTATAAATAGGTTTGGAGTTTATTTTGGCTTTAACAGCAATAAACCTGTGATGCTGAGCAGCTCTAAACCCAGTTTCTGCCCTGAATAACCTGAAGCTGTGCAGGCTGCACAGGCCAAGGATGAAGATGCACAGACAGGGAGGAAGAACAGCAACAGAACATGTCCCCCCCCTCAATGCCACAAGAAGAAACCCTGAAAACTTCTCCTAAACTGCTCCTGCAAACAAGCAGGACTAGAAATCACATCTGCAAAAGGGTAGAACAGGCCCACACAGTTTTAACTCCTCCCTTGCAGACACTTTGCAAACCCTCCATAACCCTTCTGTGCTTCTCCACTGCATCTCCACACGCTCTCAGCAAGGTTTGTGGCAGGTCCATGGCTCCCCAAAGGGTAAAGATTGGTTGGCCCTGTGACTCAGAGGGAGGGCAATCAGCCCTGCTTAGAAAACAGGTTTTCTTTAACAGCACAGCACTCCCAGCCAAAACCTCCTCTGCCTGAAGCCACCATGCTCTGAACCTTGCCTCACCAGCCAGGAGCAGAGAACTGTCAGGGCTGTCACACCTCATGTCCCCTTTCTGGCTAAGATCTTCCCCCCATTTGTGATGAACTGGCAAAATTTTCATAGCACTTCATTTCTTGATACTGTGTGGGGTAGAAAAAAGCCCAAAGGAATGGCCAAGGGAGTGTGGGGGTTTGGGCATGTAAGGAGGGAACACCACTCACAATGTCCTGAGACTGGTGTGAACCATCAGAACTTTTGAAGTAGAAGGAGTGGATGGATGAGAGTGCAATGAAAATATTTTTCCCTTCTATTCCACAAAGGATGTGCAGCACAAGATTGTGTTTCATTGGAATGAGGAGGTCTCACCTCTGCATCAGTTCACAGAACTCAGACCAGCCCTGGCCTCCTGCAGACCAAAGGCTGTGGACTCTCCTGAGCACCTTCTTCATCTTTGTGCTCCCACATTTTGGTCCACTGAGCCCTGCAGTACTGAATCCTGCATGGGTCACCTGTTCCAGTATCAGCTCAAAATGCCCAAACCACCAGCCCATGCATGAACCTCTGAACTGCAACACAGTGACCTCACACTCCTCCATGGGCCTCCCAGGACTGTGGCCTTTACCTCCCTCCTCATACCTAATAAAAAGAGACAAAAAAGCAGGCAGAACTGACCAGTGCAAATCTCTGCATCAAACATGAGAGTCAAGCACACAAGTGCTGAAAGCAGAATACCAGGCAGCACATGAACCTGTGCAGCAGGACATGTGGTATCAGAACTGAAATCCACTTCCATCCCACAGGCAGTTCAATAAAAGAGAGACTGAGGCTGCCAAACAGCTTTTGACCTCAGTCTTGAAAGACATACCACAGAGACAGGCACCATCCAGGAGTTCCTGAATTGCTCTGTCCACGTGTTGAACGGAGAGGTGCTTGTAGCCACCTCCACAGCACAGGAAAAGCTGCTGACAAGAGCTCTCACTTGATCTTTCAAAATGATTACTGCGACATCTACCATGCCCCTCCTTTTTGCAAACATGTGACAAAAGCGAGCCCTTCACTGCAGGCTTAGCAGTGATAATAATGCCATTTCCAGCACTTTCTGAGACAGGCTTTGTTGTTCTGGGTTTTAGGCCACTTTACCAAGGCAGGTTCCTACACCACCCTTTAGCTAGAGCATCCTGTATCAGACGGAAATGCTCACTGAAACAGTTTAACTGTATGAGAAAATGTGTAATAAAAATGTTTGACATCTCTTTGGTGTCTCGATAAATGACTTACTCTTTGAGCTGCAGTTCGTAAGTTTAGTTGGAGTAGGAATTGACTGTAGCTGCTGAGGGATGAATAAAACCCCTCAACTCAGAGACCTTTCAAGGAAATGACCACTTTCAGCCACTCATTTCAGGACTACCCCAGAACTCACTGTTGCAGGTGGCATTTTACTAATGATGTTTATGATGATTAGAATATATGGACCTTAATTAGGATCAAGATAACACAAAAGCAGAAGTCCTGCTTTCCAGGAGATAAAATGCTGTTTAGTAAATGGGAAGGAGCTTACATAAAAGACAAGAAAAGGCTGGAAATAAGAACACACCACATAAGGTTGGCCTCAGCTGTGAAAGCAAGGTGACTGTAAGCCACACAAACACTGGTGTCACAAGTACATAAGTCATCTTTAATGTGATGGGCAAGGTAGCTGGAGTGCTGTTGTTTGACTAATGCAAGAGGTATTGCAGCTGCAGCCCATCAGACAATTTCTTCAGCATAATGAAATATTTTCCTGCTGAATCTACCACCCACACACAATTGTAAACCCCTCCTACAGACACTGAGTAACTCGTTAACCACGTAGTGGCTGTGCATTCTGGGCACTCTTTCTTATGTTTTGGCGTGGCAAGTGTGGATGTCTCTAGATGTTGCACAAGGCAGATGCCAGGCACCCAGCTGTAATGTCACTGGACTCAACCTTCCTGTAGCAAGGCCATGCTCAGAAAACCTTGGGTACACTGAAATTGTCTTGGGCTTCATTGTGCAGATGGTGTACAACTCAGAGGCCTTTACAACGGTTTCAGGATGGAACCTGCTTCAAAGGATGATAAATGTGTTTATCTGGGATATCAAGTGGAGACAGACAGAAACATGCTGTTTGTCACCTCTGCACAGCTGTTTGTTCCAGGGTAACCCCAATTCCTTCATTACTGATTTTCCTAATATTTTTCTTCCGCATAAGAACACTGTCTCATATAGTCTATTTCTTTCTACTTAAGAACCAATTCCTTGTTTTTTCCTGTAAAGACAATGAAAATTAGACCACACAACAACACATGGTGGAAATACTGTTACAGTCAGATAAGATCACAAAATCACAAAATAGTCTGAGTTGGAACCCAGAAGGGTTGTGGAGTCAGACTCTTAGGTGAATGGCCCATATGGGGACCAAACCCACAACCCTGGCATTACCAGCACCCTGCTCTGACCAGCTGAGCTCATCTCAGGGTCAAGATGTATAACAAAGGCAAATAATCCCAGTGTGGAAGGACATTAACCACTGGAAACAATGGTGGCAGTAATGCCTCACAAGAAGGGAGGCATCTGCTGCATTTTGAAGGCTCAGAAGAATCAAGATGTTACTTGCCCCTAAACTCCCATTTCTCCTCCCCAGGAATGCGAGTTACCACTTCTGAATTTTTCAAGCACTAAGAGCAATAAAACAATTTAACCCCCAAAAAAAGGCTTCTGCACTGAGGCAGAGAAGATACACCACCAGGCATGGTCACAAAGACAAGCTGTGGAACAGACAGGTCACCCAACACCTCTTCTCTTTAGGAGGGCACAGAACTACACACAGAGTTCATCTGGGGAGCAGCACGGAGCTCCACCATATCAAATCTTGTACAGCTTTAGCTTGCTGACCTTCTTCAAAGGCTGTGTCCACCCCCTGCTCCCAGCCATGCACCCATCCCAGCGCCTGGTGACATTCCTGGCTGATCCTGCCTTTCCCTGGAGAGCTCCAGGGCAGGACAGACAGTCCACGGAGGAGCAGGAGCACAAATGAAATGTTCCTCTAAACTCATATTAAGTTTCTTTGACTCAGACAACCAGAAAAAGCAAGCCAGCAGATGAGTGACAAGAGCTGTGATGTGATGATTGTAAAAGCTGGGGAAATACAAAGACACCAAATAAAGAACAACTTTCATTGAGTCCCCAGGCGTTTGTCATTTTCCATATTGACAAATATTTTTCATGTAGTTTAGGTTTTACAGACTGAAAAAACAGCCCTGACAGGGATTTCAGGAAGGTATACTGTCCCTGCTCTACCCCAGAGTGAGGCCAAAGTGAATTTTCATGCTTTTGCATAACCTGCTCTGGTGATACAGAGTCCCAGGCTGTACTGTACTCCCACACTTCACTTCCAAGAGAGCTTGGAAGGGTTAGCTGTCCTGGTTGCAACTGAAATGTGTTCTAGTGATGAAAATTGAAATTGATATTGAAATCTTCTAGTGATGACAGGCATTGCAAACAGTCTTCTCCCTAATGGCATTTTATGCACCTTAAGCCTACTTTCATGACCCTGCCCATATCTTTGCTTTCTAAGGGCAGACACCCCCAATCTCCCAGCATTTACCCACAGGCTAGGTTTTCCACATCTTCCATCATTTTTCCTACTCTCTTCTGGGCTTTATCCAACTGACTCACATATTTCCTGAAGTGTAGCGTCCAAACAAGATAAAATATTCCAGCTGAGGCTTTATAATTTCCTTGTAAAGTTGGACGCTTACTTCATGCCTCACAGACAACACTCCTATTTATACAATGGAAAATGCTGGCTGGTTTGTTCTAGCACAACACTGCTGGCTCTCACTCAACTTCAGATCCTCCAGAGCCCCAATGTCTTAATCTGTAAACTGTTCCATTGCCTGTCTTTTGCCATTTAATTATTTCTGCTGAAATCTCTGATCTTAAATGCATCTTTACTGAACAGCATCCTCCTATTCCAGGGTGACTGTGAATTCTGAGCCTGTTCTGTGCAGGAGGGAACACCGTGTTCTCTTCCAGCTCCAATTAAAAGTTATTGTTTGAGTAAGTGCTCTCAATGTCAACATGCCATTCATCACTGGAAATACTGCCTAGAATGGATTCTTGGGCAGATCACTGCAGGATGCCTTTCAGTACAAACTTCCCTTGGACAAGGGACCATTGATTACCATGCTCTGAGGATGAGCTGGAAAACAATTTTGCAGCAGCTTATTGTAATTTAATCACGGTCCTCACCTTGTTTTCCCTTTAGTCAGCTTTCAAACTGCCTTTGTTGTTTTTAAGACCTGTTTTCCCATCAATGAACTGCGTCCCCTACCCACAGACCCTGCCTAGATGCTGGGTAAATGTTTAGCCACAGTCCCACACCATACCTCCTCTCACCGGAGCTTTTCAGTGATGGAAGTGCTAAAAGTGCCACAGACTTGCCAAGAAAGGCTGCTGTTGATAGCATTCCCCCTCAGAAAGGCAGTGGGTGCCAGCAAAGCCCCAGAGTGGGGCAGAAGGATCTCTGTACCTGACCCAGGGCTCAGCCACAGCCCTGAGCTGGATGAATCCCCTCTCTCTGCCCTGGGATATGTCTCCCACTGACTGGCAAGGCAACTGTTGGACACCCAGGACAGCTGGAGTGCTGCAGTGAGGGACATGCCACTCTGAGACTGCCCAAATACAACATTTACACGAACAGACAGTGAACCCAATGCCTGGAGCTCCCACAGCATGCTCACCATGCTGCTGTGTAACTCTCTTCCACCTCATGCATGAGAAACCTGCGATGGAAAGGGCAACCAAAGGGAAGCTGCATGACAGCAATGCTTCAGGGACATGTGCAAAAAGAAAGGAGCATAGATCTATGTGCTCAAGGCTCCAAAAGAGCTCAGAGGGAGCTGTTCAACATAAAAAGCAGTGCTACATTTGCTGCCTAACACCAGCCCTGAAGGAAAAGCCAGAGTGGAGCACTCCAGCAATTAACTGCATTTAGTGGCAGGTCTGTATCCTCTGGACTCTGGAAAAATGGGATCAGAGGTGCCCTGCAGCAGGATGCTGTCATCTGCATCCATGGATGGAGCACCCTTGGATGGAAGCAGCTGGACATGATTCCCTGGGTGCACACAGCACATGGGCAAGGCTGAGCTCCAAGGAACTGCTGTGAGGGCTCCAGCTGAGGAGAGCTAAGGATCCTGCTGGATGCCATGGAGAGGAGTCCTTCCTTCCCTTCCTTCCTTCCTCCCTCCCTCCCTCCCCTGGTGCCTGGGATATCTGAGAAGGGGCTGTGATGTTACACACCAAGAGTTCTGCATCAGCTGCTGTTGGTGGGTAATGATGATTAGCAGACCTTTAATCACATAGTTCACTGAAGGCTGGACTGATCTGTGAAGGCGCTGAGGGACAGCCAGCTGTCTTCCACTGACCTCTGAGCTCCCATGTGCGGCATTAAACAGTGACACCTCTCTCCAATGCCTCAGGGTACTTTCATCGTGAATGAATGTATTTCATCGTCTGGTGAATGGTAAACGAGAGCAGCCTAGAACTACATGTGCACCTTGATGGAGAAGAGACCTGGCTCCTGCTGCTGAAACGATGGTGCTAAGGAGGCCAAGAGGGACAGAGGCCCACAAAGCCCTGTGACAGAGATGTATGCCAGCACCATGTCCTCGTGACAAACATTGCCAGTGTTTATCTTGGTACTCCCAGCAGCAGCTGCAGCAGTGACAGGACAAATAAGCAGTTCAGACAAGTCAGCAGTGAGCTGTCCAGTCTGTGAGACTGGCAATAAACATCACCCATGCCGATGCAGCTCTGCCACAGGGAAGATGGGTCCTGCAGGTTTAAGGCTTCTAGCATATTGTCTTTGACTTATCCTATGGCTGAAACCCAGAGAATACATTCTAAGTGTCAAAATGCAGTCCCACTGTTAGGAGCAAGTCTCACATGCCAAATGTGACTTTATGGTGACTGCATGGCTCAGCAGGTCCAGCAGTCAAAGAAGAAAGTGTAGCAACATGAAATTTGACCATCATGAGCCTATGGATAGTCCTGAACCACAGGTTTTTGTGGGATCAGAGGTCAAAGCTAATTAGTCAGATTAAATGAAAACAGTGCCCAGACAGCTGCTCATGCCAGGACTGCGAAAGGTTTCACCACACACTTCAGCCAAAAGGCCTGGAGGTTGCATTCTGCATTGTCTGAAGCCGAGATGACACCACAGGTGACACTTTTGTGGCATATAATCCACTCTCAGGAAGCACAGGCATTTGAGGTCTGAGTCTGATCATGCAGTATAGCCCAACCAGAGCAAAAACACTCTCAAGCAGTATCACCCAGCTGCAGTCTCTATGCAGCTGGAACACTTTGAGGCAGCAGCATATTCTAACTGAGCAGATTAGCTAAGCTGATCTTGCCAGGAACACCAACTAAGCTGGAGGGTAGTCAGTGCCCCTGCACATGCTGCAGGAGATTCCTGTTGTCCCACAAAATGCTACAGCCCTTATGGAACAATGGGAGGCTCAGAAATGCAGGGTTCTTGAGTCCAGCATAGGAAAAAGAGCAAGCCTGACTTCAAAGCCAACAGGGCTTAGGATGGTGAAAACATTCTTATCTAAACAGAACTTGAATAAGTGATCCCTAAAGCAAGGCTCAGAACACAGAAACCCCACTTCTATCCTCTCTTACATAAACACCATAGGTGGTTTGGATTAGACTGGTTGGAAGTGACCTCTGGAAGTCCTCAGCCCAGCTATTCTGAGCAGGATCACTGCTAACAACAGATCAGCCACAGCTCTGTCCAGCTAGTTTCTGAGATTTTCCAAGGACGGAGATTCCCCCACCTCCCTGGTCAGCCTGTGCCAAACTTATCCTCCCTTCCTAGAGGAATCAGAAATCTCTGATTTCTGGCCTGAGCTCCCAAGCAGGATATGGCAATTGGCCCTTGTTATATTACTTGTAATTTTTGTGAGGGAAGTACAAAACTGCCTGACATTAGGGAGAAATTTAGTCCCCGTCCTCCACATTTCTGAGGCAGAGTCCCTGTGACAAGAGCTCTTATCACAAAAGAAACAGGCTCTGCCTTTTACCTGGCCTCAACCCAGTGAGTATGGGTCCATCACAGTGATGGCTCACAACTGAGCATAATCACCTCTTCCCCTACATTTGAACAGCAGTGGGGATGGGGAATCTAACTCCTGCTGATCTCTCCAGCTGTGCCGGGGATGCTGCCCATCAGCCAGAGCAAACTGTGCTTGAAAATGGAGGCAGGCTTAAATGGAAATGCATCTTCTGGAGGGAACATCCTGTAAGATGTGAGTGCAGCAAACTCCAGTAAATAATGACTTGGCAAAGCTCTGGGCCAAAAGCTTCTGAAATAAAACACATCAGCCCCTGAACAGACCATGAGGTGCCCATGGCTCTCCTTTGTGAGTGTAATAAAGGAATGCCAGAGGTCACTCCTGATGGCTGCAACTTCCCTGTGAGCAAGGTTAATTCCACTTGTCCTCTCCTTCAAGTCACTCTGGCATTCTTTTTTGCTACAGAAATGCAGATTTTCTGGTCACAAGACCCTGTTTTGCAATGCTGCTGTGAGCTCATGATGAGAAAAGCAGGTTGACACAGAGTCTCAGGTAAACTGGAGGTGGTACAAGTTTGACAGGTCTTGAGCAGGTGATAAGATCGTGAGTTAAGACTGCTTCTCAACATGACAGTGAATAGAGCACACAAATACAGACTGAAAGCTTTGTCTGTGTTGTCCCATTACATGTGTTTTTCTTTCCTTGTCTCCAAGGCAAGCTGAGTCTGACCAATTCACTGTTTGTTTTCCCCAAAGGTGTTTTACTGATATCTGATGTTCTATCAAACTATTTACAGGTATGTGTATATATAGACATAAATATCTCCAGGTAAAGGAAATAAGGAATGTGGTAAAAAATATAGACATAAATATGTCCAGGTAAAGGAAATAGGGAATGTGGTAAAAATTGTATCTTTAACAGTGTTTCAGATTCTAAAACATTAATGACAGGGACATTTCTGCTTTACATTCTCTGTATTTTGTCAACATCTCAGATGTCTTCTGATGGTCAGAATGAAGATGACAGAGAATAATAATCTTCTTGTATTTTCTTTCATATGGTGTAAGGATCACATTAATTACTTTGGCTCTGCAGGCACTTTTGTTATCCAAATCAACTAGCAAGATGATTTCTGAAACAGATCTCTGCTGGTATGGTGAAACATTTACTGGAAAGCCACCCCCACTTACCATTTGTGAAGGTGTTCACGTAGTACCTGCGACCCTGGGGAGACATGTAGCTCTGCCAGCCGGGGGGAAGGTGGCCATTCATGGTGTCTTCTCCTGGCTGAGGAGTTGCCTTTCGGGGTTTCTGCTGAAAAGAAAAAAAAAAAAACACAAAAAAAAACCAACCTGTTAAGTCAATATCTGGATAATCTAAAGTCTAACCAGACACACAGCTGGAAAGAAATGATGTGGTTTGGCTTTCTAGAGATTCCAGTATAACCAAAGTATTTCACTCCATTTCTCCCTTCATCTGTGTTAGTTTCATCTAGAGCATGAAGCAACATTGCCTTGAAGGAATCACCCTTTGGGACAAAAATCAACCCCTCTGTATTTAATGTCCCAAGAGCATGAGGAACTGTCCAAGAAAATGACTCTGGCTGAGCAGTAAAATGGAAAGCATGAAATCATCCAGTGTCTGAGAAAGACAGGCAAGCATCTGGCCCTCCTTTATCTTCCCATGGATATACCAGTGGGTCAAAGCACTGATCATGGAGGTGCTGTCACAATTTATTTTACAGGGGCACCATCACCCGATCCACAAAACCAGACTCTCTCCCTGTAAGCTCCAGATAGCACAGAGTACTGGAACAAATCCTGGGACAGCTCCTCCACCACAGGATTAATGGTGCCCTGTTATTGTTTACAAAAGGACACTGAAGAAGAGTAAACTCTGCAGTGTGGGAGTGGACCAGCTCTGGAAGAATATGGCAGCAAGTGGGTTCCCTCATATTCCCTTCACTGATATCTGGCCTTGAAAATAACAAAAGATACACCAGACTATCTCTGCTGTGCATGGGAACCTCCTAAAGAGGAATCTGGGGTAACCCAGCCCTGGCTTCTGTCTCAGAAGGTCCAGATTTCACACGTTTTTGCTGCACGCTTGCCGTTTCTGTACCTAACACCTTCTTTCCCTCCTGGAACTGAATTCCCTCCATTCCCACTACCCCTACTTCTTAATACAATCCTACAGTGATTCCACATGCCAAGCAGGTCACTGTTAAGCTCAGATCACTTTAGGGGCCCATGGTATTCCTCCACTTTGCACAGTCAGCACCAGTGCCCTGCAAGGACAGACGTTACCAGTTTCCTTAAGGGAAGCTCTGAATTGCCCCAACATTCTTTCAGTCACATTTTCAGTGTTGCTTCATGTCTCTTTGCTGGATTGCAGGTGAGTGGACTTTCACAGGTGAGTGCCATGGCTGCATTCTTAAACAAAGGTTATGCCCAGTGACAGATCTGGATGCTATACAATAAACACCAGCGAATGTTGGATGGAAACAGTATAAAAAGCAAAATTAACCCAGTGTTTCATCTATAGTCCGTGCCAAAATGTGCATCACTTCAAAAAGCATACAAGCATTATGATTTGCAGTTGCTAATTCTATTTTGTGGTCACTAATATTTCTAACTTTGCTTCTGATTTTGCACCAATAAAGAAGTGCTTTGAGCACAGTGGTCTCTATCCATGACAGTCAAGAGGAAATATCAGCACTGCCAATGCAAATGGCAATGCAATGCAATGCAAAATGCTGAAGTTCTTGGAAACAGTGGGGAAACAGTCTGCTTTTATGTGAGTGTACTGTGGGTTAACTCCATCCAGCAACTCAGCACTACACAGCCACCCACTCCCTGCCTCCCACCCCTGAGATAGGGAGGAGAATCAGAAAAAAAAGTGAAATTCATGAGAGAAGAACAGTTTAATCACTGAAATAAAGTAAAATATAATGATAATAATAATGATAATGATGATAATAACAAAGAAACAGAGGAAACAAAAAGAGAGAGGAATAAAACCCAAGAAAGACAAGTGATGCACAGTACAATTGAACACCCATACCCAGCCCTTCCCTGAGGAGCATTTGGCCCCTCCTAGCCAACTCCCCCAGTTTATACACTGGCATGAGTGGAATATCTGTGGTGTGGAATATCCTTTTGGACAGTGTGGGTCAGCCCTGGCCTTGCTCCCTCCTGGCTCCTTCTGCAGCTCCTTGCTGGCACAGCACAGGACACAGACGAGTCCTCCATTTAGAGTGAGCACTGCTGAGCACCAGCTAAGACATCAGGGTGTTAATCAATATCCAGTATTCTCATTCTGAATCCAAACTTGGCATTGTACCAGCTACTAGGAAGAAAACTAACTGTATCTCAGCTGAAACCAAGACAGCATGGAGTATGTGTGGATCTCTTCCCTTTGTTTTAGACAGGAATGTGTCTCAGCTCACTGTTAGACAGGACTTATCCCCCCATGGAGACTGCAGAGGAAGATCCACTGAATGCTGGCACCACTTCTGTGTTAGAGCCCCTAACCAGTCCCAGTGCAATCCCCTCCCAACAACACTTGGACTCCAGCACCTACAGCAGCTTTAGGGGAAAAGAGAAATGGAAAATGGCGTAGGGGAGGAACAGAAGAAACAAAAGTTGACTTCATACAGGTTTCCTCAGCACCTGCCCTCACAGAATCACAGAATCACCAACTGGTTTGGGTTGGAAATATATATATATATATATATATATATATATATATATATATATATATATATATACCTCAAAGCTCATCTCATTCATTCCTCCTGCCATGGACAGGAACACCTCCCACTATCCCAGGTTGCTCCAAGCCCCATCCAACCTGGCCTTGAACACTTCCAGGGATCCAGGGGCAGCCACAGCTCCTCTGGGAAGCCTGTGCCAGGGCCTCACCAGCCCCACATTAAGAAGAATTTCTTCTTAATGTCTTAATCTCAACCTACTCTCTCTCAGTTTGAAGCCATTCCTCCTTGCCATATCACTACTAGCCCTATTCTCATCATGTAGGAGCCCAGGACGCTCTGGCACAAATAGTGTGGGATGATGAGCTCTGGGATAGAGGCACATGTGCCTGGGCATTATAATGCACCATAGATGAAGTACCTCATAGCTTAGACACATTCAGCAAGCCATCCTTTCAGAAATGAGAGTACCAGAGAGGCCATTGTGGGTAGCACATTGTCCCTTTTCTGCCAAAACAGGAGATCTGAGGAAAAGGAGAGATTTTCATGCTCGGTTTTCCTTGGCAGACACAACCCTGTCCCAGCCAGGCCATCTGCAGTCCCTTCTTCTTGCACCAGCACAGTTAAACCAGGACCATGTTTGCACACCTATGTGGGAGAGGTTTTGGTTACTGTGGCATGTGATGACAGGCAACCCTGCTGCTGGGACACAGCAAGGACAGGGCACAGGGAGCAGAAACCACTGGCAGATAGGGTTCCAAGAGGTCACAGCTCCACATCTGGCACAGTTCCACATCTGGCACAGTTCCACATCTGGCACAGCACCCACAGATGGGCTTCAGAGCTCTCCCAAACCCAGCTCCCACCAGGGCACTTTCCCTGCTCCCAGACACATGGAACAAGGAAAGTGCTGAGAGGTATCCATGTGTAGATGCACCCTTTCCTTAGATCAGCAAGACTGGACTGTTACTTTGATTTCTTGTTCCTGTTTTAGGAGAATTATTGCCAGCATAATTTCTGAGAACAGTAAATCACAACAGAGGACATCTGCATGGAGAGGAGGTTTCCTATCAGCAGAGAGCATTGCAAACCAGCAAAGACAGAGCATCAGGCAGGGACTGGAAGTTGAAGAAAAGCTCAGCTTGAAAAGAAGCCGCCAATCATGAGAATAAGTATCAAGGCTTACCAGGGAGCTGTGCACTTCTTGTGGTTCCTCCATCAAGATTAAGTGCCTCTTTCTAGAAGTTCTTCTCTATTCCAATAAAGAGAAAAAGCCAGGACCCTGACACCCCTGCCCCGGCTCAGGCTGGGTGGGCTTGCAGTCCCTTCCACTTTCTAAACCTTCTAACTCCCACAGTGCCTTCGAGCTCAGAAATGTTCAGGCCACTCCCCTGACTGTCACTGCTGGAAGTGTCACCAGCTGCTGTCACTGTGGTGGTGGACAGGCAAATCTGGACCCAGAAAGGATGTGTGCAACACATGGTCGAGGAAACAGGAAACCTGAACAATGTGAGCAGCGAACGTGTGACCCCAGTGAAATCCTCCTCCATCTGTATTTGATGCCTGGAAAAGGGATCAAAGTGTCTCACAAAACATTAAAATCCAACAGCGCAAGAACTTCTCTCCCACGAGATTTCCTAGGATCAGAATTCCATGTAGCAGGGGAACATAAAAAAACCAGCCACCCAACAGGTCTTGTTCTATGTGACAAGTGATGGTTTTTGTGTGCTGCCTGCAGGAACACAGGGATGGAATTCTCCTGATAAATGCACAGAAGAGAGAAAACAGAAATGAGCAGCAAATGCAGAAAGGGCACTGGAGCTCTTCAGCACCCAACCACGTGATAGAGAGATGGCAAAGGCAAGCATGTGGAATAAGAACAGATCTATGGGGTTAACTCCTCTAATCCAGGACAGCAGCACTGCCAAGAGGCAGAGGGATTTGCTGTTTAGGTCAGAGCACACAAACCTGACCATTCTCTGTGCTTCTTCCCCTGCATCCAGGGGCACTGGGACAGGGATGTCAAGAAGAGGACAACCTGTGTGGGCCAGAGAGCCACCCCACAGCACCAGAACCCTGACCAGGAAATACTGTTTCATCTGTGTGCTGCTACACACTGCTGGTCTGGAAGCTCGTCTGACGAGGACAACTGGGTCAGGCATCCTGGATGCTTCACGTGAAGAGGAGCAGCAGCCAGGGCCTGCCTGTTGGAGCCCTGACACTTTCTGGCTGGCTGGGCCAGCTCAGAACACGGCAGCACAGCCAGTAGGGAGGTGGTGGGTGCCTCTCCCATTCCACCTCTTCTGACTTTCTGACTGTTTTTCTTTTCTTTCTTGGTAGCAGCAGCCCAACTCATTCTGTTCCTTTGGAATAGCCCTTGGCATTGTGATGCCCTCCCAGTGGTGGAAAAAAAGCCAAAAAGGGTTTTATGCAGCAAAGTGAGGCAAGTTCTGCCTTGCTCAATAGAGGAAAATGACTTCCCATTTTCAAACTGCAGGAAATCCCCATTCTCCTTCAAAGAAGGATCCTGGGGAGGAAACATCTGTGTGTTGACAAGCCTGAGCTCCCTGAAGATGTGTGGGCTTGCACAGTGTTCCAGCAGAGCTCAGACCAGGGGCAATTCCCAACACACAACCCCAGGGAAAAGCAAGCAAAACAACCCCAAACCCACAAGTTCAGGCCTTGAGCAACCTGATCTAACGCTGAACAAGGAGCTGGACCAGACACCTTCAAAAATCCCTTCCAACTTAAATTCTTCTGTGATTTTATGATCCTATTTCAGCAGAGCATGCAGTCTTGGAGCAAATGAAGAGGAGTCTCTGGCTGTGGGAAAGGGCTGGAGGGCAGCTTCAGCACACTCACCTGCTGCTGCCACCTGTCCAGTCACACTTGCAGACCCAGCAGCACAAGGAAAGGCCACGGTGCCCAAACAAGCAGCTACCCTGCAGTGCTGGAGGATCACTGGTGACAGAAAGATGGGGAAATTATAGAGGGGAAACTCCCTGCAAGGAGCAATGCAAGGAAACAGCATTAATCTGCCCCAGAACAGCCTCTGTCCTGTGGGGAATGGCTTGTTCTGCACTGACAATACTGAGCTTATCTTTCTGTCCAGCTGCAGTGTGACCACTGAGCTTGGAAAAGGAGTGTGTCAGTCTTAGGGAATGGCACAGAAAAGGCAGAACCACAGAAGCATAGAATGGTTTGGGCTGGAAAGGACCTCAAAGCTCATCTCATTCCACCCCCCTGCCATGGCAGAGACACCTTCCACTAGCCCAGGTTGCTCCAAGCCCAGTCCAACCTGGCCTTGGACTCTTCCAGGGATCCAGGAGCAGCCACAGCTGTTCTGTGCCAGGGTCTCACCATCCTCAGAGTGAAGAATTTCTTCCTAAAAACTTACCAAAACCTGCTCTCTGTCACTCCAGGCCCTTGTGCAAAGTCCCTCTCTTGCTGTCCTGGAGCCCCTTTAGGTACAGGAAGGTGCTGTATGGTGCAGTTAAAGAAGTGGGGTCTGTGTTTGGCTTCAGCTGATGCCTGCACCAGCCTGTGCCCTGGCTCAGGAGGAGGCCTGGGGCACTCACAAACCCCTCAGCCCTACCCACAGCCTCTCTCTGCCTCATACTTTGAGTCATTCTGCATTTTGTTCATTTTTATGCAATCTTTCTTGCTCAACATTTGGTTTCCATGGAGTCACATACACTGTGTGAAACAGATTTATATATAGAAAGTGGAACGGGTCATATGATCTGTCCTGGTTGTCATGGCAACCAGCACAGCTCCCCTCGGGCTGAATAGGATGGCACATTCTGCTGGGGACAAGTCACCCTCCCTGGGTGGCCCTGCCTGTGCCACTGCCCTGCAGCCCTGCTGTGCCATTCCTCTGCTCTGGGCACTGGCTGTGGCCCTGTGCCACCAGCCCTGGTCCCCTCCCGTGCTGAGTTAGAGCAGCTCAGAGCGCTGAGGTTGAAGCTGTGGGCTGAACTACACCCAGCACTTACCCACATTCCAGTTTAATGGGCAGCTCTCATTTTTCCCAGTTTTAAAAGTCTCCTTGTGCTAATAAGTTTCCTCTGTGCCATGCCACTGCTTCATTCCTTCTTCCTAAATAACTCCTGCATCTCCATGCAGCTGCTGTTTCCTTGGATGCCATCTTTGCCACCTTCCCACCAGCTGATGGTGGCTGTGATCAGGAGGAATGGGTGGCCAGCTCTCCTGTATCTCTGCACTCCTCTCTGTCTCGTTTGGCTGTGGAACACAGTGTGCATGCTTCCCACCCAGCTCTGCCTGGTCTCCAGCCAGATCCACAGCTGCCAAAAGCCTCCCTTCTCGCCCACCCAGGTCCCTGGCTGTGGCACAGGCATGTGCCCAGGACTTGTCTTTAATGTAACACACACGAAAAGCACAGTGTTAGCAGAGAATGTGCCTCCTGGGACTAGTATATTTTTCTCCATCAGTACCATAAATGAGGAAAAAACAAACTGTTTCTGAAGGATACGTGACCCAGGGAGACAGACTGGGTGATGTTTTCTGCCTTGGTGCTGTGTGAGAGACCAAAATGTGTGGGAAGAGAAATGCTCTGATCTGTAAATCCCATCCTGACCCCTTCAAATTAGGGGCAGTCAAACCAGAAGTGAAAAATTTAAGTAACTCCAGTGCAGCTCAGTCCTCTCCTTTCCTTCCCAACATGTGCCTGGTGCACAGAGCCATGTGCCAGACTGGGAGAAGTCACAGCACTGAGCTGCAGCTGAGCCTGGCCCCTGTGGTGGGTGATGTGGGACTCCTGGCACCAGGTCTGGTCCAGATCTTACCACAGACGACGCTCACTCCCTGGCAAAGCAACAGCTCAGGGAGTGCTTGGCAATAGCAGTCAGTGGGTTTTGGCTGAGGAGGGAAGCTAGGCAGGTGTAAGAAGTGGGAAGCGTAAGAAAGATGGAAGGGTTGAGATTCAGTGTGGAGAAAGAGCATTGGGAGTAGGGCCCTGATTTGAAGAGGGTGGTTAGCAAAAAGACAATAAAAAGCCTTTGACAGCCAGGATTTGGGGAGTGGCAAGTGAGCAGGAGGGTGAGAGCATGCAAAGAACAGCCCAGCTGTCAGCCTTCTCCAGCCTTCTTGCCACTTGCTCTGCCTGAGCTCTGCTCCCTTTCCTGTGCTCCTTTCTCTGGGTGCTCTCAGGGGGTGACTGCATTCAGCACTTTGTGACAAGGGTGCAGAGATCTGGCACTGAAAGAGCAACCAAGGGGGAAATGAAGGACCACCCTCTCACCAGGTGCCAAGGACCATGGACAGCCAAATGGGAGTAGTGTCTGTTCTAAGAAAGCCCACCTAGAACACAGTGACCATAATGCACCCACAGGGAGCTCAGGAATCACCCCTAGGAAAACACACAATTGTTTTTCCCTTCTGTGCTAACAGACAAGTCACTTAATGGACACATCTGTCCAATTCCCTTTGAGCAGCCCCTCTCCTGTACCCAACTGAGCCATGCATGGACAGGTGATGGCCAGACTGACACCGAGCAGGAAAAAAGCTGTGGGTGGTCACATCTGGCAGCCACAAGGAGTTGGCACTGCTGGATGCAGCTTCTACATCACGCCCTTGGAAGGCCAATGAGGGGTCATGTAGACAGACTTCTGTGATATTAGGAAAAATTTCTTCACCAAAAGGGTGGTCAGGCACTAGGAGAGGTTGTCAGGGCAAGTCATAGAATCACTGTCACTGGTAGTGCTCAGACAATGTGCAGATGTGGTGTTTAGGGGTTCAGTGCTGGACTTGGCAGCGCTGGGTTAATGGCTGGACTTGATGATCTCAGAGGGCTTTTCCATCCTTAGGCAATCTGTGATTCTATGAAGGGCCCAACTCCACACACAACAGAGCAGAGAGGAACGGGAACAGAACACAGAGGGACAACAATGGGAGTGGAGATAACCTAATCCACAAAGACAGCACTCTGTGCAGTCACCCTTGTGGTGAGAGCCATCAGGCCCTTGGTCTGGGGTGAAAACCAGCACAGTGAGACACGGGAAAGGTTCTCTAGACCACACACTGATAGAGAGATGCAGGGAAAGAGGTATTATTCACCTCTTTCCTCATCTGACACGGGATGATTAGGGGGAGATGGTTAGAGGAAGAAACAAAGGTGGGGCAAGGGATGAAACCAGTGAACGGTAAGGAGGATTCAAGGAACCAGTTAAATAGCCAGCTGGTGATGACATTTATCTGCCCGTGCCCTGGCTGATGACTGCACTCTGTCCTGTCTAAGGTACTGAAGAGAAAAAGAGCAGACCTTGGCATCAACATATGGCCTTGGATACCTCTGTGGGAAGTCAGCATATGAGCCATCCAGAAGGTAAAAGTCCAGTGAATGAATACCAGGAAGGACTGGGCTGATACCTCTTACCCATTCCCAAGCATATCTGTGACCAGCTGTCTCCCTGAAACACGGAGCAAACCCTCCCAGCAGCCAGTTTCCCTGTAGGAGTCAAGGAGTTTTTCTGAATTAACTGTAGTCTTTTTCCTTCTTCCTCAAAAGAAATACAGAAGTTAGCACTCTCCCGTTCCTCTGGTTTCCTTTCAGCACCAATGTTTCTTGCTGTTCAGAGAGTTAACATTTGGAATCCCATTTGCAGCTAGCAGAGTGGGTATAGGCTCTGGAGGTCTAGGCATGGTTCACCTGCCAGGACACAGTCAGCACACCGAGTGCCCTGCTCTGCTACCTTTCTGTCATCAGAAGATCAAGCCATGCTGTCTCCCTATCACAATGTCTCAAAATAACAGGATGTGGCCAGTTGGGACAAAGCTGATTTCCCAAGAGATCCAGAGCTGCCATGAGACAATTTCATGTTTCTATGCAAAAGCTCTGCATGCTGCTGTGTAAACTCAGCCCACTCTGATGTGACAGAGTTTGACTAGAACTACTTGAGTCCCAGCCCCATCCCCTCAATGGGAATGGAGACCCAGAGCTCTGCCACAGGCTGTCATGAGCTGGCTCTCTTGGATACTAAGGCTTCCTCAAGCAGGAGTTATCACACCATGGCTTAGTAGGGTAGGAATGGCCAGAAGGAGATGACAGTCTGGGGATGAGGCAAATGCCAGCCCTCCAAAACCCTGGGCTGGATGTGTCCTGTGCCAGGGCAGCCCAGGAGCACGCAGGAGCTCTCCTCCCTTCACTGTGGAACCCCCAATGCTCCAGAGGGAGCTGAGGTGGGACCTGCAGGTTGTGCCAGAAGTGGGGGAATGGCCAGAGCCCCTGGCAAGCAGCTGGGAATGGACATTGATCCTTTGCCTGACCAAGGGCTCAGGGTCCCGCAGGGCTGAGCAGGCGGTGTTTGGTCACCTGGGGACTCTGTAGGAGGCAGGGAGCAGCAAGAGACCCCAAATCACCACTGCAATGGGTAAGTGGATTGTAGGGCAGCACAAGCCCAGAAATTCCTTTGTTCGAGGTCTCTCCCCAGGGCTGTTTCTAGCACTGTACCATTCAATTTTAAAGTTATTTTCTTCCCAAAACTGGATGCCTGAGACTCTGTTGTGTGAAACCTGGAGCAGAGAAGTTTTTTTACAAGCCCCACCCTTCTCAGGAGGCATGTGCCACTCTGTCTCTGACACCAGCATCTGGTACGAGGCAGAGCACCAGGGCCAAGTACTCTGAAAGGCTGTGTTGTTCTGGGCATCCGGGGACAACAGGGCCATTGTTGAGCAAACCTTGTACTGTCAGAGTCACCCCCAGAAGCACAGGGAGTCACAAGTCCAGAGCAAGCCAGCTGCAGCATTACTGCTTGTCTCCAGTTTGAAATGACCTGCCATGGGGACAAATCCCACCCTGAGTGGCTGCAGAGTGTGGCACACCAGCTCAGATGGTCAGAAGCCCGAGAGGCAGCCAAAAAGCTGTGGGCATGCTGATTGCTCCAGGTGCTCTGCCCTGGAAGGGTGGCTGGAAGCAGTTATAAAAAGAAACTTCCCACAGACTTAAATTCACTGTCTGACCCCTCTCCTTGGGCTGTGGCATGAAAAAGGGGGGTAGAAAAGTCACCCTCAGCAGGCTTGAGGGCAAACAAAGAGCTGGGCAGCATGGCTGCCTTCTGGAATTCTTGTGCCTGTGAGTGCAGCTAGGTTTGGAGGAATGGAACATCTGGGAAAAATGCCAAAGGTTTTAATGTGGGGCCTCCAGCCCGTGCACTGCAGGAAACTCAGCCCGAGCACTCTTCTCTCTACCTGTGCTGCTATCTTCCTGCAGCATCCTCTGCAATTCCAGCAGCTGGATGCAATTCCAAACAATGCAATTCCAACATCCCCTCTCCCATCTGTGCTGGGGCATGCCTTCATGTGCTTCACTTCTCATACATCACTAAGGTTTTAACAAGCCCCATTCTACTGCTGGGTTCTGCAGTTTCCCAGACACAATAAAATCACTTGGTAACAACTAATAATTACTGTCCTTTCAGGAAAGAAGGGATTCTCCCTTAAAATACACAGGCTCCCTCCCACATGCACACACAAGCATGCATAGCAGAGCTAAGGCACAGCAACCACAAACGATGCTGCAGTCATCTGCCAAAAACATCCATTTACAGAAACAGTTTGGAGCAAGTAACGTATCTGTAAGTTAGAAAAGCAAGTAAAAGCATCATAGATAAGTTTCTGGAGATCTTGTTAGGTAGTGTATTCTCCTTTTCATGAGTAGTTAATAAAAGAACATTCTGAGAGTGCCTAAAGAATTATCCAAATTAGTTTGTAGTAATTAGTCTGTATTTATCATAGAATCACAGAATGCTTCGGGTTGGAAGGGACATTAAAGCTCATCCCATTCCAACTCACTGCCACGGGCAGGGAAATCTTCCACCAGACCAAACAGCTCCAAGCCCTGTCCAACCTGGCCTTGGACACTAACAGGGATAGGGCATTAATTTATTTTTAACTACTTATTAAAAAAGACTTTAACTAATCTTGTCTCTTTTAGGAAGAATGTTGGACAAGATGCCTGAGAACCTTACATTTAATGATTTCCATTTCTGATAATTTTATTACAAATATTATCTCAAAATCCATGAAATTAAAACAAAATTGCAATAGTTTACTCAGATTCTGTTCCTGGCCCCAGGCCCTAAGCAATCTGGCATATTATAACTACACTTTTCTCCCCTTTAAAATTAAATGCGCTTCCTCCTGTTGCTGTGGTTGGGCAGATCCCCACATAATGTGCCTTACTACTTTTTCAAGCAGCAACCTTTTATTTACAAACACCCTCAATCTTTCTTGAATGGTGTTTCCCTGCAGAGGAAATCTGTTCCTTGGATTAAATGGCCTTCCACGACCAAAACTTTGGGAACCTCAGATGCAGAGCAAGCAGTGAAATGGCCAAGATACAAAGTGCTGCCAGATGCACATTCCTGCGCCTTCCCTTGTAATCTCTCTCAGGCGTGGGGAATGTGACTGTTGTGCCTGTAACCCCGCAGCACAATGCACTCACACAGACACACCACCTCCATTTCTTTCTTTTTGTCGCTGCTACAAATCTTAACAAACCAGCAAACAAACAAGCAACAAAATAAGGCACGGGAGGAAGGCATTCTGACCGCTTGGCACGCCTGAAGGAGGCTGCAGGAGCCCCGCACAGAGCCGCAGCTCACCCTGCCTGCTGCTGTGGCCAGACGGACGGACAGACAAACAGGCAGATGGACAGGCAGCCACTGCTGCTCTGAGAGCAGGGCTGTGTGCCCGTGCCTGCTGGCAGGACAGGGTGACACAGGAAGGACAAGGGACTCTGGGGCAGTGTGGAATGCTTGGTGCCCCTCGCAGCTGGGACAGACTCCTGCCAGGCTCAGCAGGAAGGGAGAGCCCCACTGACACCAATTACCGCATCTGCAGCATTTTTCCAGGGGCTCCCTCTCTAAGTATGCCAGTGTGGGTCTGCCTTTGTACCCTGACAGAAGACTGAGATGTGTCTCAGGAAAATCCTCCCTCCCCAGCAGGCTCAGGGACTCTGGAGGTTGCTCGGCCATGACCACACGTATCTCTGCCTGGCTGCCTCAATCCTCACCCACAGCCAGGTCTGGACAGCCACATCAGAGCTGTTTGCTGGGCTGACATCAAGGCCAGCCAGTGTGTGACATCCAGGTAAGGCTGCACCCTGAATCAGCCCTTGGTGGGCAGAGCAGCGTCTCCAGGGCTCTGCAGGAGCTGAGCTTCCCTGTGCTCCTGGAAAGGCCAGAGCTGGTTCTCATCCGTCCATCAGCACCAGTGGCTCTCTGCAGCTGCTGTCCCCTCTCCAGCATTCCTGCACAGTGCTCCTTCTTCTGGCCTTCCTGATTTGGAGGAGCACACAAGCAGAGGACACCTGTGTGTTTCCCCCATGTGCAACCTTCCCAGGGCTGTAATGTGAGCAGCCATTTCACCAGGCCAGGCAGTGAATTTCAGCCTCTTATCTCTGGCTGAAATTAAAGGTTTTTTCACGTTTACCTTCTAATTAGTGGCCTACCTCTGAGGTAAAAAACCTGTTCCTTGTCCTCACAGCTGCTGCTCATGGCTCTCTACACGCTGAAGGGAGCTCAGATCTCATTTTCCTGGTTTAGCTCTTTTTAATGAAACTCCACCATACAAACATTTCATCTGAGAAGAAGAATATCCAGGCCACCACATTTGTGCAGTGAAATCCACTCAGTCCTGATCCATATGCAATAATAACATTTAAGGCAGCAGACTGCCAGTGGTGGGGAGGACTGCAGAGATGAGGGATGGCAAAGTAAAGAGCTGGGAGACAGTAGTGGCAGCTGAGCAGGAGACCTGCTGGTGGGACATGACCAACTGCATCTGGCTGAGACATGAGCAGAAAAAAATAGAGCAGCCAGAAACACACAGGAAATATCAATTCAATATTCAACTTGGAAAAAGTGTAAGAAGGAGAAAACAGCCCCCCACAAAAAGCCAGCACAGGGAAAATCTCTGGAAACAGTTATTGATGAATTTGAATTTGCACTGTGCAGTAACTGAGCATTCTCAGAACACAATGAGTGCCACTGGGTCCCCTCCACCCTCTTTTCCCAGTCAGTCTCCAATCCCACTAACACTGGTTGAAAGAATATGATGAATAAATTGGCCATTTTAAAACTGCCTGGCACCTCAGTCCCTGGGACTTTCCTGCCAAGAGGATGTATTTCCAACGTGGTCCAGACACTGTGACCTCCTGCATACTCCAGATTCTTCAAACCACACTCTCAAAGCAGATAAAGAAAATATATTGGTTTGATTGCTCTACACCCAGCAAGTTAATCTTGTTTATGGAATTGGACATTTCAATATCTGTCTTCCTCCTATGTCCATTACAGCATATAATCACCAGTTACTGCTTCAGTAAATTTGAATAATTGTAATATGGAAACATCAGGAGTCATTGGGACTGGGGAGCTTTTGTGCTTGGTACTAGGCATGTAAGAGAATGAACCTTTTAGACTGCTTTTAAATTAAAAAAAAGCTGCTAGTTATTCCTGTGACAAGTATAGAAGTGTAGGCGCAAAAGTAGATAAAATCAGCAGAAAAGCATTAACAGTAACAGGAAATACTTTGTAAATGTATATTAAGAGGAAGGCTAAATAAAAGAACAAGTTGAAGCTAGGCAGAGGAGAGCTACCCATGAATGACCATGTTCAGGATATTTAACAAAATGTCATTTATTAATAAAGTCCTCTATCATCAAGTGGCTCTCACAGTTAATACCAACAACAAATATTTCAGCCTCAACAGGGAAAGAATAAGTTGGAGAGCCCTGACATTGACAGAATTTTGAAGAACTGGCTCATAAATCTCAGAGCATTTGCTAATCTTCTCTGAGAATCCATGGAAAATCTGGTCCAAAAGAAAGTAAAAACCAAAGATCTATAAAAAAATGACCTGAACAGAAAGAGAAGAAAGTAGTTTAATGCAGCCAGAAATAATGAATGAAATGGGAGTGTCTTGGATATGCCGTCTATCTGCTGAAAAGAAAAAAGGGTGGTTTATTCTCCCATCCTGCACAGGAGGGAGAAAAATGAATTTAACTTGCACAAGGGAAGGTTCAGGATGGAGGTGGTGTTGGAGCCACAGTAAAAGTTGAACTTCTTTAAGGAAATATCAAATAACTATTTATAAGAAATGATGTAGGTATTATTCAGCCTTTCTGAAGCAAAGGAGTGAGCCTGTGACTTGAGTATGAGGTACAGATATGTGTCCTCAGCAGCTGTTTCCAAAGATTACACCATGCTGACACTCCACTGGGAGATGGCTTGGAATGGACGCATTTGATACGAAAATAGAAATATTATTTAAAGTATGACATCATGTATTAGAAAGAAAATAAAATCTAATAGAAATAATCTCATAATCTAAGAGGAAAATGCTACTTAGGAAAGATCAACACTTGGAGCTGAAAGTTAAGAATTGGGGGGGAGGATGATACAATCTTTCTGAAATGAAATGAAATAATACTGATATAATACTATCACAGGGAAGGTGCTGTCTGCCCACCCTGCGCCACCTGGACATCATCACCTCAGAGAGGCATAAATAAATCACTCCTAGCCTATAAACCCTCTCCACATGAACCTCTGTAAGCTTTTGCATGTGAATTATGGTAGTATTTGCAGCTGAGGTGTTCTGAAGCCTGGGACTGCAAAAAAAAAAAAAAATTAAGCCTAGGGAAAACAAGAAAGTTCTGTTGAGTCTGCCGATTATATTCCACAACTTTAGATGGGATTTTTAAGCCCATGGGTTTTTAAAGTCATATGCTTTTGTGAAAAAGGTAGAATTCAATTTTTAATCTAGACTTAAAAATAAATGGTCATAAATTTCCAGATCACAAGCTGCTACCCTGTGAAGAGCAGGAAAAAACAAGTATTGCAACACAGCTTTTGGCCCAGGTTATCCAGGAGTCATGGAAACACTCTATTGATATTACCCATAGCACCAAGTTCTCACAGGGTCCTTTCTGTCAGGAGCTTGTCCTGCTCAGGGCACCTCACTGTGCTACTTCCCTTCTGAGATTTCCAAAGAAGTCCTGGGGAAGCTCTCTGTGATACCTGCAGTTCTGCACCCAGCTGCCTGAACACTTGTGTTGGCCTCAGACAGATGCAAGGCGGGGGAAAAAAAAATAGTTCTAGGAAAATTTAATTCAAACTCAAGAGCTGCTTTCTGGGCTGTAAAAATCGTATTTGCATCTTCCTGCTCTGCCACAGCAGCCTTGTTTGTGGAGGAGGGAGTGGGGAGGCTGAGCACAGCCCTGCATTCGCAGGCGGGTCCCACCTCCTGGACACCAAACCTTGGCCTCGTGCCCGGGAAAGAAGCAGGACGATGCAGAACAGATGCTGAATTCAAACTCCAGATTGATAACAACACCCTCAGGCTCCTGCTCTCTGACTTAGCAAGAGAAGAACAGCTTGGCAAGACACAAAACTACATCTCAGTGCAGTTCCTTGTGGGGATTGCCACACAGCCTCTTTGAGCATTTCCACAGGCAGAGCTGCTCCATCCTCTTGCCTCAGGACTGCAGACCTCTCAGCTCACAGCTCTGATCACCAGGGAGAAAAAGACAGCCTGGACATCTGAAAAAGCACTGGGAGAGACTGACCTCAGGAGTTTCTCTCCCTCAGTTGG
Organism: Pseudopodoces humilis; assembly: GCF_049639895.1. Classification (NCBI taxonomy): domain Eukaryota; kingdom Metazoa; phylum Chordata; class Aves; order Passeriformes; family Paridae; genus Pseudopodoces; species Pseudopodoces humilis. Next base: position 9,390,978 of record NC_142220.1, read on the forward strand.
CCGTAAAGGAATCAAAGTGTTTTGTGGTTTTGAAATAAGGATGAACTTGTTCTTCACTGTTTGCATGACTGAGAAGTTCCTGCCCCAAGGCTTCTCACCTGTCCACACTGGAACACTACAGCACAAACAATCCTTGAAGCTTATGAGAAACCTGCCACCTCCCTGGACACCCTGTACTGGCACTTCTGATGGTGCCCTGGGGCAGCAGGATGGTCACAGCACAGCAGTACCCTGAGGAAGTATGTGGTGCTTCACTTCATGCAGAGAAGAAACTGCAGCCATATCTACCAGTTTCTGCCCTTGAGCTGCTCACCTGGCACAGGAGGTTGGTTAATCCTCCTCTCCTGGAGACTATAAATGAGCCAGTGGACACCAAACACACACAGCCCCCATCGGGCATGGAGGCTGCCAGGAGGAGCCCTCCTGGCATCCAGAAGTTTTCCACTGGTGAGCTCTGGGCAGCTCCTGCCAGGTGTAAACCAACACTCATCCCCTCTGGAGAAATCAGCATCTCTTGCATCATCTGTGCAGAAGGGCTGGACAGCTCTGTCAGGAGGTGGAGATAACCTGCTTGAGTAGCACACCCACACGGCAGTGACCCAGCCAAGGTCTGGCTCTGGTGCCATCTTTAACACCTTCCCACCTGCGTGCTCAAACTGCTCCAGCCCCATCCAGAGAAGCACGGGACACATTCAGCACTCCTGGAGACCAGGCTGCTGCAGCCACAGGGGAACAGGGCACTGAGGTGGCTGACAACAGGGTCTGGCCCCTCTCTCCACTCCCAATGCCCACTCTGAACAGGTTCTGCTGCTCGGTGGCCTCATGAGCTCACAGCACACAGAAGGTACCCCAGGAAAACACCAGCACTGAGAGCTGAGCCAGTGCAGCAGGGAGGTTCAAGAGGGCTGCTGCTGAGTGCAGATGGGGTTAAGGAGGCACAAGAGGGTTTCAGGGGAGCCCAGAACAGCTCAGGTCTCCAGCGTTGCCCTGTCTTCACCTGCACAGCCCAAACATCCTTCACATAACTCTAAATATTTCTGTGCCTGCTGCTGAATTGGAACAGTCAGAGCTTTCCAACAGCCTGGGATGTGCCTGTGGCTTCTGGACACACACTGCCCTCCTGTGCAGCCCCCACAGAGCAGTGCCTGCCTCCCCCAGCCTCAGAGGGGTCAGCAGTGCAGTGCTGCCCTTGCTGCAGCAGCTCTGTGCTGCTCATTCCAAGTTCCTGTAATTGACTGGATTAAGGGGAAAAAGTTGGTAGGATTACAGGAGGAATTTTTTGGTGAATTTTTCACAGCTGCAGGGTCTCACCATGTGAAGAAAAATAAAACCTGTTTTATTTGAGGGAAATCTGAGAGGTTATCTTGGTTTTGACCTCACTCTAGTAGTTGTCTTGTATGCTTAAACATATTGAATCCAGTGCCTAATTAATCACACTCTGCTACACAATGGCAGCACATTTCAGTGTATTATTTTCTTCAGAATAATATGGTTTAACAATATAGAGAAGTGAAACTGCACTGAAATGTGTGGTTGTTATTCCTAAGGCTGGGCTCCTGAGAGAGGGAACCTCTGGAGCTGAAAGATATTTTCTCAGCATGCTCTGAGAAAAAGTAATATATGTAACATTTCATGATCTCCACTGAAAGAGAAAAGTCTTTAGACAGGAAACAGGGCTGAGATCAAAATTAGTGTTACAAGAATAGCTTTCAGATCTGGCCTGCACTTTTCTGGGGTGGTATATTTAACTCCTTCAGCTGAAGATACTGCCTTACTACTGCTGGAGCTGCAGCCTAGCAGAGAGAGGGGAAAATGAACAACAGTGAAGAATTTATAAATGCATATATTTTATTTGGTTATAAATAAATTTCTCGCCTTGAGAAGAAAACGTTGAAGTTGTCAAGGAAGGCAACATCATAAATAAAAGAAAATGTTTAGAAGAGAGGAAAAAATTGTGTCCTACATTGTGATGAACAGTAAATCAATTGTACTCCTTAGGAACATTCTGGTAAGGCAACTGAGGTAGTTACACATTATGTGATAAAGAGGGACAATTGTTGCTCTCCACAGAGCAGAATGAGACATCTTAGGTGTAAAGGCTATCAAAAGCCAAGCTGTAACCTTATTTATTAAAAGCAGTAAATACAAGGAAGAAGTATTTTGAAGGATTTTAGCTGCACTGCATTTCAAACCATAAGAAGCTGGTGGGCATCTGCCCTTTGAGCTGTGTGCCACCCAAAAAGAGAGACAATGACAAACCATGACCTGAGAACAGAGTGGTGCCAGCCCTGGCAGGCAGAACCCTTTGTGGCATCTGCCTGATGGTGCTAATTCAGATTTCTGTGGGGGTTACAGGTGTGCACCACAAGCAGGTACCACCCAGAGATGCTCAAAGGAGCAGCCCCAAGACCTCCCTCACACAGAGCTCAATACACAAAGCTCAGTAGGCACAATCATTGCTATCTGCAAGAAAAGACTGTATGAGGCTCTCTCTTGGTGGTGAGGAGCAAACATCCCACCTCAGCACAGGGAGGGGAAGGCCTGTGCAAGTCACATCAACCTCCTCAGAACATTTCTGCCATGGGGAAGGAATAAAAGGTTTTCAAGCTCACTTTCCTCTAACCACAAGCAAACATTGCATCCTCCAGCACTGAAAGCAAAAGCAAATTCCCTACCACCAAAGTGAATGTTGGGATTTGTTCATTCCAGGGCCTGACTCTGGGCTGGAAATAGGCTGTAGCTTCTGAGGGGCTCTTCACAGGCTGCCAGGACACAGCTCTGACCCCAGCCAGGGCACTGGAGCTCCTGCTGCAGGAAGCAGCAGAAGGGAGGAGGAGGTTCAGCCCTGCAGCTCTAACACCACTACATACATCAGGGACACTTACACAGAGCACTAACCAGTGCTAACAAAGGGACTACAGCCATTCCTGCTCATGTATTTCTGATTCTAGAATCATAAAAGAGACATTTCCAAGATTCACATCTTGCCCAGCAAAAAGCTGCTTTGCTCAGTGCAGCCAGCTTCATTCCATGTGTCACCAGAATCACTGTGTGCAAGCTTCTAAGATTGTGATATAAAGACCTCGCTGAGCATCACTGGGTGGAGCCCTGTGATCAAGTTCTCTGACCTAACTGAGTAAAAAATGCAGCCAGAGTTGAAGCATTCAGCAGTTCCCAGCTCCTTTCCCCTTTCATGTGCTACTTGTGGTCTCCATCTGTGGGTTCACTGCCTTCCATGTGGGGCTCCAATGTGGCCAGCAGACCTGCTCTCCTACTCCAGCAGAGTCCCACCCCTGAGATGTGGCAGTCCCACGCCCAAAGTGACAACATTCCCGAGGAGAGCATCAGAGGCATGCTGGAAGATGCCCTGCTCCTGGCCACAGTGATCACAGCGTGCTGGGAACAGCGATTTGCACCACCAAAATCTCCTTCCCAGCACTGCCAGCAAGCTGCACAGCAGAATTTGCCACTGTCCCATCACAGAGATGAATTATGTTTCTGGCCCATGATTATGTTTCTGGCAAGCACTGAGGGAAAGCTTTGTCCCCCACCAAAGATTCATATTCAGCCTTAGTAAATCTGGTGAAGAGCAGAGGAGGGAGCTGGAGTGAGGGAGTCCTCAAACCCTGGGGCAATGCTCAGAGGAACTGTGCACAGGGGTTCACTGACTCAGGTTCGTTGCAAAATTATTTTCCAAAAGATGATTTAAATGTGATTTCTTTTTGAAAATACCTGAAGTTCCGTTCTTCATTCCCTAACAGACTGAGGTTATTCCCCGTCTTCATTTGGTCTCAGTTATCACTGTGATCATCAGCAGTCTGCAGTGCAATGAGACAAGTCATAGGCTCTCTTCTAAATCTTGCTATTGAGAGTGATTACTTGGCCTTGGGTAATGAATTAGTCCTATTATACAGCAGCTGGCACAGTAGAAGCTAATCTGCTGCTCAGGCAGCTCATTACATGGGCAGGGCTGGAACTGCTCAGCTCTGTGCTGCACACACAGCCTTCAGCAGCATTTTTTAACTGAATTCTGCACACAGTTCTTCAGGACTACAAAACAAACTACATCTATCAAATCAGTTTCTGTCTGTTCCTTTCTGAGTTAAGCTCAACCCTTGGAAATACAATTCCTCTTCTGTGCAGTTTCTACATGGCACTTTGCCATATCTGTATCAAATCCAAACTCTGTTAATTCTTCATTCTTTGTCAACCCTTGCAAACTCTGTCACTCCTCATCTCCATTTTTCTCCTCCAAACTCCTCTGTACTAATTATTCCATCTACCCCAGTACCACAAGCTTGCCAGCTCTGCCTCTTCCATAACCAAATTTCACTTCTGCAGCAAGTGGAACTACTCCTGTACTGCACCAGCTTGTCACTGTAGGTCTTGCTTTGTGGTTTTGTGGCAATGGCTCAAGGAGGAGCATTTCAACACACAGCAACTGCAGGGTTTCGTTTTGGAAACATGAACAAAGGGCTAAATAAGTGAATTAGAAAGGATCAGGAAGACAAAGCAGATCCAGGCAGCCAATTTAAAAGAATGTTCTGAAAGTGCTTATAGATGACTACAGTCAAACTAAGCAGAATGACAGAATAAATTAAATAGCAATGTTGTAGCCATGGTGGTACTCTTGGGAGTGCTGGTATCTGCTGTCAGACCAACTATCACAGGTATGCTTGTGAAAGAATAAACTCTTTTCTATGAAAAGAAGCAGACAAGGAGTGAAAAAACTACTGTACAAAATAAGAAACAGATAAATCAGAAGGCAAAGAGCAGAAGCAATAAGAGTCTTCCTCAAAACAAAGGTCTGAGGAGTGACGATGCCAGTCACTCAGACAATTCAGGAAAGTGAGAAATGTGTTGTAAATATGTTCAGGTTATACATGATTGTTTACATGAGCTCTGGTAAGTCTTCAAAGAACAGGCAACAACACAGGAAACAAAACACACTAGGAATAAATGCAAAGTTTTACATACGGAGGTAATAACAGAAATCCTGTTGTACTTTTCATGTCTCAATGTCAAGCTCAAAGATCCTTGTTCCTTCCCTCAGACTTCCACAAAAGCTGTTTTTTTAGCAGCCCAGGGAGCTGCTTCACATTAACCCCTCCCATGCTCCCCATTCCACTGCTGAATTTTTCTCAAGCAGTCTCAGAGCTGCTCGGCCTGTCCCTGGCACAAGGGCTGTGAGAGGGAGAACAGGAGCCACAAGCCACAAGTGCTGAACCACCAGGAAGGGCACTGCAGGTGCAGTAAACAATGACATTTTACTCTGAGCTAGCAGATTTCAAGGAAGTTTTTATCATGATTCCAAGTAAAACATAGGGGCAAGTTTAGGAAGATCAAATGAACGACGTGAGACCTCTAATCCTTTGCCTCTGCTCCCTCCACACTCTCACACCTTTCTCCCTTTTGCCCACTGCTGCACTTGCTGAGAGTGAGAGGGCATTTCAAAGATGAAAATTCAGTACTTCTGGGACAGCCTGGTTATTCCAGACTTTATTTCCAGCCCAGAGGAGCTCCTGCTTTCTCTCTGTGATGGACTAGAGTCTTGATGGACTAGTTGCTGCTTTGGCAACGCTGGGCAGGGCAGATCCTCTGCAGCTTTCACATCTGCTGTGTCCCTTCTTCGCTGAAGATCACAGAATATTCCATTGGAGCATTCCACAGAACATCACACACCTTCCTTATGGACCTTGGTCTGATCCATTTTACAATACAAAACCCCAGGTCTTCCCAAGACTTAGTACTTCTAATTATCTGTTATTGAGGAGTTTTTCCACAGCACAAAGAGAGGCAAAGAACTGATGGACACGGGCACATGAGGTGATGGCCGGAAAAGGAGTTAAAATTGGAAAGATTTTGTTCCTGGAGACTGCAGCAGCAGAGGCCATTCCAAGTGCCACAGAGCTGGGAAAGCCCTGAGAGATCTGTGCAGTAAACAAACTCAGTGCTCAAACAAACACTGGAAGACCACGATGCTTTTGCTGCCAGCATCACAGTGGGAATATCTGTGGCTCAAGAACAGTCTGCACAGTCTACTCTTACCAACCACGAATGTAGGAAAAATGCCAGACAGGTCTCAAACAATGTCAAAGAAAGTTTTTCAACCTTTGCATCTGCACCTGTTGAGGAGCTGAAAGATTAGTGACCAAAGTAATCTGTCAGTCAGCCTAAATTAATCCTGAAGTGCCTCATGCTGATGACTGAGTACTGAGGGGACTGCTCACAAATGCTGACAAAAGTGGATGTTAAAAGACGCTGGCCTGTTCTGCTGCCAGATACACTCTACAAAATGCAGAGTGGCAGCTCCTGAGTAACCCATGGCACCCCTTTCTGGAATGTGCCAGCAAAAAAGCAAACCACAGATGTACTAGGCTAGTACAAAAGCTATTTTGATAGCATGATGTGGAAAACTGGATTACTAGTACAAGCAAAAAGCTTTCTCTGCTGTTCCATATGTCTGTAAAAGGATTGCTCCCCAGGGCAGTCACCACAGCAGGTACAGAGAAGGCACCAGGGCAGGGAGGGTGCTGTCAGGGAGTTTGTATGCCAGGAAAATGTACAGCCTGCTCTCCCTCTCAATCACAAGTGCACTTCTGCAGCTATGGCAGGTATGCAAGGGGCTCTCCCATGCCTAACCCTGTGCTACAGAGATTCAGGCTGCTCACCTGCTCTGCAGGTACAGGGCAAACATCTCAACAGCCCTGCCACATACCAGCCCTGCACAGCAGCTCCTCTCAACAGGTAATGTTTTACACAGTGCTGTGATATAAAAAATTCCAATTACTCTAAAGCATACTTAAAATTTTCAAGACAAACAGTAGTTGAAGCACAAAGTTGAAAAACAGTGGCTGAGCAAGCTGTTGGCCCTGGTTTCACACTGTTCTGCACACTCCAGGGTTCATACCAATAAAAGGGAGTGATAGGTAATTAAATATGGCAAATGACATTTTGAAGTGACATGAACTGATGACATTGTGCAAAGCACAGCGTGGGGACCACCAATTCCATTTTGATGCTTTCAGGTTTGCCCAGGTCCTCTGTTCTGCCTGCAAAGGAGGAGTTGTGCAGGTTACTGGAAATGAGCACACAGGGAGCAGCCACTGCAACCCAGCCCCAGCTTCTGGGAGGCTCCAGCAAACCTTGCACAGGGAACAAGGCATAGTCCGAGAATGCTGGATGCTGAGAAAGCTGCCCAGAATAAGTGCTCCCTGGGAGTGTGAGAAATCAGAGACAGAAATATCAGTGCCTTATGTCAAACACTCCAGGACATAAGTTAGCAGTGGCTGGTTCCCTTTGCTCTCGATGGGGGGAACAGGATGAACACCTGCAAAGTGAGAAACTCCTGCTGCCCTGAGTTGCAGTGTGGCCACAATGAAAACAACTGCAACAGACCCAAATATTTTCAAAGAGAGATACTACCTGCTGCTGTTATTGTGGGGTTCTCCAAAACAGACAATGTTCTATCTTTGGGACAGCACTTTGTGTCAGCAGCCAGGAAAATAACAAAAGCAAGTCCTGAGAACACACTCAGACACTTCAGATTCTGATAATGAGCATTGGGGCACATTACTGACAATAATGTGCTTCATGGGCATAAGCAACCATGGAAGATAAGGAATCATGAAGCATAAAACACAGGTTTAATCTGCTTAGTTAAATGACCACTTAATTTCACCTGGTCATTTATTATCCCACAAGTGAAAGTGAAATAAGTAGAAAAAAAAAAATCACATCAAAACTGCCAGAATTTTCCAGTCTTGATTACAGAGCCAAATTTTCCATTTTGGACACCAAAGTAAAGATTTGTGTTTAGAAAATAAGTATTTGGCATCTTCTCATTATTCCTACTGTATCTTTTTAAACTACATTCACTATAAAGTGTTGTGTGGTTCATTCATGTTGTGTTTGTGGCACAACACTCAAGGCACTGAAGGTGCATTTTGCACCCAGGCTGGAAAGTGAGACTTGAGTTCCCCATGTTTACTGGTGCAGAAACCACTCTTGTATTTTCCTACAGGACATGTGCCCCAGTCAGAGCACAGAACGAGCCGGAAATTCTTTAGGGAACTAAGCAATCTTCAAGTGAGTCTTTAAATGATCCACATTTTTCATGGTTGCTCTATATCCACCCTTAAATTGCAGGTGCACAGCAACTCATTTAATCTTGCACATCTAGAAGACAGACGTCTGCAGGGAGACTGTTTTAAGACTCTTTTGTAATCCACAGGCAGAGATAGTGCAGTTTAAGCCTTCCATGGCACTTTTTCATCTTTTAGCTAAGGGTAAAGGAGAAACATCTTTAAAAATTCTGTCCCATGCAATTTTTCAAAGGTCAACAGTGTGACTGTTCTCACCTGCTCCAGAAGCAGCACCCATGAGCCCAGCTCCTGCAACACCCCAACTTGTGCAGGGGACAGAAGAGCTCACAAAAAATGCCACAACCATCTGTAAGACCCTTCCCTTCACAATCCTTGGCTATTTATGGTACTATTAAATTTTTATATTTCATCTGTAACTTCAAGTGCGAGACAATTATCGCTAGATGGATAACAGGGATTGTGAACTGCGGCATCACATCCCCTTCATATTCTCCTGGGGCTTTAAATTCCATCAGAACCTTGATTAAAGAGTGGTTTTCTGGCAGCAAAACATAATTTCCTCACTCTTTTATATGTGATTTCATTCACATTTGCCAGAAATATCAGTGGTCAGATGATCACAAGTTTCAACTCTAAAAAATACAGTTACAAAAAGTCAGAGAGAGAAAAAAGACCATGTGAAACTAAACTTCAAGGCAATACCACAGGATTCTCATTGTCAGTCCTCTCATGAACACCTCACTTTGGACAACAGTTTGCTGTTGAATCACACAATGCAGACCAGCCTCAGCACCCATGAGCACTGAACTTTGGAAACTTCACCTTTTCCCTGAGACAACATCCACATCTACATCCAAGTTCTATCCATGTTCCATCTACAGCCGAGCAAATCTCTGCGTTCATTAGGGACCCATCCCTGCTTCAAGAGAATGAAAACCAACCTTCTACAACCTTCTGCACCAGGGGAAATGCCATCCCCACTTCAGCTGTGGTTGCTGCCCCAGCCCCACCTCCCAGGGGCAGCAGAATGGCCAGAACACTCAGGATGGTGTCACAAGCACCCCTGGGCAGGAGATAGGAATACTAATCCCAGCGTGGCAGTGATGGCATCCACTCTTTGGGCTCAGCACCCACAGCCTTATCACACCAGATTAAAGGGCAGATTCCTTCCCCAGCACCCAAGACTACAGATTGGAGCATTACTTGCTCCACAGAATATTCTCAGAAAAAAGCAGTCTCAGCAGTCACATCTATACCTGAGATCATCACACATCCCCTCAGTTCTTGTGGCTCTTCATGAATTTTATGTTAAGCTGATTTTTGAGTGGGGAGGTGGAGGAACAAGAGAGAGAGAGACAACCAACTCCAAGGATGTAGAAGAACCTTGTGAGAAAGCAAAGCATCATTGCTGTGTGCCGGAGATAAGGACACCATGTACAAATAGCTCAGGGCTCAGGTACCCACAGCCATCCAGGTGCACACCCAACTTTATTCTCTTTTGTGAACCAGGAAAAGCTCTGTTGCAACAGATACCAACACACCCTCCTTTTAATATATATCAGACACATCATACAGCCCCCATGATGGCAGAGAGCACAGAAATCCTCCACACATTCTCTTGTTATTACAAAATAAATAAAAACCATTTTAATTTCTGTGTATTCCCTTCATCCTTTGTCTCTATGACTCCCCAGGCACCACGAAGGAAGCAGTCTGTGCCATGCCATGCTTCCTGCAGCTGGATGTGCAACAACCTCCAGGCTCAGCTGTTTGCACATCTCCAGCTGCCTCAGGTTGGTTTAGGTGAGGTGAGTTACCCACTGAGTATTACACAGCAGTGGGAGCAATAAACCATCAGTCTGACAGCTGCAGGTGAAGTCTGCACCAGGGAGAAGCATTCCTTCCCTCCTAAGTGCCTCACAGTTCTGGTAAATCAAGCTGTGGAGAGTGCAGATAAGATCAGTGGCAGCTCCAAGTCCTACTCAGTCCAGCCCGCTCAGTTAGATTCCAGAGCCACCTCCATCCATTCTGGAAGCACACGCTGTGCTTCATACAGAGACTTACATCTGTGGGATGACTGAAGCTATAAAAAGTGCTGACAATTTCCAGCAAATTTGCATATGTTGCTGCTGCTGCTGCTTATATAAGTGATTTCTAGTTAACTACAAATACAAAAATCAAGGCCCAAAAATAGGTTTGCAAAGAAACCACTTGCAAATGTGACTGAATGATACATCTCTCCAACACTCCAAAAATCACTTGTCTAGAAAAAGCAGACGCAACAGAGGTTTCTCCAGAGGGTCCCATACAGAGCACCTCCTGGAATACAGATTACCCCACTTTCTCAACATCTCTGCTGCCCTGCACCGTAAAGTTTGTCACAAACTGGAGCACCTGAGCCTTGTGCCAGGTTGCCCTTATGTCTGGAGCTGTATAGATCTTTCTACACACATCATCATTCCAAGCTCCCTGATGCAGCTGTGATGAGGAGGCAGCCAGCCTCAGGATAAGAAACATGAGCTGTTGAGAAATCCCTCAATGTATCACACACCACACTCCATTGGCTCTGTCTATACCATATACCACCTCCTCACCTGCATCTGCACACCCTGCTCCAGCCTGGGAAGGCCAAGTGCTTAACCTGGGGCTGCAACAGTCTGGTACCAAGGGGACCTGTAGGGCTCTGCTCAATGGTCAAAAGGTCAGGCAAAAATATAAAGCACACAGGACGGAGGAAAGGGTCAGAAAATCCCTGACTTTCAGGTCTCACAACTGCCATAGCTATTAATCACCAAAGGAGGAGTGAGGGTTGAAGCTGATGGTATCTGCTCAACAGGATATGGATACCAAGCAACAACATCCTCCTTCCCCAAGCCCTTCAGCTTGCACAAGGGTGCTGCTTGCTCATAGACCAAGCTCAGCCAAAGCAAAACCAAATGAATCTGACAGCAGTCTTCAGGATTCCTCTAGTGTCCATGGATTCTCATGCTCAGGAAATACTGCTTAGGGACCATTTCTCCATTAACCTACTATCTACAGCAGATAGAAACTACTTGGTTTTCCAACATAAGGAAGACAAGGACACACTGGAGAGAGTCCAGCAATGGGCCACGAGGATGATTAAGGGACTGGAGCATCTGTCATACAAAGAAGGGCTGAAAGAACTGGGACTGTTTAGCATCAAGACAAGAAGGTTTGAGAGGCATGTTATCAGTGTGCATAAAAATCTGTGTGGGGGACAGTAAAAAACCATATAGACTGTTCTCAGTGGTACCCAGTGAAAGGATGAGGTGCAATAGGCACAAAAAAATCCCTTTAAAGGGACACAAATCCCTTTAAAGGGCACAACAAAAAACTGTGAGGGTGGCTAAACACTGGAATACATTGTCCAGAACAGTTGTTGTGTCCACCCTTGCACACATTAAAACCCTGACAGACATAGCCAGGCAAGCCAGACTAGCTGATCTCCAAAGGTCCTTTCCAACCCAGTGATTCTGTGATTAAAACCACAGCAGCCTCCTCAACTGCTCCCAACCAGCCCAGCCTCAGGGAATCCATCTGGAACCCCACCACGAAGCCGATACCCTCCCTTTCTCCCTTTTCTGTCTGCTTTTGATAGTTTTTTGGTTTATGCTACCACTTTTGCTCTCTGACAGCAGTATCCTCTCCAGAGCTCACAGAGACATGCCATTTCTGCCTTGTCCCTACCATGAGCTCCTCCAGTCCTCCTCCAGATCTCACTGTTTCCATCACTGCCTTGAGCAGGAACCTCCAGCCATCACCATTTTCTTCTAACCCTCCACTCCAGGCTTGAAGCAGCCACAGGAACAGTAAACAAAAGGATGCAAAATGTCTTTATCTCTTTACATCTCTGTGTCTCTTGCCCCGCATTTACCACATTTTTGGTCTTTCCCTTGATCTTCTGTGATGAATGAACTGAAAACACAGTTTTGCTAGCAAAAGAACACAGAATGTAGCAAAAGCACAGGGCTGGCTGCCTGTGAGGAGACCCAGGTGCTGTTGGTGGAGCAGGTTCTTCACAAGTCAATGACAGCATCAGGAACAGACACTTCTCCTCCTCCTTCATCCCTCAGGAACCAGCACACCACAGACTGGCTGCTCAACCAGCCAAGGGTGGGAGAGCTTCCCCTCCCCACTGCTCTTCAGACCTTTCTCACTTCCCTCTTTCAGCTCAGGACCAAAACTCAGCACAGACTTTTGAACCAGTGCTGTCAGAGGACATCCCAAGGTTGGTAAATGTGAAGCCCTGTGAATGAGAAAATGCAGCCTTCCTGTCTAAACACAGTGCAGGCTTCAAGTCACAAAGGCTTCAGAAGAAGGCCACCTCGTTCTGGCAGCTCCCAGCCACTGATGGACCTTGCTGAGAGAAGAAAGGGTGTGTGCTGTGGAGGCAGGCAATGCCATGAGGGACATTCAGTCACTGCTGTGACAGAAAATGCAGCCAGCTCTCCTTCAGGCTCCAGAGAGAGCACAAGTAGTTGTTGGGGAAACTGGGCACAGGGAAATGAGGGCAGGACAGAGAGAAACAGTAACATCTTCCTCTTCAAACAACAATGTGTGATCAAGTTCAGCTGAGGACAGAGCACTGAACCATACTGAGAGCTGCAGGGCCAGGGCCACCCAAAGCCCGTGGAAGGGCTGGCTGGTACAGAAAGGAGACTGATGTCCATGGCCCCATCTGGACATGCACTGTGACCACCTCCCTGACGTCAGCTCCGATGTCAATGTGGCTGGGCAGGGACTCGGATCAGAGAACAGAGGAGAGTGTTTTTGTTGTGGTGTCTTTCAGTTAGATCAGGTCTCTGAGCAAGCTGCTTACCTGCACTCAAGGGATGAGCTACCTAGAGATAAGGGAAAGGCTACCTGAACAGAGCCATGAGAAACAGACACACACAGAGCTTCCTTCTCACACACCTACTGTGATGTGTGCCAAGTACCTGTGATCCCATGGATTTGGTTAATTAGCTCTCATTTGATGTAATTTTAAATTCTGGCTCATAGTCTTTATTAGGTACCATCTCTGGAGAATAGGAAAACATGCCAGAGTGAACACACTCAGCCCTTGCCATTTTTCTTGCCTTCTTTATAAAGGTTTGCCCAACAGAAAGGAGGCCAGGCTGTGTGGACAAGTGGTCTCCATCAAAGCTGTCAGTGGTACAGGAGCCAAGGGTGAGAAAGACACATTTGTGGGGCTGTGGGCACTGATCTGAGCACACTGGAACTTGCTCGGGGAAAGTTCTCAAAGACTTAAGTGGGGAAATCAGAGTTTCTGAGAAGGAGATGACAGAAAAGCAAAGTTATGGTGTTTGGAAGCAATAACCCACTGCCTCTGCTGAGCAGTCCTTCTCACATCTCATGACACATTTTTCCTCAAACAATTCCTAAATTCCTAGGTGTGTAAACATTTAGCAATTTGTGAAACTACAAACACTCACTTATCTCAATAAATGATCTTGTAGGTGGCAAAACTGACAAACAGCAGGACTCCCACATTCTGAAACTAGCGAGAGAAATCCCAAGTGCATCAGCTGCACAGGAAAGTCTGTGGCCTCACTCTTGTAGCACTGCATGGGCAACTCCTTCTACTCTCCTGGCTTTCCAGGAAAAATAGTAAGAAACAGGAAGTCAAAGGAAACATCATAGATTTTTAAAATTTATTTGGACAAGAGAAATGAAAAGGCAGTGCCAGATCTGTGGGCAAAATGTCCTTTTGCACAGAATCCTTTGCTCACAGAACACTGCTCTACTAGCAGCTGGTGGGCAGGTTTTGGTGAAGACTCTGCTTCCTGCCTCTCTGGATTCCCTGGAAAGTGTGGATGGAAAACCTGGGATGGGTATTGCCCATAGGCCTTACACATAAGCAGAGCAAGCTGGCTGATTCCCCTTGGGAACCTGGAGGACAAACAAAGGCTGACCTGAGAAATGTGCTGTAAATGGCTTCAGCCCAGTCACTGCAGGGAGATGCTCCCAGACACCACTGCCATGTCCACAGCCTTGGTGTAAGATCCAAATGACAACAGGACACAGCCAGCAAGGAGAGGACTCATGGGATCGTGGTGAGTTCTTGCTTTAGTGCAGAGATGTTTCAGAATTCACATGCAGAGACTGTGAAGGCACTCTTCATGGACATATTTTTTACCCTCACATTGTGTCTCATTTGCGTGGACAGAAAGCCATAAACACATTCAGGCACAAGCAGTCCCGAGGTGGAAATCCAACTGTCACCCCAGCTGTCAGGGCCCTGAAAATGACTGAAGCTGACAGAAATTCTCCGTATCCTGACAGAAAGTCCATGGCCTTTGGGTCTCACAAACAACCTTAACCCTGCTGGGGCTCCCTGAGCCATGCCACAGGTATGGCAGCAAGGTGTCTGCAGCTGGCTGGAGAACTGCCACGACAGAGGCAGAAAAGAGACGGCTCCAGGTAGAACTTAGACAATATTCCAGTACCTACAGATACCGGTGGGGGGGACTTTGGACAGGGGCATGGAGTGAAGGAAGAATGGCTTCAAGCTGAAGAAGTGCAGACTTAGATTAGACATTAGGAAGAAATTCTCCTTTGCAAGGGTGGTGAGGCCCTAGCACAGGATGCTCAGAAAACCTGTGGCTTCTCCAACCCTGGAAATGTCCAAAGCCAGGTTGGATGGGACTTGGATCAATGTGATGTAGTGGAAGGTGTCCCTGCTCATGGCAGAGTGGGCGTAACGGGATGATCTTCAAGGTCCCTTCCAACCCAACCCATTCTGTGATTCCACGATTCTATACTGAATTACTTCTTCCACAACATAAAGCCACGACATGTTCAGTGAAAGGAAATGAGAAGGAGTGGGAGCGGGTGAGGGAGAGAGGAGGGAGTGGAACTTGCCCAGCATCTGACCCTCATGAGCGACGGACAAGGGCTGCACCACCGCAGCCTCTGACTTCTGCTGCTGTTCAGCGACCGTGAAAACCCAAGCGTCCGGAGCAAGCCCGCAGCTCGTCACGCACCTGAGCTCTGCCTCTCCATGGCTACAGCTACAAGCACCAAACGCTCTGGCTGCCGGAGCGAGGCCGGGTAAGTGAATTCTTACAGCACCCGGCAGCCTCAGCCCGGGGTGCCGGAACACCTGCCCGGGGCAGGGGCACAGCGATGCCGAGGGCGTTCCAACAGCAGCCCCGCGATGGCCCCGTGTGCCCCCGCGGGACATTCCCGGCCCCGGCCCCCGTCCCGGTCCCGGTCCTACCTCCAGCAGCTGGACGTAGCTGGCCGGGAACCAGCCTCGCAGCCCGTCTTCCTTCTGCCCTTCCCACCAGCCGCCGTCTGGCACCTGCAGCACCGTGATCAGCTCACCCGCCGCGAAGCGCAGCCCCTGCCGGTGCCGCTCCCCGGAGAAGGGGTACAGCGCCTGGCAGCGGGTCCCCGACATCCCTCCCGGACGCGCCCGCAGCCGCCGCCGCCGCTCCGCGCCCGCCCCGCTCGGCTGAGGGGGCCCCGCTGCGGCCCGGCCCAGCGGGCGCCAGGCGCGGGCAGCGCGGGCAGCGGCAGCCGAGCAGCCCCGGCGCCGGGCGCCCACGGGCACCGCCGGCTCGGGGTGGGGCGGGAGAGGCGGGACGGGCAGGGCGAGGGGAGGAGGGCGAGAGAGGGAGGAGGAGTGGTGGGAGGAGGGGGAGAGCGGAGAGGGAGAGGAAGCGGCGGGAGGAGAGGCCGTGATGGTGCGCGGGGCGGGCGGTGCGTGTGGCGCTGGTGGCGGCGGGACAGCGAGAGGGAGCGAGTGTGAGTGACCCTGGGGGGACAGCGTGTGGGAGAGAGCACGGGGGGCACCGCACGTGTGGCTGTGTGACAGACACTGTTCTGAGGGACTCTGTGTGCTCCACACCCCTCTGTGTGTGTGACAGACACTGTTCTGAGGGACTCTGTGTGCTCCACACCCCTCTGTGTGTGTGACAGACACTGTTCTGAGGGACTCTGTGTGCTCCACACCCCTCTGTGTGTGTGACAGACACTGTTCTGAGGGACTCTGGGTGTGTGACAGACACTGTTTCGAGGGACTCCGTGTGGCTGTGTGTGACAGGCAGTGTTCCGAGGGACTCGGTGTTCTCCACACCCCTGTGTATGTGTGTGTGTGTGTGTGTGTGTGTGTGTGTGTGTGTGTGTGTGTGTGTGAGAGAGAGAGAGAGAGAGAGAGACACTGTTCCGAGGGACTCTGTGTGCTCCACAGCCCTCTGTGTGTTTGTGTGTGACAGGCAGTCTTCCGAGGGGCTCCGTGTGTCTGTGTGTGACAGGCACTGTTCTGAGGGACTCGGTGTTCTCCACACCCCTCTGTGTGTGTTTGTGACAGGCACTGTTCTGAGGGACTGTGTGTGTGTGTGTGTGTGTGTGACAGACAGTGTTCTGAGGGATTGTGTGCTCCACACCTCTGTGTGTGTGTGTGACTGTGTGTGACAGACACTGTTCCGTGGGATTCTGTGTGCTCCACATCCCTCTGTGTGTGTTTGTGTGTGACAGACACTGTTCTGAGGGACTGTGCTCCACACCCCTCTGTGTGTGTGTGTGACAGACACTGTTCCATGGGATTCTGTATGCTCCACACCCCTCTGTGTGTGTGTGACAGGCACTGTTCCGAGGGACTCTGTGTGTGTGTGTGTGTGACAGGCACTGTTCCGAGGGAGACTGTGTGGACACTCTCTGTGTGGACACCCACTGAGTGTATACATTTGTTACACACAACCAAGAGCGTGAGATCCATTATCACTGAATGCCTGAAAGACATTATGTGACACACCTAACCCGTATGAAGTGTGTGTGTGACACATCCTCAGGTGTATGTGTCTCTGCAGCACTGGTCTGAGTGCACACCTTGCTTCATGCGTGTGTGTGTAGCTCCTGTGTGGATTGTAGTGTGTGAGGCACCTCTGTGTGGCTCTCAGGTTTGTAGCCTTTCTCCTAGACCTTTCAGAAGGTGACTTTGAGTGTAGCTGGGTTCTTTATTAGGATTCTTTTAACAAATTTTCAGCCTTTTTTCACAGTTCTATTTTTGATCTTCTGAATTGTGATAAATTGCTTAAAATCACCCCCTTTTGATAATTATTTAAGCTGATAACTACTGATCTATGATCCATTATGTGCTATTATCACACCAGCTGTGCCTTGCTTGGCAAAACCCCACAGACCTGATATCATGGCACACATCCAGGTACATCTATCAGCAGTATTCTCTAACAATGCCATTTATAGATGGCAAGAACTTAAATTAAAACAAAATCCTATCTTTTACTTCAGCATATACAAACCCAGCTTTGCTATTTGGTAACTCAGATCTACATAGTTTAGAGCGCTCACGTAAATAATTTTGGTTTAAATATTTCTTTCCTTATGTTTGATGTTGACAGAATGCTTCTATATTTTCTTTGGCTCATTCTCTAATATTTTTTCCTCTACTTCCAAATTGTTTTTTTCTCACTATCTCCCTTTCTAATATTTTTTCAGGCTCCTGTTCTTCTTTGCATGAACTCTCTTGATGGGAAAACCTCTAGCAGGGTTTCAGTCCTAGGGTTATCTCCTCCCTGAAGTAATTACAAACTTCAGCTTTTTAGCAGGCAAGCCCAAATGTAAACACTTGCCTAATTTTTATTTTAAATTTTCTTTCTAAACCTGTTACTATGACTTGCCTTTGGCTTGTGTACAAATGTCCAGTCTGTAAGCAGAAGGGCTCTGTTCCAGCCAGAGGATGCCTTTTAGTCACTGGAGGTAAAATATCTCTTGAACAGTTCCATAAATAATCCTCATTTCATTTTGCAGGTAGTGACCAGGTTGGTTTCTCAGCTATGTCTAGTCCTTCCCCTCAGCTTGCAGGATGGCTTTGCTTCCTGAACAGTTCAGAGAGCAGCTCTTGCCAAAGGCTTGGTTGGACCTGTGCTTGCTACTGCGTCTTGTAATGTCTATATTGTGAAGGGTGTTAAAGGGGGACAAGCTTGGCGTGTGAGGAAAATTATTTCTGAGCATAGGCATCTTTTTTATCTAGCATATCAGGGCCAGAGTTATGATGAAGTACAGAAGCCATCCCAGAAACATGCAGATTTGCCACTTCAGGGGTACCAGGCACTGGGATGAACCGGTCAGCTTTCAGTCTCAGCCTTTGTTCCTACCATCTGTTCCAGCATCTGAAGCATCTCAGCTGCATGCAGGTGTTCCCTGGGCAGTACACAGCAGGTCTGACTGAATGTTCAAAACTATCCCTCTGGCTGTAAGATCTGCCTGAATTTATTTCCTGAGCCATCACAACTGTCATACTCTACCATCTGTTCTAGCAGGGTATTCCACTTAGCAGTAAGAAACCAATTCTAAAACAGCATCACATGCACATATTCTGTATTAGTGTGAGATCTTGAAAGGATCTTTTTCTTCCTAAATACCTAAGGCTTGGCCAAATAACTTTTTAACAAATCTTAGTGTCAAGAAATGCTGTCTGTGAATGAGAAAGAGCCAGCTTCTTAGAACACTGCAGAAAGCCTCTGTGTGGTCATCCAGTCAGAGAGAGAGCTCATTCCATGATTTCACAGCCTGTTGCTGGGCCTTAAAATGGCACCACTACAAGTCCTGTACAGGTGGGCAGATTCCCTGAGGAGGGACCTAAGAACATCTTGGGAGTACCAGAAGAAGGTTCACATCTGACAGCTGTGGGAGCAGCATGGTCAATAACTTTTTTGTTCAAAGCAGTATATTTGACAATCTGTCTGGCCCATAAAAAAGATCTAAGTGACTGCAGCTGTCTTCTCTGAACAGATCCTGCAGAGGTCCAAATGAGAATGGGTTAGCACAGGTGTATGGGAGAGCTTTATAACCGTGATGGATTGGAGATTCAGATGAATAATTTATTTGCTATACCTGTTTTCAAAAGACAGCATCACCACATCTCCTGAGGCCAGGAACCAGGAAAGAAAGAGACTAAAAAGAAAGCACATGTAGCACTGGGTCCTTAAATGACCTTTGATATCTAAGTGACAAGTAGAAATTAGGTCCATTTATGGAGAGTAACTGTTCTGAGTGTGTACACAGAAGATACTTTCAGCTGTTAAAATGCTTAAAAGTTTTTGGTGGAAGGGGCCATTCTCAGTGCTTTAAACAGACAAAATGCCAGAACAGATCCAGGAGCTCAGAACAAAATTTCATCTGGTCTACACTCTCTTTTTGGTCAGCAACTCACAGAGAATGAATTTCCCGGACCAGATATTCTTGAGCATCACACTTGGAAATTTAGGCATCCAGGACTTCAAACATTCCAGGCAGAGGACTCGGATTTATGAGTCATGTTCATCTGATCAAATATGTGATTTGAACATGAATTAAAAAAATAGCACCAAAGGATCCAGCTTGGCTTTACCTTTGATTTCTGCTTTTAGAAGTTTTTCAGATGGCTCTGCTGACCTTGGAACTCCCCTTGTACGTGATTAACCCCGAAAATGAAGTCAGATGTGCAGTGCCCTGCCTGGCTGTGGTTGTAGTAAAACTTTGTGATGTTCCAGGGCAGGTTTAGTCATCCTTGTCTTAGCAGTGCCCAGAGCTGTATCTACTATTTTAGAGTCAGACATAAACAAACGTATTCTCTGTCTATAAATGGACAGTGATATTACATGAACAAACAGCTTGTGGTGATTCACATGAGAATAAACTGGGGTTTTCTGCCAGGATAATTCACCTGGAGAGATGACTGCTTCCATTCACTTCCATTCTTGGAAGCAGGCTGAGAATAACAAACTGTTCCGATAACATCAGCCTATTTCCAGCCAATATATTTCCTACTGAGAGGCAGGGCAGGCCCCACCCTGTTACATGACAGCAGTAATTGGGCCTAGAAATGTGACTCATAACTCTGACACTTTGCCTCAGAGTTAGGTGTCAGCAGCAGCCAGTTGTCACAAACCCCTGTTTGAAAGAGTGATGCCAAGTCTTCTCTCCAGCAGTTCAGTGTTCATCTCTCACTTCTTGGAGCTCTGAAAAGCCTCAGTCTCAGCCCTGTGCTCCTATTAGATGGCTTCAGAATTTCAAATGAGTTTCCTTCTCTTTGTCTTGCTGCTCTTTCTCTTGCTGCAAACTAAACATTCAGGGCTTCCAGGGCACTTCATGGTGGTCAGTGTGCTCACAAAGGGAGTATAGGTCTCATTTTAGACCACCTTAGTGATTCTTAAGCATTTATATTTGTTGAAGCAGACACTGTTGTAGCCTTATCCTCTCTTCTTCCAGCTCTATAAACACTAGGTCATTAAATGTTTAATGTTTTGGGGTTTATTGAATGTTTAACTATTTCATGCTAAATGGAAAAGTCATTGAAAGGAAGAAAGGCATTGTCTATAAATCATATAATTACAGTATTAATAACAATAAACCGTGACTACATGGATCTCAGCTTCTAAGTGTTAGAAAATAACATAAGACAAATAGTTGTGAATCTGACTGTCTGGCTTATTATGTTGTCTCCAGCAATATCTTACAGCAGAAGTCTAGGGAAAAGGAGAGGTAGAGAGAGACATTTCTGAAAACACCTTCTTTATTTCCAATGAACGATAGCTCATGTCTTCCCCAGTTAGAGGTGGTATCACATCATTCCACTTTCATTTCCATTATTGAGGCTAGTTATTTTTTTGAGGCCATGCAAACTCTTGGCATGCCTAACATTCTGTGACAAGGGTTTCCAGTGCAGGCATGGGATTTTGGAACCTGTCCCTTGCCTGTTTCATCTGAGCATTGTGCTGGCCCACAATCATAGGCTGAACCCACCCACCTTTATCCCCAAAGAGCTGCACTGGAGTCCAAACCTGAACCATTACTCGGAAATTTACCTGCACATGGAGATATTGGCATGAGCTTACTTTAAGGGTCCTAAGGGACTTGTCCAAGATTACAAGGAAAGGCACTGGAAAAACAGGAAAACATCGCAAGAGGACTCTGATGAAAACACCCAAACTTTCCTTCAAATGTCCTTCTCTCTGGCTTAGTATCAATCTTAGTGGAATGATTTGGGCTTGCCAGATAATCTACAACAGCTTGCTGGATCCCAGAGTGTCTGATCTTCTCTTTTGAGCCCAAGGAGAACTAGGCTTCTGGCCAGCTAAGGAGAAGAATCCAGCTAGGCAGCCCTCTGGCCAAACTCCCTTTGGATGTGCAAGCTTGGACATTGATATTTCCCTGACACTAAGCTTTCCTCTTCAGCATGAATTGCCCATTACTTGAATTCCATCAGGGATTTCTTGTGTCATGGAAGAGTGGAGATTCTGCCTGAACACACTGAGCAGGACTGACTGCTTTCTGTGGATGAAGCTGTTGATGTGTGTGTGTGTGTGCCTGTATCTGCAGGACATAGATGTCTCAGTGTTTGCCTCTCAATGGTGCCTCTGTTCTACAACCATCTGTGTATAAAGCTGCTATTCTGCCATGAACAATGACTCATACAGGAAAGTCTCGAAGAATTAGGCAAGAACTATGTTCATCCTGAGGAGTATTGAAGATAAGGATCCAATCCCATAAATTCTTGGAAAAACTCAGCATTAGTTTTCCCTTGACAGCTTTAATCTTTAAAATCTGCTGTTGCTGACACACGTTTACAAACAGCAGGTTGGCAGCAAACTGTCTCTGTCAGTGGGCATCACACATCCACCACTTGCCTCTGACAGCCCTGCTCACTGTGACCAACTTTTCCTCACTCCATTTTCCACAAGGATTTTATGAGTTCTCTTCCATCTCCTGTATTTTCCTGAGACCCCACAGATTACTTTCTCCAGTCCCTTTTCTTATATTTCCTGGCTACTCCACTCCTCTGCCAAGAGCAGTGGGTGAGTGGGAGAAAGTAGGGTCACTATTCCTGATGCCCTGCAAGCTTCACCTGGACCTGGAGATGCCCAAAACTCTGTGCAGGCTGTAGGAGCAGGGATCTATATTGGTATCAAAAAATCACAACAATCTTCTCTTCAAATATCTTTCAGGGTCTGAGTACTCAGGAAAGAGCTGAAAGGAAGGAAAAATCCTGAGGATTTTATCAGTCTCCCGAAGCCAGAATGAATGCAGAAGGAAGAGTTTCTGAAGATCAAGTGAGCTTCTCTAGTGGGGAAGGTTCTACTTTGTGGCACCTTGTCTAACACTGTAGAAAGAAAAGATTGCAGGGTTCTGATATTCCAGTGACCCAGAAAGGAAACTGTCTGAGGAATGAAGATTAAGATGATCAAGAAAGTTTAAAACGTAATATAATCATATGAAAATTCCAGATATGTAAACCATACATTAAAAAAATATACACCAAAACAAATCAAATTTTTCAATTGGACTAGAATTTAATTAGAAATTTTATTCTCAGATTTTGAAATTTCTGTAGGTACCAAGTCTGTGCTTCTTGACCTTTCCAGTGAATATCAGTCCTCAAACTGCAGACAGAATGCAACTTTCTTCCTGCTAGATTAGTGAGTTCAGGTGAGTCAGTGAAAAATGTGCATTGAAATCCCATCTCCTACTCCAAGCAGGCCTAACTTCAAAGCTGGATAAAGTCACTCCAGGATCTCGGTCACCTGTATCCTGGAAACTCCAAGGATGGAAATTCCACGAGCTCCTTGAGCAGCCTGTCCAAGGCTGCAGCACTCTCGTGGTAAATGAGGTGCTCCCTTTGTTGAGAAAGGATTTTGCTGGTTGGCTACACGAGACCATTGCCTCTTGTCCTTTCACTGTGCACTTGCAGGAAAAGCTTGGGTGTGTTGGAATTCTTATCCCCCCCCACTTGCAACAGCATCTCTGCAATGAGATCCCCCAGCTTTCCCTCCTGCAGGCCAAACCAACCTAATTCCCATCTCACCTCCTCACACAACACACGCTCCCGCTGATCCTGGGGCTGTGCTGGAGCCCCTCCAGTGTGTCAGCATCTCCCATACAATGGGGGGTGTGTGTTTAAAAGCTGCACAGAGGATTGCAGATGCAGCCTCACCAGAGCCAGGCAGAAGGGAATGGCCACATTCCTGCACTTGCTGACCACTTGCTAATGCAATCCCGTGACTGGTGGGTGCTGCTGCTGCAGGGGAGCGCTGCTGACACAGGTCCAGCTTGTTTTCCATGAGAATCCCAAGGCCTTTGCTGCAGGGCTGCACTCTACAGTCAGTCCCCAGTCTGCCCTAATACATGGAGTTGTTTTGTCCCAGGTTGAAAAAAATAAAGTTATATTTTTCACAGAACAAATACATGAGGCGAATTAGACCAAATTTATCATGTGACTGAAAAGGGTCAAACCCTGAGTCCTCTTGTGCTGAGTGTGATGCTAATACAAGTCGAGATATTTGTATTGTATGTACTTGTGCTAATGCAAGTACAGATCAACAGTGGCACATGGGAGCAGCATTTCAACCTGAGAAATCTGAATTTTCTGCAGAAAGTTCTGATGTCAGTCACAGACTTAAGTAAAGGGGTTGTTAACTCTCAGCACAAATGACCCTTTTCCTACAAGCTTGAAAGAGAATCTTGTAGGCTGCTGGAATGAATCCCACTTCTATCCATTCCCCCAGGACCTCAAAGGAGGTGCAGGCACCATGCCTAGAGGGGATGAGCTCTGTGTGTGCATGGTGTGGTTTTAAATCAGCATTTTATCCTCCTTTGCAGATAGGCAAACTAGCAAGAATTACCCTTCGGATACCCTGAGATAGGACACAGCTCCATCTCTCTTAATCAGCTACTTTGTTACTGTTCTAAAACAAAGAGTCTTCTCCTTTTTTTAATTTCCTAGTAGATTTATATTTCATGTTACTTCTGGTTTGACTAAATGAAAAATACAACATTACTTGTTCTTAAAGAAATAAAGTTCATTTTATAAACCTAGCAGTTATCTCATTTCAGCTTCCTTTCAGCTTTCCACACTTTTTTTGAGGGACAAGCAAAGGACTCATAGGGCTCTGTAGATCTCATGACAACTACAAAGCACATCAGGAAGCTTCTGAGAATGCAAAGCATTATTCAGACAAAGGCTTTTCTTTCAGCTTTATAAATATGTTCTCAGCCATCATCATAGCAGAGCAAAAAATAGCCCCAAGAACACTCCTGCAGAACTAAACTCCCATGCAAGAGCTGTTTCTCTTTCTTTCAGTTTTTTTCTTCCTTTATGTACAAATAGGTTTGTGTTTAACAAAAGGATAAACCCTGCTAATCTACTGATCTGTCAGCTAGCCCTGTGCTTATCACAGCACTGTTTGTGGGCTGGGGCAGACCCAATGTGCACAGCTGTGCAATGAGAACTGCACCGTGTCCTGTGAGAGCGGGGGCAGGAGCTGCCACCTCGGGGGCTGGACACAGCCACTGCTGCAGTCACACACTGCTGTGTTTGTCAGCAGGCTGTCCACATCCGTCTCTGACAGCACACCGTGCCATCCTGCAGGACAGGACAGCCAGAGCCAGGAATGGCAGGTAGCCATGGAGCTGGGGATTGAAACAATGAGATGATTTTTGTCAGCTTGACAGACAGACCATTGCTTGATGGCAGAGCACTGTCCAACGAGGCGTCAGCAAACTACATGCCAGGGAGTTTTGACTGGCACAAAGGACCCTAAATGTGCACAGGAGGATGAATGGCCAGTCAGGAGCATGGGTAAGAGCCAGCTGTGATGACAGGGTGTAAAACACAGGATGAAGATGACGGAAACCTAAATGGAAAACAACGTATGGGAGCAATTTAAGCAGATAAGAACACAGAAGAGGAGAAAGGAATGACATGGAACGAAGGGACACAGAGTGCTGGATGTGCATGGGAGGAGGCAGGAGCCTTGGCTGGGGTGACCAGCACGTGTGGGGTGATGGCACTGGCGCCTGGAGAAAAAACCAGGAGTGAGGAGAGCACCCAGAGCCACTGGCTGTCACTTGGGCCAGCAGGCTGAGCACAGGCACGCAGCACAGCCCAGCAGGAGCACGGCCGGGAGCCAGCACTACCTGCGCCTTGCCCTCGGCACAGCAGCCAGCAGCGGGGAGGATCCAGTGTGGGATCAATGTCCAGGTGCAGGAGCGCGTCCTGCAGTCCACAGTGAGCCCCTGGCGCTGGCAGGGTGCTCCCAACACGGCGTTCTCTTCGGGACAACAGGAGCAGCTCAGCAACTGCGTGTCTGGGGCGCACCGCACCCCGCACAAACCTTATCTCACATAAACCTTATCCCGCACAAACCTTATCCCACATAAACCTTATCCCACATAAACCTTATCCCGCACAAACCTTATCCCGCACAAACCTTATCCCGCACAAACCTTATCCCGCACAAACCTTATCCCGCACAAACCTTATCCCGCATAAACCTTATCCCGCATAAACCTTATCCCACATAAACCTTATCCCGCATAAACCTTATCCCGCACAAACCTTATCCCGCATAAACCTTATCCCACATAAACCTTATCCCGCATAAACCTTATCCTGCACATCCCACATCCCGCACATCCCACACCCCTCTCATCCCACCCCTCACGCCTCGCACCCGCCCGTATCCCCGCACGCCCCCCGTACCCCCTGTACCCCCCGCACACCCCCTGTACCCCCCGTACCCCCTGTACCCCCCGCACACCCCCCTGTATCCTCCCTGTCCCCCCCGCACACCCCCAGCACACCCCCCGTATCCCCGCGGGCCCGCGCTGCCACAGCGCCCCCTCGCGCCGCTCTGGTGCAGCTGCGCCTGGCAGCGCTCCCGCCGCCTCCGCCCGGGACACGGAGCGCACAGCGGGACACGGACACACGGACAGACCGACACACGGACACACGGACACACGGACAGACCGACACACGGACACACGGACAGACCGACACACGGACACACGGACACACGGACACACGGACACACGGACACACGGACAGACCGACACACGGACACACGGACACACGGACACACGGACAGACCGACACACGGACACACGGACACACGGACAGACCGACACACGGACACACGGACAGACCGACACACGGACAGACCGACACACGGACACACGGACACGCGGACACACGGACACACGGACAGACCGACACACGGACACACGGACACACGGACACACGGACAGACCGACACACGGACACACGGACAGACCGACACACGGACACACGGACACACGGACAGACCGACACACGGACACACGGACACACGGACAGACCGACACACGGACACACGGACACACGGACAGACCGACACACGGACACACGGACACACGGACACACGGACAGACCGACACACGGACAGACCGACACACGGACACACGGACAGACCGACACACGGACACACGGACACACGGACACACGGACAGACCGACACACGGACAGACCGACACACGGACACACGGACAGACCGACACACGGACACACGGACACATGGACAGACCGACACACGGACACACGGACAGACCGACACACGGACACACGGACACACGGACACATGGACAGACCGACACACGGACACACGGACAGACCGACACACGGACACACGGACACACGGACAGACCGACACACGGACACACGGACACACGGACAGACCGACACACGGACACACGGACACACGGACACATGGACACACGGACAGACCGACACACGGACACACGGACAGACCGACACACGGACACACGGACAGACCGACACACGGACAGACCGACATACGGACACACGGACAGACCGACACACGGACACACGGACACACGGACAGACCGACACACGGACACACGGACACGCGGACACACGGACAGACCGACACACGGACAGACCGACACAGGGAGACAGGGACGCACGGACACACGGACACACCAACACCCACATATCGACACACGGACAGAGGGACATGGACACGAACACACGGACACAGGCACGGACAGAGGGACACATGGACAGAGGGACACGGACAGACAGAGAGACTGAAAGATTGAGACAGACATGGATGGACAGAGACTGAGAGACAGGCATGGACACACAGACAGGAGCAGATAGACTGGGATATGGACACGGACACACAGACAGGGGCAGGCATGGACAGACAGACAGACACACAGACACACGCTTGTCAATCTCATAGCGAATCAACAGCCCATATAGTCACTAAAGCATCACCCACGTTTATTTTTTATATACACACATATATATATATATGTATGTATAATTTCTCACAGCTTCACCTCAAAGTTGGCTAAATATATCAGTTACACACATGCACACTGGGTTACTAGAAAAAAGTAATGGATATCTGCTGGATGCATAGAAGTCTTTATCAGGAGGGAGCCTGCTGCAGCTCGGGTCAGGAACCTCATTTCTCTGATTTCTAAATACAGAAAAAGGAAGATAATGTAGAGGGTATTGGAACAAATGAGTTATTTGTGGTTTTGTTTCAGGTCTGTGGCTATTGCAATTGTTCTGCCATTTTATAATGAAGAAGTAATATCTCCCAATTGTGCTGAAAGACCTGGATTCTTAGAGTTGATTGTATTTGGTCTGACTCCTGTGGGGCACCAGAAGGACTTGCAAAGTGCAGGGGTTTTGAGTAAGTGACAATTCCTGGCCTTTCTTTATGAGGACACTCCAGTGGGAGTGGGAGGAATGCAGCTGTGGCTGTTTGGGCAGGGACCTTGGTGACACCACCTGCACAGGAAGGGTCCCTCTGCAGCCCCCGACTCACCTGGCCCTCCATGTCGCGGCTTTTGGCTCTCAGCTTGTTAACCTGTCCTTCGGCAATATCCGCTCGTTCTTTCGCCTCTTCCAGCTCGTGCTGGGCCTTGCGGCACCGCGAGAGATTGATGTTTGCCTGTTCTTCCTGAAATCAAATGGCACAAATGGCATGGCCCTGTCACCTCTGACAGCTGTGGCCGTGCCACAGTGACCTGTGCTGGCCTCGCAGGTACAGCCCTGCATTGCCAGTACTCTGTGAGTTTGTGTTTAGTGCCAGCCACAGCCCTCGGGGGACAGAACATCACCCCACTCAGCTCCAGGTGGGAAAACTGCCTGTGTGGCTCCCAAAGTGCACCAGGTCCAGGATAACTACAGCCACGCCCGCTCTGTTGCGAGCCATAATAAAGAATATTCAAAGGCAGTGGTCTTAGCTGCCCTGTCAAACTCAGTATTCAATTATTTTAATGATCTAGGAAGCCCACCTTTCAGAAATCTCCACCCAGGCCCCACTGAAAAGATTCCCCACTGAAAAGTCCTCCACTCACAGCTTCCTCAGCCTGTTTCTTGTACGCTTTCACTTTTAACTGCAGCTTGTCCACCAGGTCCTGGAGCCGAAGAATATTTTTCTTATCTTCTTCAGACTGTAGGAAGTGAAAATGGAGTCAGCCTTGGGGGATGAGCAGAGGTGATCCACGTGGGAGGGCAGAGGATTTGCAATACCTGGTAAGTGAGCTCCTTCAGCCTCCGTTCGTATTTGCGAGCCCCTTTCAGGGATTCTATTCCCCGTTTCTGCTCAGAATGAAGCTCATTTTCTAACTCATTAATCTGAAACACAGAACCAAGAATGGCTGCTGATCCTGCTGCAGACAAAGGGCCAGAGCAGGGCAGTGTCCTGAAGCTGCTTCTGGGGTCTAGACCAGCTAAAATATGCTCACCATGTTCTGCTGGTGATAACACAGTGTGTGAATCCATAGCTGTTTATAAAAGGAACTCAGCTGTGCATACCTAGAGCATTTGTAGTCAAAATTAGGCTTAAATATGTCAGAGAAGAAGAAATTGAAACAGGGAAGGGAAGGTACTATGAATGTTCACCAGGTAAATGGGAAAGATCTGTTTCATGTTTTTATCTATCATTTTATATCTTTGGGAGCGGCAGTGGCAAATACTGTTTAGGGACAGCATGGAAACCTGGCTGCTGTCTGTTCCTTTTCCACTTGTCAGCTTCCACAGGCATTGAATTAGAGATGTAAGGTGGCATATTTATGCCTGTGCCCCTCTGTAAACCTGCTCATTTCTGCTCTCTTTTTGAGCCTTTTACCAGCTGCCTCTACAGCCTTCCATGGCAGCAGGTTTCCAAATTTCACTGCCCACTCTGTAAAGCATTTATTTTTATTTATTTTAAAGGTGAAGATGGGCTGGTCTCTCCAAATGGCAGAGTCCTAGTCTTGTTTAGATAAAGCTTTATCTTGCAGATCCTTCCTGAGTTGCAGAGACCAGAACTGCACTCTAATATAGTGGCAACAATGCGTTGCCATACAACTCTGTCTTGTTCTCAGTGCCTTTCCTAATGAAGCCCAAAAATTTTTCTTTCTTAGGTTTTCGCTTCTATTGCACATCCAACAGCTTCTGAAGTCTGTCCATTACCAGTTCCAATTTCCTCCCCAAGTAAATATGACTTAAACTATTCTTCCCTAGACAAAATTACCATCTAGGTCTCCCTGATTTCCATCTGCCCCCATTTTTGCCCACTCAGTTTTTTTGAGGTCACTCTCAAGTTCATCACCACAGTGCAATGTTTGGCTACTCAGCACAGCTCTCATCAAACCTGCTGGGAATACCTGGGGCTCTCCCTGTTTTCACCCTCCCAAGAGGTTCCAGAAACCAAGGGCCCTGTCAGAAACTTCACCTCAGTCTACCCAAGCCTTCACCATACCCTGGCCTCCAGCTTCTGAAGTTGTTTCTTCCCTCCCTTCAGTGCCAGCTGCTCAGCCTCATCCAGACGGTGCTGCAGGTCCTTCACTGTCTGTTCCAGGTTCTTCTTCATCCTCTCCAGGTGGGCACTGGTGTCCTGCTCCTTCTTCAGCTCTTCTGCCATCATGGCTGCCTGGTTTGGTGCACAGTGATGTTACAAATATCCCAATATCCAAAAATATCCCAAATATCCAGCAGTTCTGGGTGTCTGGGGGCAATGCCCAGCTTCACACTGGTGAGTGACTCTGCACACTCTCAGTGCCCAGGGCTGTGCTAAGGCTCTGTCATACAAACACAATCACTCTCTCAAAGTCTGTGTTTCTAAAACTGCTTCACCTCAGAGAACAGAGTTGATATAAAGAAAAAAAATAATCAAGGCATGCAAATGGCTTGCTACCAAACTTCTATTTTCTAAGTCTGTCAAAATTGAAGAAGTTAAAAAATTGAAGTATTACCAGCTAGCACTCTACCTCTCTGGGCTTCCTCATGACTGAGTATCTGGCTGTTTAATGCTGCAATTTGCCAAAGTCAGACTTCTAAGCAGTTTTTGCTAGTGAGATGACCTCAAACTACACTGAAAATCTTATGTCTGCTGAGGTCCTCAGAATCTGGGATAGATATCTGTCTATATAGATATCTGATAGATAGATAGCTGTCACCAATGTGGCACAGCAGAGATCCTGCAGTGCTGCTGCTGGTGGGCAGTCAGGAGCAAACACTGGTGCACCAGGATTTGATGGAATTTCGTCAGTCACCATTTTTTTTTAATTTTTCACCCTTCCTAGATGGCCCCAGGTATTGTTACTTCTGATAATGTGGAACCTGTAGCCTCATTTAAATGAAACCTTTTTATCCTCTTTTTCTTTCTTACATGCCTAGCATTTGTATAGAATTGTGTACGATTTTAGCCTTAATTTTGGCTTTTCTGTGCTTTGTCTCGACACGCCTTTGTTTGAAACTACTCTTTTTCTATTACAGTTTTGCCACCATCTGTTCTATCCTGCCTATTACATTTACTCTGGAAGCAAAAGTGAATAGGTGTAGAGAAGGGGAGAGAGAATGCCTCTTCAATATCGACACCTAGCAGGACACGAGGACCCTTTCTGAA
This sequence comes from Pseudopodoces humilis, assembly GCF_049639895.1. NCBI lineage: Eukaryota > Metazoa > Chordata > Aves > Passeriformes > Paridae > Pseudopodoces > Pseudopodoces humilis. The sequence goes on from NC_142220.1 coordinate 9,421,798, forward strand.
GGAGTCTTCTGTGACAAGTAGCGGGGCAATGGCTGCATGAGGCCCATGTGGAAGGGACTGTGTGTCTCAGATATTTTCTGTTGAAGAATTGCTTCTCCTCCATCTGATTGCTGCCTTTCTAAACTGTGAAAGTGACTGTGCAAAATGGCACACCAAAAAAGTGACTAGTACAAAATGGAAGGGAGGCAAGCAAGAGGACTCACATCTGTGATTGCTTTCTTTGCTTTCTCCTCTGCATTTCTGGCTTCCTGAATACTGTCTTCAACTTCAGTCTGTAAATGAGTTATGTCCACTTCCAGTCTCTTCTTGGTGTTGAGGAGGCTTGTGTTCTGTTGGGGCAGTCAGCAGACAGGTCATTCCCACCTCATTTGTGCCATTTTCACCTTGTTTGTACCATTTCACCTCGTTTGTGCCATTTTGACCTTGTTTGTGCCACTCCCACCTCATTTGTGCCATTTTCACCCTATTTGTGCCATTCCCACCCCATTTCTGCCAGTTTCACCTCATTTGTGCCACGCCCACCCCATTTGTGCCACGCCCTCCTCATTTGTGCCACGCCCACTTCATTTGTAGCAATCTCCAGGAGATGCCGAGTACCTGTGAGTGGAGCAGCTGCACTCTCTCACTGGCATCCGTCAACTCCTGCTCGGAAACCCTGCGGGCTCGCTCCGTCTGCTCCATGGCAGCTCGCATCTCCTCCATTTCTGTTGTCATCAGACTGTTCCTGCGCTCTGCTATAGCAAGCTGCTCTTTCAGGTCATCGTTCTCTCTCAAGGCATCATCTAAATGGAGCTGGGAATCCTTAAAAGGTGAAAGCACTTGTTGTGAGACCCAGAAGCAAGGAGAGGGAATGGCAAAGACCCACGGGACAGTAGCCTTGTGGTCCCTACCTTGAGCTGCCCCTGCACAGCTTTAAGGTGCTTCTGTGTCTCTGCTGCCTGACAGTTGGCATGGCTCAGCTGTATTTCCATGTCGTTCAGATCTCCTTCCATCTTCTTTTTCAGCCTCAGAGCATCATTTCTGCTTCTGACCTCGGCATCCAGCATGGTTTGCATAGACTCTAACACCCTCTGGTGATTCCTCTTCAGCTGTTGAATTTCCTCATCTTTCTCTGCAGTCCTTCTGTCAACATCTGACTTCACCTGGTTCAGCTCCAGCTGGACACGTAAGATTTTCCCCTCTTCATGCTCTAAAGAGCCCTGTCAGGGTTGAAACATCATAATTTGTCTCTGTAGTGTCCATTGCTGGGAAACACCCACGCAGAAATGTGACCCTTTGCAGCTGGGAGGGCAGGTGTATTTGCCTTAGGGATTATTAAAAATAATCCCTATTTACCATGGACCTTTAGAGAAGACCAAGCACTGAAAAAGCTGACTGCTGTTCCATACTCATTGTACCCCAGCTAGATACTAAATTTAGGAATAATATTCCTTGGGAAAATGCCTCAGATACCACAGGGTCTGGGCACTGAAGGCTGTGGTGACACTGGAGACACAACACATCATGTGGAAATATTAAGCAGGACAGCCAAGCCTCCTGCTCAGAAGCAGCCTGCCTTCTCTTGCATCTCCCTGCTGATTTCTGCTTTGTCCCATCCCAGTGACTGTGGGGGCAAGCTGCTCTTTCACACAACCTTCCCCTCTGGTACTCATTTCGTTCCCTCTGGTGTCCTCCAGCTTCAGATGTAGTACCAATGAAAAGCCTGAAGCTGGGTCTTTGCACCCAGTGGACAGAAATAAGCACATGCAGAGAATAAAACAGTTGATGTAGCCCTGGCATCCCTTTTAAAACATTTTCCAGAGATGCCTGATTCTGCTTTTAGACTCTAGAATGAGCCTATGAGAATAATTCAGGATTAGACTGACCATATTTAGATGCATAAATTAGAGTAAATGGATTATATGATCACAATAACTTTTGCTCCTACTGCCCACCCATTTAGTGAGATCTAGAGATGTGCCAGTTGTTTTACAATTCTTTTTCAACCTAAGAGGAGTTAACGAGAAAATAAAGTGAGGCTTTTCTTGGTGGTGGACAACAAAAGACAAAAGGTCTGTCAACAGTCAATACAGGGAAAATCCTGGATATAAGGATAAAATATTTTACCCTGAGAACGATGTTGCACTGGAAAAGGTTGTCCAGCAATACTCCGAAATCCCCATCCTTGAAAATTTTAAAAAACACTTAGACAAGACTTTGAGCAACCTAATGTAAGTTCAAAATTTGCCCTTCTTTAACTAGGAAGTTGACTAAAGACTTCTAGGGATCCTGTACAAGCTAAGTTAATTATGTGTCTCTGTGTTTGAGAGTATACCATGGGCAGCTCATGAAGTGCTCACAAAGATATTTTGTGGAGAATCATATGTGGTTATACAGAAGTAATAAAATCTTTTCCAAGAGGCAGTCAGGGAAGATATAGAACAGAAGGCAGAGCCCAGACAAGAGGGAACTGAAGGAGCTACAATCTGGCATGGATTGACAAAAAAAGTAAGGTTTAAAGTAATGGGGAGCTGAGGGGTAGCCAAAGAGAGTAAGGAAGACAGGAATCATGGAATTGTGAGACCCAGTATGCAGCCTGTGCCAGCAGTGTGTGACAGTGCACCAGTGTAGTGTGAGATTCAGCAGATCCCCAGCAACCTCTCAATGTTCATCAGAACCTGTGTCCTGTGAACTGGCTCCCCTTTCAACCTGTTACTGACTCCTGTTTATGGAAAGTGGTGGAACTGAAGGAATGTTGCCTCAATTCTCTTCAGCATTCATCTTGCTTTGAGCAGGAGGCGACATTGAGAAAACTTTTAAGTATGGATTTGACCTTCTCTGGAAACATCCTTTCTTAATTTGACTAGAAAACAAAACTGCCAGAGTTTTGAAATGCTGGTGACTTTTTTCAGCCTTCCTTGGGAGCAAATTCAAACAGATAGTGCCAAATGAGCTCAATTTTAGACTGGGGCTGAGGGGTTTTTGTGATGATAGCACAGCAAGGTATGGCACATTGGTATGGCAGGGGAGCAGTCCCTGTGCTTTTTGGTCTGTCTGTGCTGTCTTTCTGAATTTTTTGGGACAGTTTCAGGATAAGCAGGAATATAAAATATATACCCAAATTTTCTCCATTTGTGATTTCTCTAAAAGCAAGCCCCTGACTGAGGACACTTGCCTCTGCTTCTTCTAATGCTGCTTGTAGGTCACACTTTTCTTGCTCAATTTGCTTCTTTGCTTTTTCCAGCCCGTGATTTGCTTTTCCAGACTCAGCAATCTGTTCAGTCAGATCAGAAATTTCCTCTGCAACCAGAAAACACATACTCAGCTCCTCTCAGACAGTGTGATCAGTGGCACCTGCAATTGCTCTTTGGCAATGGGAGTGACAAAAGAGACTCTGGTGTCATGGGATGTAACAGTGAGAAGAAATACTACATCTTGTCTTGTGTGTAATCTTTATTTCTGATAACCTGCACATTCCAGTTCAGTGTACAATTTGAAAATGAGAGGGACCAACTGAAGTGAGCTTAGGAAAAAAATGTCAACTTCCTCTGGGTAGTGAAATTACATCTCCAGAGACAGTCATGTTTGATTGATTTCTTTATGCTTAGATAATCCCCAGTGATCATTCAGTTCGCAAAAAGGATCTGAACTGTATTTCCTTTCTATAATTAGTTTGCTTATTAAATGCTAATCCATTGTGCCACAGCTGCACAATCCTCCAATAATCAGCAGACAACAGCCCTCCAGATTTTTTCCAGTGGCAGTGACTGAAGCAGTCTGAAAACACTGAGTATCATCATAATTTCTGCCTATTCAGTTAACTTGGTCCTTATCCATGCATAGGATTATGATGGTTTGAAGAAAGGGGAACATCCTGAGGAAGCAGGATGCTGCAGAGATGAAAGTGTGTGCTTGCAGGTGACTTTATAATCAGCTGAACAGGAAAGTCACCACCTTTGTGGGAAAATCATAAAGAACAAAACCCTGGGAAGAGGCAGAGCTCTGGTAGTCCAGAAATGTGGAAGCATCTAAGGGCTGAGAGTGAATCTGAGCTGACAGACACGTGAACTTACGCTGGAGGTTCTTGTTCTCCCGTCTGACAGTCTCAGCCTGGTCAAGCATTTCCTCATAGGCGTTCTTCATCCGGAAGATCTCGGTGCTGAGAGCACGAGACTCCTTCTGGGCAGCCTCCAGCTCAGTCTGACTCTCCTGGTACTTCTGCTTCCATTCAGCCAGGATCTGGAGTGACAGGAGAAGAATGACCCATTCTGAAACACTCCATCTCTGCACCTTTATGTGACAAGAACCCAAGAGGCCTGGCCTAGCCTAACAGCCTTTTGCTGTTGTACTCTGCCTGTGACAATAACTCCCTGTGATGCATACTCTGGTTGTTTTGGTGGGATCTACTTAAATTTGCCTCTTCAATCAACACTATGCATGCCCCAGGCTGTCAGGAAGGAGTTTGGATTGACACCAGCCCAAACATAATGTAGTTGGTCTGAATGATATGTTTGGATATAAATGATATGAATGATAGGTCTGGATATGTGAGACTTGATAGAGTTACAGGAGCCAGTGGTCCTGGACTAAGCCCACCAAGAAAGGTCATTCTCTACCAATTCTCTCCTCAGTTTGATACCACAGACCTGTAAGATCCCTTTTTAGCACAGCCTTTTCACTCGCACCAGGGTAGGCCAGAACACAGGGCTGTGCAGCATCACTTGATCCAACAGTGCAGATCCTTCAGTAAGGGCATTGAAGGCTGAAATGACATGAGTCTGAGGCTCTGCCTAACCCCAAGGTTAGACTGGCAGACTAGCACCAGGGCTTGTTAGCTTGCATGTGAGTACTCAGGCTGTTTGAGCAGTCTCCGTTGTGAAAACTTCATGCTTCTTAAAATTATCAGAAGGCTGCTTTATTATTTGCTGTGGTCACCTGGGGTTACTCACACAGTGGCTTTTTCATTACCATATTTCCCTCTATGGCATCCTTATCATAACTTTGCTTTGGGTAAAATGCAATTTCTTTTACTGTGAGTGCAGAACTTCGGTCATTTCAGAATTTGTCTTGTCCTATCAAATAACTAGTGATGTTTAGATCTGGCATGGTCTTTTGAACAAACCTTGTCAAAGTTCCTCTGCTTTTTATCGAATGCTGCACAGACTGCGTGTGACCTCTCCACATCAATCATGAGGTCATCCACTTCCCCCTGCAGCTTCTGCTTTGTCTTCTCCAGTGAAGCACACTTTGCATTGACAGCCTCAATCTGCTCCTCTGACTCCTGCAGGCGCTGGGCCAGCTTCTTCCTGCAGGATGGGACATTTAGCACTGAGAAACAGAAAATCCTGACCTTCTCGGGAAATGAACATGAAAGGAGTTTAGAATGGGGAAGATGGGCAGAGAGAGCAATATATAGTGCTGTGGTGCTCGGAGCCTGGGGTGGCACAGCACTCTGAAGTGATGCACAGACTGGGAGAATATGCACCAAGTATGAGCTGTACCAGTGTGGAGAGAGACCAAAAATATGCTTTCAATACTGACAGTGTAAAGAATGTGCTCTTTCAACTGCTATGATGAACTTAATGCACTGGAATTCTCCTTTATGTAGACAGCCCTAAGCCTCCGCCCGTACTTCTCTTTTAAATATCTACTCACTCCCCTTTCCACTTCTAATACATTAAAAAGCACACTGCTCTGCATATTACCACTACAAACATATTCTGGTTTCCTTCAGTTCTTCACTCATTACACTTAAATATCCTTCTACTTTCTCCAAGCCATCCCTCCACGTACTTGGCCTCCTCGAGCTCCTCCGTGCGCTGAATGGCGTCTGTCTCGTATTTGGTTCTCCACTGAGCCACCTCGCTGTTGGCCTTGGACATGGCTCTCTGCAGCTCCCCCTTGGCCTCCTGCTCCTCCTCATATTGTTCCCGGAGCAAGTCACAGTCGTGGCGAGCGGACTGCAGGGCGTGGGCCAGGGCGTTCTTGGCCTTGGTAGTTAAAATTAAACAAGTTGTCAGAACACGAATAATTTGTGACTGGCTATTTTTCCTGTAGTCTGATAAAATATTCATATCTGCCTGTCCATGTGCTACAGTTGCTAGAGGAATAGAAGGAACAAAATTAATAACTTGAGGGATTCTGTGTTTCAGGCTTGATGTTGTTAAGCAGGGTCAGGTGCTTGCCCATTTCGTCTGGGATAACAATTCTCAAACACATCTGCACCAGGTGTTTCGGGCAGAGGTAAAATAAATCCACCAACAGACAAAGTGCAAGCACTCCTGCTTTATTTCCTTTTTCTGGCTGCTGCTGTTTGCTTTGCCTATGGGCATAGAGCTGCTTTCCCTCATTTCTCTCATGTTTTTGATCTTTAGAATGCATGATGAGAAGGGCATAAACTGTCTTGCTTATTTAATTTCTAATGCCTCCCCTCTGTCTAGTATTCCAAGTCAAAGTTCAAAATTTTCACTATTCTGATGTCTCTTCTCTGAGGAGAAATCTCATTTATTCTTTTTATCGCATTGATTTATTTTAAAATTTGTTGTTCCAAATGAAACCAAGTCACCTTATTTTCTTCCTCCAGTTGTCTCTTCAGCTCTTCAGTCTGCTGAGTGAAAGTATGTTTGCCTCGAGTTAGCTGAGAAATCAAGGACTCCTTCTCCTCCAGTTGCCGAGTAAGTTCACCTAACGAGAAAATGTCGATTTTCTTAGACAGAGATACAAGACATAAAATAAATGAATGAGAGCCGCTAGCCATGTGGAAAGTGATTACAAGACATAAAGTGGTAAATTGAAGGGAGAGCAGTAATTGCATTCCCACCGATGGGGAAAGCTGTTGAAGAGAAATGCCGTGCTGGCATCAAAGAAAAGAAGACAAACCGACCACAAACTCACATGTTCATTTTGACTGACAGGACTCCTTCTGGTTTGTTTTTGTTTCCTTAGGTAGGTTTCTATGATTGCCACCAGGAGGAGATCCTACATTCTGAATTTTGTTCGGATCACCAAGTCATGAATATGTTACAAAACACATGGGCATTCAGGCAGCGTATTTAAGTACTTGACTGGAGTAATACATTTCATCAAGGGACATACCATTCTCAGTCTGTAGGCGTGTTTTCTGTGTGTTCAGATCATTAATTAACCTCACATGTTCATCATCTTTGGCTCTGACTTCACTGAACTGGTCTTCAAGAGCTCGGCACATCTTTTCCAGATTGCTCTGTGAAGAGATAGAAAACATCCCTGCATTCATCGTGTTGTTCAGAAGTGCAATGCTAACATGAGAAATGCTTCTTCCTGTGCAGCAACCTTGGCTTTGGAGACAGATTCCATGTTGCTGGCCAAGTCATCAATCTCCATCTTCAGCTCACTCTTCTCCTTCTCCAGCTTCTGCTTCACACGTTGCAGGTTGTCGATCTGCTCCCCCAGCTCAGCGGTGCTGTCCGCGTGCTTCTTGCGCAGGGCGGCAGCCGTGGCTTCGTGCTGCAGCGTGGCCTCTTCCAGGTCCCGCCGCATCTTCTGGAACTCTGCCTCACGCTTCTTGTTCATCTCCACCTGAGCTGCTGTGGCCCCTCCTGCTTCCTCCAGGCGCTCGCTGATCTCCTCCAGCTCCCTGGACAGGTTGACTCTCTGCTTTTCAGACTTGGCACGGACAGCACGTTCAGCCTCAATTTCCTCCTCCAGTTCCTCTATCCGAGCCTATGAGAGTTAATTGGTTAAGAGAAGACTTTTGAAAGGACAGATTTAAAATTATCACTAAGGAATAAGGAGGAAACATTCACATCCGTTAATACAAGCATAAAAACAGAAGTACCACCAGAAATTTCACTGTATTGTGCCCTAGGACAGGTTATATTCAGTTTTGGAACAATAGTGAGTGTAAAATCTGATCCTGTATGTTATAGCTCAGAATGGATTTATTATTGTGTGAAGGCTTTAGAATTGCACTTTCCTGAACAAATAGAGGGAAATTTCCTAGAAGTCAGGCCAGAACAAAGCACTGTCCTTTCTCCATCAGCAAACAGGATAGAAAGAACTTCAAAAGGAACAATCATGGGATAATAGCACTGAAGAGAGCTGTCTTCCTGGTTCTGCATTTAGGAGGTGATCTTTGTCCTCATCATGACATATTAAGTCACATTCTATTGTTTTCTTAGAAAAGTGATTCTCAGTGGCTGCACATCTGTGGCAATTTCAAAGCCTGCCACAATGTTCACGTAAGAAATTTCCTACATAGTCATGTAAGATTAGGGGCCAGAGTTTCTGTAAAAGTGCCCTGACATGGGAACAGCACCCAGAGTCCCCTATTAATAATTTTATTTATGTGAGGGAAATATTTTTGTTGAATGGTCTAAGAATAAATACCAGTTAATTCCAAGAAATTTGTGCTTGCAACTAAAATTATTAATAACTCCTAGACTTTACCTGAATCTCCTTAATTTTCTTTTGATGCTGAGAACTTTGAGCCTGCTCATCCTCAATTTTACTTTGCAACTGGCTAATTTCAAAATCCTTTCTGTCAAAGAAGAGGAAGGCAAATTCAATATGGTTAAGATAAAATACAAATTTCAGAATTCAGAGCATAAGAAGTCGGTGTAATACTTTTTTAGCCTTTCATCCATTTGTTGCTTATCATTTTCCAGATCCATGATAGAATCCTGAGACATTTTCAGATCACCCTCTAGTTTTCTCTTTGCTCTCTCAAGGTCCATTCTCAGCTTCTTCTCTTGTTCCAGAGATCCTTCAAGCTAAAACAGATAAAACATACTTTGAAATACATAAATTATACTTTGAAAGTAACTATTCTTGATTGAAAAATCTAACTAAGTTGGAAATTGATTAATAGAGAAAATAATCAGGGCATCTCCACATGTTCTGCACTCTCACTGTGAGACCAGAGCTGCCATGGTGATTTTGTTTCAGACACTGAACTGGCCACAGCTTGGCTGTACACAGTTGAAATACCAGTTTTTGGGAAAACAGAAATTAAATTTTTGCAGTAGCTGCAGTTCCTAGCATATAGACTGCTAAATATACACAAATTTGCAGTATTTTTAACTTCCTGGAGTATATGCACACACAAATAACTCTGCAGCAACCTTCAAATAGTCACAGGTCTCCTGCTTCAGCTAATGGGTTAAATCAGATCACAAAAGTCAACAGTGCTGAAATGCCCCATGATGAACATGAAAGATGTGCTGGATTCCACAATTTCCTGTCAATTAGTAGAGATTTTTTGGCTAAAATTATCAGAGCCCAAAAAAAAAAGCTTGTCTGCTTTAGGTGTTGCTTATACTCTGAACTGCAGATTTCCAGTCCACTGCAATCTGTCACAGCCTAGGTATACACAACCCAAAAACTTCTTACATCATCCACTTGCTGCTCCAGCTTGGTCTTGGCTTTGGTGAGGGTGCTGACTTTGTCTTCCTCAACTTGCAAGTCATCCAGTGTCTGCTGGTGGGCTTCCTGGAGGGCCTTTTTCTCCTTAGTGAGTTTAGAAATGTTTTCATCCAGAGCTGCCATCTCTTCAGTGAGATTCTTTACCTGTCAGACAGCCAGCATCCATCCCAGGAGGGTGAGAAGTGGCAGACTGAGAACACAGTGGCTGCATCCTTGCAAAACCTTGCATGGATGAAGTCAAAATGCTCTCTGCAGAATATTTATATTGATTGCAATGAGGGCAGCAGCATATATCATGCCTGAGAGTCTCATCTCTCTGGTCCTGCAATGGTAGGAATTCTTTAGTTGTTTTTGATCCCCACCCCTATCCTACTAAACTTTATAGTGAAATGTGCTAGATCTTCACTTGCCTCTGAAAGTTTTTCCCATTGGGATTTAAAAAAGCCCTCTGAGTTGCTTTTGCTCAAGGAATGTCTTTCCTGCATATATTTGCTATGAAAACTGCTGTAATTTCTCAGCAAGTCAGGTTCTTTAAAAAGAGATGATCAAGCATTAAGCATAGCCAAAAATATGCTAAATTTTCCCTAAAAGTGAAACAAACCATGATGGCATAACAAAGAACCTTAACAGAAAAAATTCTATCAGCTGATTGATTAAGTGAAAATACCTCTCTCCTATGCATAGGACACATTTCACTTCTATTAATAGAAGTTACAAGTGGCTACATTATTTTGACAGGTTGTATGGGAGCACTGTCTGGGGAAGAATAATTCCCTGATTCCTTTGTCACCTTATTCTCTGTTGCATGCTTCTCCTTTTCCACTTTGGCCAGAGTCATTTCAAGATCATCAATATCTTTCTTCAGTTCCGAGCACTCATCTTCGAGTTTCCTCTTCTTTGCTGTCAGTTCAGCATTTGTCTCCTCTTCATCCTCCAGTCTTTCATTTAATTCTTTAATTTTAGCTTCTAGCTGGATTTTACTTTTAATGAGTCCTTCACATCTCTCTTCAGCATCAGCTAGATTTTCACTCTCCTATCAGAATACATTGAAGGCACATTATATTTATCATAAGAATGACGAAAGGCAGTTAAGACCTTGGTGAGTGAAACAATACAATCTTTTTTTTTAAACTAAACTGATTTGAAAGCACATGGCAACAAGTGACAAGTCCAATTGCACTAGACTGCTCTTGGCCATGTAATATTTTTATACCTTTTATACCTATTACCTTTTAGAACCTGGCAGGTGCAATTTCAGTCTCTGGCTGTATTCCAGAGAAAAACAGTTCCCACAGTCTCAGTCCTGCCTCTGACAGAAAAGCACCCCTGCCCTGGCTCTGTATTATAATGGCAGCAGATGTGGAAACAGCCTACATTTCATCCAGAATCAGACACCACAGTGAGGAGCACATTATAGACACTGTGAAATGTCTGATTCTTCCACTGGTGACAGCGCTGGAGCTTCCTGCATTCCTACTGGTGTTAATGTTTGGTGTAGGCATTGCACCTTGCTTAGGTGTAAGGGACAAGACCAGACACAAAGCAGTGGAGGTTTGTCCCCATTCCATGCCTGTTTATAGAGGACAATGGAAAAGAGGAGAAAAAGAGCAGCAGAGTAAGAGGAGGCGGGGTGAATCTGAAAATGGAGCTTACTCACAGACTGAACCTGGAGCTGCAGGTCATTTTTCTCCTGCACCAAGGCCACCATTTTCTCCTCCAGCTCCTTCCGCTTTGCCTCAGACTTTGCAAGCTCTTCCTTGGTTTTTTCAAACTCTTCCTTCATGTTGGCCATTTCCTTCTCAGACTCTGCACTCTTCAGCAAGGGCTTGATCTTGAAGAACAGCTTCATCCATGGCCAGTGTTTGACATTCATGAATGAACGAATGTTGTACTGGATGATATAAATAGATTCTCTGAAAAAACAGGAAACCAATTTATGAGAGTGGTAAGAGCTGAAAACATGCTCTGATTATTTGCCACACAGCATCTGCATTACCCAAGAACTTTTGCAAGAGACTTTTTTCCCTTTCCTCCCTCGCTTTTATTAAAGAGTCATTTTGAGGGCCCTTACTGCAGAAGGGCTGGTTCAGTAGCTTGAATAATATCTATTGCCTGAATATACGAGGGAGAAATATTACAAAACAGACAGACTTCTCCGGTGTGTTGACTGGGAATCTCTAAGACTTCCCTCAGTCTCAAGGAAAATGCAAGTGCTCAGGTAAATACCAGAGTGAAAACTGATATTGTTGAAGTACTGCTGCTAAGACTACAAATCTGGCAGTTAATGTCAATTGTGGTAATTGACAAAACCATCTTGATGCTTTTTGAGCCACTCACATGGCAAACACTATATTAGAAATTATTAAGACAGAAACTGAAAAAATAAGGAAACATTTTTATGGAATTGGATGCAGAAGGATATTGTTAATGCCCATAGTTCAAAGGGACGTTAGACAATTCCTTGCAGAGAAATCCAGGGAGAGTTATTAATTCTTGGAAACTATGTCTGGCTCAGGAAACACCTGAGCTGCAGAGTATTACAAATAAAACAATTGTTTGGCAGAGTGTCCTGTACATTTATGCAAGCCTTGCTCCCCCTAAAACTTTCACTTGTCAACAACATGCAAGGAATTTTGCTTGTCTTGTCCAGTGTTGTCACTCCTGAACTCTGAATTTTGAATGATTCATCCCATCTCCAAGGGGATGAATGAAAATCTGAGGGGGATGTGGAATAGTTGAAAGTATGGAGTACTTCTCTGTACAAGCTAGGATTGTTCATCTTAGATGATGGAGCCAGGGAAGGAAATTAAAGACAGGGAGAGCAGAGAGTGATCATATGTCATCCCTTACAAAATCAATGTGATCCATTTGATGATAACAAAACCTTAGCCCTTGTTCAGCTGGCTATCTCTGTCACAAGATTCTTTAAAGGCTGAAAACAATGAGTCTATTCTTGGAGAAAAGGTTCCTTGTTAAATACCAATTATCATATTCTGCGTGGTCCCATTGCTATACAGCTGCTGCCAGAATTTTTGAGACTGTCAGGTGGAAGCTGATTGTTTGTACTTGCTCTGCTCCCCAATAATTTCTAAGGCTCTTTCCCAAGGACAGCTTTTTGCCTGGGACAATATATTACATTGATGGACCTTTGGTCTGACACAGTGCAGTTGCTGGTGTTTTCTTACATTACCTTCTTTCATTCATCTTCTTAAACTCAGTTCTCATGAGGTACCCTCTGCACATAGCTTGTGTACAAGTGATGAGGCTCACAAGCTTCTCATCTCTCATCTCTTCAAGGAGTCCCAAGAGACCTGCCTTGAAGAACACCTAGAGCATAAAAAAGGTTCAAACAGCTTGAGGCTTAGGCAGAAACATGGCCACTGACAGCTGATGCAGGGTAGTACAAGGTAGTTTAAGAAAAATGCCTGCAGGGGAAAGGTTTAAGATCTAGAAAAAATTTCTGTCAGTATTCAAATCCTCAGTGTTCCTGTGATTCATGACAAGTCACTCTGTGTATGATCTAATCATATTATTGCAGTGTTATTTGATGTCTGTTCCAGTGTAGTTTATGGAAATTTTAGCTCATCTCTGGAAGTGTCCAAGGCCAGGTTGGACAGGGCTTGGAGCAACCTGGGATAGTGGAAGGTGTCCCTGCCCATGGCAGGGGGTTGGAACCAGATTATCTTTAAGATCCCTTCCAACCCAAACCATTCTGTGATTCTGTGTCTGTTCAGTAATGTAGGCAATGGTTTTGTGTGCAGTGATAGCACTCACTGGCTTGTGCTGACCACAGAACAATCTCTCACCTAACACTGCTTTGGGTATTCAAGACAGACTTTGTGTGCTTAAATCCCCTGAATATCAGGACTATCCAAACTTGTCTGAGCCCATCTAACCTGCACTGATACAAATATGTTCAACTGGCCATGAGAAAGAAGCAGCAGAAAATCTAGTTGCAGTGAGGCTGAGTCATTCAGGTACTACGGTGTTCCCAGGGCTGCCCCTCACACAAGAACCACACAAATTGTCTGTACTCCTCCTTGCTAGTGGTGTGCTCTGTTTATAATCATCATGAAGGCTGATTTATGCAAGAAATACTTTCAACAAACAAAATATTTTGCTTAATTATACCTACTCTTCCACAAGGACTTTACCTTGGTGTGGCCAAATTTATACTGGTTGTGGTCAACATCAATGGAGGAAAGAAGCTTTTCTGAAGCCTTTTTGCTGTCAATGAATTGGCCTTCTGGAATGGCTGAGGCATTAAGGATCTTGTACCTGTGGTGAGACAGGTGGCAAAAACTGGTTGCAAAGAGGGTGAGGAAAATAGGATCCATTGTATATCACGAAATACAGGAACACTGAGCTGTTAGAAAGCAGCTGAATGTGTCATCTGAACATAGACAGTGTTGTTTGGTTAACAAAACATGATGAAAAGGGGATACATCCACTCTTTAGAGGAATCTGTTGGTTGTGTAACAACACAGTGTGCTGTCACATACAAAACTATGGCACGTACTGGAGTCTCTGCAGGTCCAGGAAATAGGAAGAACATAAAACTTGTCAGCCTCTTCTCAGCTTGTTTCATTGATCAGAGGAATGCCACTCAAATTAGAGTTGAAGATTAATTAAAACTTAAATTAAAAAGACAAAGATCAGCTATATTCCAAAGGGAATGCAGATCTTGCACAGCTCAGTCTCTACAAGTTATACCACTGGATGCTTGAGTGGATTGAAAATGACCTGGTATTAATCTGGAAATGCTAACAGCAGTCTTAGCATTTTGCAAGGTAGCTAAATGATTAAGGTAATCCTATGTCATTGGACCATCTAATCCTTCTAAAGGGGTTTCTTCAGATACATCAGTGGGGATGTGTGACTCTACACTGGACCACTTCTTATTCTCAAGTCTGCCTTGAAAAAGAATATGTAAAATCACGACAGTGATAATAGTGCAGTGATTTTATTCTCTCTTTTTGGCTTCCATTATCATTCCTAAAGCACTTTGTGGTTCTGGGCCATGGCCATTATGGATGGATTCCTTCAACTGTCACTTCAGATTAAAATTTGACAATTGAGACCAGCTAATCCCTTACTGAACACCAGGTTGCAGGACATTTTCAGAGAGATCTTGGGTCTTTTTCACACCAGTGCAGCATGGAGGAGGCTACATTTAACTATAACAACTATTACATTTAGCTATAACTGTACATTTATAACAGCAGACGGTTCTGATTGAGCACTCTGTGGCAACTGAGCCCACATGAACCAGTTTAGTTGTCTCCATTTTAAAGATGAATAAGAAAAGGCACAGGATACAGGCCAGAGAGAGAGCGCTGTGAGGAGGCTCATGTGGATTGACTTTGTATCTGTACACTGGAAGACTTCAAAGAATATTCCTTAATGGCACCTTAGTCATTACACTGCAAGTGTTCTGCATCTCTGAATCATCAGGCATTGGCTTCAGTTTAGAAATTATGCTGGTTCTGATGTGTGGAGAAATCTCTGGTCTGGTCAGAGGGGGAAACACTGGAGTGACCTCCAAACAGTATTAATGACTTGGTTCCCTCCAATGCCACTAATCTGGTCTGACTGGGAAAGTGTCTCTCTGTGGTGTCACCAGAATGTCACCTGAGCTCTGTGCTACTGAGGCCCTTTCCTAACAGGCAGTGAGTAATAACTGAGGACCCACCGTTGTTTAAAGTCTGCATAAAGGATCCTGCTTGGAAACCCCTTCCTGCAAATCCGGATGCCTTCTAGAACCCCATTGCACCGCAGCTGATGCATCACCAGGTAATGGTCCATTGCACCTTGAACAAAATACATCCATCATGATTCCATTTTTATCCCAAGGAACCTTCATATGCATTAGCATTTCGGAATTATCTCTTTTTATTTTATTTTATTTTTTTTTTATTTTTTTATTCAAGCAGCTCTCGATTAATGATGCAGGAAGTGCTGACAGACCATGCCTTCAGTTCATATAAGTTGTGGAGAGTTGCATCAGTGAGCTTTACTAAGAATGCAAGGGCCAGCAGTGCTTGTGAGAAGGCATTAGGGCACATTTCCCAAAAAATGGCAGGGTGGTACTTTAAGATACCAGCTGAAAAATCTTCAACAGCATCAGCGTCCTCACTGGATGTAGGCAAAGGTGGCACAGCGTAGTGTAGTGCCATCCAGACAAGGGATTTCCTAATGCTGTTACCCACAACAGACAATTTTATCAGCTGTAATCAAACCCATCTTTATCACCTTCAGTTCTGTACACACATTAAGCAAAGATGGGTAACTGTTGTGGACCATGTAATACTCAAATTTTTTTGGTCACAGTAGACAACACAAAAAAGTTCCCCTTGTTACTGTCTTGCAGGCCAACCCCCAAAAGGACTTCACGTGCAGAGGGAGCTATTTGGGAAGTTGATGTGGAAGCTTAACAGGCCAATTCCTGTCCATCCCATGTCTTCAGAATATAAGGGTGGACTTACCAGGTGTCTTGGTCTCGTTAGGAATCAGGCAACGCACAAAGTGAGGATGGGTGCTTCTCAGGTTAGTCATCAACTTGTTCAGGTTTTCCTGGGGCAGAATGAAACAAGGGTTTCAGCTTCAAGCTACAAAGCTTTTGCATTCTTATTTAAATTCAGGGAAATATAGAATCACAGAATGGTTTGATTTGAAGGAGCCCTTTGAAGGTCATCAAGCCCAGCATCCCTGTCCCACTTCCACTGTCCCAGGTTGCTCCAAGCCCTGTCCAACCTGGCCATGAACACTTCCCAGGGATTGGGCAACCACAGCCAGGCAACCTGTGCCAGGGCCTCCCCAGCCTCAGAGTGAAAAATTATTTTTCTTATTTCCAATTTAAATCTACCCTCTTCCAGTTTAAAATCATTGCCTTTTGTTCTGTCACCACAGGCCCTGGTAAAAAGTATTTTTCTGGCTTTCTGATAAGCCCCCTTTTATAGATTGAAAAACCAGAATAAGGCGTGCCTGGAATCTTCTCTTCCTCAGGGTCAGCAACCCTAGCTCTCTCAGCTGTTTTTATAGGGTAGGTGTTCCAGCCCTCAGATCATTTCATGGCAGCATGGCTCATGTAAAAAGAAATTCACATACCCTGAACACAGCAGACACTGTCTGGAAAGAGCCCCCCTTCTTCTTAGCACCCTTCTTGCCGCCACCACCAGCACTATCACCTTGGGAGAAGTAGATGGGAGGTGAACAGTTAGAATATGCAATACATTTTGTAGGCCTCCTCTTCCTTTGGCCATGGACCAATAAAAGACTTCATTTTAAATACTGACACACTGTCCCCTGAGAGTTAAGTGAACTGCTGCTAGGTAGGTGTTGATCAGTGTGTGGGACATTTGATCTCAAATGCAAGATTTAGGTTGCTGGTATGGAACAGTGTGGCCTGACCTAAGTTTCCTCGCAGTGCACTCTGTGCTACTGGTCACATATCGCTTTCATTGTTACACAAACCCCATTTACATTTTTTTTAATCAGGTGAATGACCTCAAAAATGTGACTCTGCACCATGCATCCATTTATCAGTGCAGGTAAATCTTCTATAGAAAAAGCTCCTAATCCAGTACTCCAGGTGAAGAATACAGTTCTATTCTGAGTTATGGCAGGAAGCAAATTTTAGTCTCAGGAATACAGGTCCAAGCTCAGTGTCTTTCCATAGTTGCTATACCGTGAAGCCAATTAAATCAAGACTTATAGGGGACTTCTAAATTTATTGTCTGTCTCTTTTTCCATCACAACACCAGGACTGCTCAGCTGGATATGAAATTGTTCCATGGTCTCCTTTTAGTTCTTCCAGTTCCCTTCAAGAAACAAAACTCTGTCTACAAAGACTAAAATCCTTGCACTTTGCACATTTATTTGGCCCCTGTCTAGTGGCTGAGTAAGCATGCAGATGATTCACAACAGTCAGGAAGTGTGAACCTCCTGCCACTTGGGTTTGGACTTGCTGTGCTTTACTTCTCTGCAGCACATAAATGTGGTGTTTCCAACAGTTCTGCGTGTTGGTGTCTTAGTTTTGGCATATCTGGATGCACACAAGAGTGAGGTCACCTTAGGGGCTGGTAGCCTTGACTCTACCACTGAGAGGAGAAGCAGAAGGAGGCTTCAGTTGATTTTTGCCTTATTGGCCATCACTGAAAAAGCACTTACCTGTTTCTGCACCAGAATAGTTAGAAAAAAGGAAGGACAGCAGCTTCAAGGATGATTTCTGGTACAACCCCACAACAGTTTCATTGAGAGGGTCCTTGTTCTTGTCAAGCCAGCCAGAGATGTTGTAGTCCACTGTGCCAGCGTAGTGCACCAGGGAGAAGTGGGCCTCAGCCTTGCCTTTGGCAGGCTTGGGCTTCTGGAAGCTGCTGCACTTGCCCAGGTGCTGGTCATAGAGCTTGTTCTTGAAAGAGGTGTCAGTTGCCTTGGGGAACATGCACTCCTCTTCCAGGATGGAGAAGATGCCCATGGGCTGGGAGAAATAAGAATACACAAGTAAGTGGTGGGGAGGGGAGCCATTACTGCTTCTCACTGTTCACCTCACTGTTTAAAGGCCATTGTTAAAGTCATCAATTTAACATTGTGTAGGCATTCTCCCTTCCACCCCAGCCACATTGTTCAGGAAACCATTTGTGCAGAGACAACCTGTTGTTCCAAAAGCTTTGGTTTTGTAAGCTGCCTATTTTTATGTGAGAAGGTAATTCAATAGTAATGCATCATTTTATCAAGAACAACTGAACTAAAATAAATTATCATAAAAGAAATGTACTCTCTACAATGTAAAGATTTTTTTCCACCTTCTCAATGAGCTCAATGCAGGCAGCCAGGTCCATGCCAAAGTCAATGAACTCCCATTCAATCCCCTCCTTCTTGTACTCCTCCTGCTCCAGCACGAACATGTGGTGGTTGAAGAACTGTTGCAGTTTCTCATTGGTGAAGTTGATGCACAGCTGCTCCAGGCTGTTGAACTGCAAATTCAAAATACGAGAAAAATGCCAGTTAATTTCAAGCAGCCCTCAGTGGGCAATAACCTACCATAACTCACATCAAAGATCTCGAAGCCAGCAATGTCCAGGACACCAATGAAATGCTGTCTGGGCTGTTTTGTGTCCAGCTGTTGGTTGATGCGAACAACCATCCACAGGAACATCTTCTCATACACTGATTTAGCCAATGCACCCACAGAATTGTATACCTGTAAGAAGCACAGCCATGGCAGTAACAAATGTTGAGTTAAAGCTGAAAGAACACTCTGAAGAAATTGAAAAGCTGATGAGCTGTTTATGTACCTGTTGGACATTTTGCCCTTTAGTTACATATTCATTCCCAACTTTCACCCTGGGATAGCATAAAGCCTTGAGCAAATCAGCAGAATTCAGACCCATCAGGTAGCCAGCCTTGTCAGCCACTAGGATCAGAAACAGCAAATGAGCACAGTAGAGACAAAGAAAATTGTCCTGGTCCTCTGGGAAGTTTCTGTTACAAGGAGCCTACTTTTAGCACAAATTAAATGCATTTATTATCAAGAGAAGCTCCTCTCCAGTCTCATGGAGAATATTCCCTTGCTCAAAAGGCAATGTCTCAGCTGCTACAGAATCCTGTGTCCATGTCTGAAGGGCTGCAGCAATGCTTAAGTTTTATATCTTTCTGTTTCCTTGTAGAGCATAAATTAAATCCCTGACTTTGTGAAACTTGAAACAATCTTTAAAAAAATTAGTTTCTGCAAAGGAAAATAATTCTCAAAGTGTTGGGCACTCTGTGGGGTGGGGTTGCTGACTCTCTGCTGGTGCAGTTCACAAGGAAACTCTGCAAGCAGCCCTACCTTCTGTGCCATCAGGCTCCGCCTGCTCCTCCCGCTGCTTCTGCTTGAATTTCATGTTCCCGTAGTGCATGACAGCCCCTGTCAGCTTGTAGATCCCCACCTTCTCATCAGGGCTGAAGCCCAGGATGTCCACAGCATTCTGCAGAGGCAACAGGCAAGTTGGGAGAGCACAAAGGCTGAAACACAAGAGGCAGGTGGGGTTTCTATCCCTGCCTGTGCTGAGGGTGTCCAGCAGCATCCCGGTTGTGTGGCACCGAGCAGCAGAGCCCAGTGCTGGGCCTGGCTGCCCAGGACCCCTGGCTGCAGCTGGGCTGGCTGCAGGGCTGGCTGCAGGGCTGGCTGCAGGAGTGCTGCAGGGCTGGCTGCAGGGCTGGCTGCAGGGCTGGCTGCAGGGCTGCTGCAGGACTGGCTGCAGGGCTGGCTGCAGGGCTGGCTGCAGGGCTGCTGCAGGACTGGCTGCAGGGCTGGCTGCAGGGCTGGCTGCAGGGCTGCTGCAGGACTGGCTGCAGGGCTGGCTGCAGGGCTGGCTGCAGGGCTGGCTGCAGGACTGGCTGCAGGGCTGCTGCAGGGCTGGCTGCAGGGCTGGCTGCAGGGCTGCTGCAGGGCTCGCTGCAGGGCTGGCTGCAGGGCTTGCTGCACGGCTGGCCGCAGGGCTGCTGCAGGGCTGGCTGCAGGGCTGGCTGCAGGGCTGCTGCAGGACTGGCTGCAGGGCTGGCTGCAGGGCTGGCTGCAGGGCTGGCTGCAGGACTGGCTGCAGGGCTGGCTGCAGGGCTGTTTTGCTCTGCTCTGCTCTGCTCTGCTCTACTTACATCTGTCGCCAGCAGCTCCTCGCTGTCATCGATGCTGGCAACCGTGACTTCTCCTTGGCTCACATAGAGGAAGTCATAGGGGTTGGTGGAGATAAGGAGCAGATCTGCAGGTATGTGGGTGACCTTTAGTGGCACTGGGGCAGGTCACAGTGGGAACAGAAAGCACCCACTGAGCCAAGCCCAGCACTGCTGGCACTCACCAATGAGCTCCGGCTTCTTGTTGGACATTATCTGGTAAAAAATGTGATAGCTCCTTTCGCTGGACAGCTGAAAAGTGACTCTGGATTTCTCCAGGAGATCTAACCAAAAGTGAGGTGCTGTTAGTCTCCTGATAAATTTGCAAACACATAAATTCTGCTTGCACTGACTTGCTCCAACTCACAGGTTTCGATATCTGCAGAGGCCAGCTTGCCAGTTGGTCCAAAGTGGATCCGGATGAATTTTCCCTATCAAGCAGTGCAGACCAAACCATTGGTTATGACAATCAATGGATGAGACTTGCATTAAATGTCTTCATTCCAACAAATCTGAAATGAACTCACAAAGCGTGAGGAGTTGTCATTCCTCACGGTCTTAGCATTGCCAAAGGCCTCCAGCAGTGGGTTGGCCTGGATGATCTGATCCTCCAGAGTTCCCTAGTCACAGGAGAAAATGCTCCTTAATCACTTTACTTCTTAGTAAATAACAAATATTGCAAAAGGGATATTACAAAGAATTTTTACATATCACACTTGATTTAAACCTAAAAATTAACAGAGTTCTTAATCACTCATCAGCCAACACTCATGGATATTGCCTCTGGTTTCAAAGGGAAGAGAGCTGAAAGACACATCTGTGTTTCGTTTGTTTCTTGTTCATGTTGGGTATCACATACAAAGTCACTGCAGTGGAGTTCAGGGCGTCTGAAACCTCTGTGAGAGGCGTTTCTGCAATCCTGTTCACAAAAGCCTTGACAGCTAAAGAAAATAGGAGAATTCTGGAAATTGTTTTGAAGGTTGCTCAAGCCCACAACAAGTACAGACTTCAGTAGGAGACACCTACCAAGGGAGAATGTAACATTTTGCAGTTGCATTCAAACAATGAATATTCCTGCAGCCTTTCATGATTTTTATTTTCTTTTGTTTTTTTTTTCTTTTGGTCCTGCTGCATTACTGCAGAAGGAATGTTCAACATGTAAAGTTTTGATACTGTGTTATATCTGTCGGTAACTGCAAAAATATGGAAGGAAAAAAGCTTCTGTGACATTATGTCTCTCATTTTTGGTGCAATACAGTCCAGGAAGGAGAGTCACTGATGTGACTCTAGCAAAGTCATGAGTGAATGAATCAGGACAGGAGAATGTTGCCAGAGATAATCTCCAAGACAGATGGAAAACCAATATTAAGAAAAAGAGAAAGATAACTTGGTTTATATCAGATGAAAGGCGAGCAGCCCTGTTTTGGTTACTGCATCTCAGTGTGTGCAGTGCTCAGGGCAGCCTTGAGGGGAGAGGCACTGCCGTTCCCAGCGCTGTCTGCAGATGGCACAGCAGGTTTAAATTACTTTTAGTTACTCCACTGTGAAGAGGGACCTTTAAAATTAAAGCAACGCAGTAGCGTAGGAAGCGCTATATCTTTCTTAAAAATAAAATATCCTAAATCCATAGAATGATGCCCTCTCACATAGGAGACTCGAGGAGACTCGACTCGACTCGACTCGTCTCGACTCGACTCCACTCGACTCGACTCGACTCGACTCGACTCGACTCGACTCGACTCGACTCGACTCGAGGAGAGGAGAGGAGAGGAGAGGAGAGGAGAGGAGAGGAGAGGAGAGGAGAGGAGAGGAGAGGAGAGGATTTGTGTCTCAGTGCAGCTAAGTACAACAACACCAAACCTCCTTTGAGTGCACAGCTGGAATCAAGGAACTAAAACAGGAGCACTGTACGTGGGTAACAGTGTGGAAGAACCTGGGAATTCTTTACACAAGTTAATTCTGGAATCCTGTCTACAGGCTGGGTGACAAAGTGCTGGAGGCCAAGACCATATTTGGGGGAAATGCTGTTACACACTTCCCTTATTCCCTTATTCCTGTACCTGCCTGGCATCTGATTACAGCTTGTATCTGCCACTGGCTACACAGAACCATAACCTATTTTATTTAATGTTCCTATAAAGAGGAACATGCAATTGTCATACAGATAGGAAAGCTTAAAAAATAGAGTATTCTGTGAATACTCAGAAGAGGGCAGAACAGATTACTGTCAGTCTGAGAGCCAGGTGATTTTCTTTCTATCACACATGGTCTGTACATGTCTCAGCTGTCTTGAAGCTTTTCTGAGATCAGTCCTGGCATAGTGAGCAGCTGATGAAAGCTGAGCCCAGGAGATTCTAACATGGTGCTGATGAAAAGAGTGCCTGTGATGAACTTGCCTTGGCCATGATAACCCATCAATCACAGACACCTGCCTCTGAGGGAAAGAACATTCAGCCTTGGAATCTCCTTAAGCTCCACTATGCCCTTGGGTACTCAAATAACATGCTGACACATGTCACACGCTTTGATGAGCATCTCACGGGCTGTGGTGGCACACACTTGTGCCATCAGGGTGTTTGTTGCTTGCTCTGTGCTGGGGAATGAAGCCTGTGTCTTGCAAATGCACCAGTGGGCTCAGATTGCAACAGCTGTGTTGCTCAGCAAAGGGACATCAGGGAATGCATTTTCTTTTCTGCAAGGATCCTTTCTGAGGTTACTTTCTGGCTGTCAGGCAAGTGGTCCCAGCTGTCCCAAATCCAGCCCTTTTCCCATGCTCTCCCTTTGGGCTGTTCTGTTGACCACAGACAGAAAAACCAGCCAGTGGAAACTACTGCCTGATGCAATTGCGATGATGCTTCAGCACAGCCATTCTGCAGTCCAGAGCTCCTGCACTTCCCTGTCAGCAGGAATGAGCCAAGGACCAGGAATGGCACAGCCACGTGCCCGTGGAGCTGACTGCTCTCTTTTCCCATGCAGCACTCAGGTGCTGTGGATCTCAAAGGACACTGATGAATAGGTACATAGATGGACAGCCAGCACAGAGAAAGCTGCTAACTTTATCTTCCCCTCCCTCTTAAAAACACTCCTGTGTAAATGGAGGCTTTCCTACATTGATAAAATGATTTTATAAGTAAGAGTTCAGCAGATTTGAGGCTGGGCATCAGGGGTAGATGAGCATAGATGTGCTTGTGTTGTGCATCCTGACTGTCTTAGCTGCACAACACTTTCTGCCTTTAGATAGTCCTGCAACCCCAAAATACACATTGGTACTTTTCCCTCAGCAGGCACAGTGTGGAGAAGGGGCAGCTGATGTCATACCTGCATTTTGCCGGGCTGTGGATCTTTCTTCTTCTCACCAGTGACTGCAATTGTTGCAAAGTACTGGATGACACGCTTTGTGTTCACAGTCTTCCCAGCACCGGATTCTCCGCTGTTGAAACAAAAATATGAATTATTACAGGAAACATCATCACTTTTCTGTCAGCTTTGTCACTCATACCAAAACATACTCACGTGATAAGGATTGACTGGTTGTGACGATCTGAAAACAAAATCACAGAATGAGATGTTCAAATGAGATGTGGAGGGTATCAGACACAACTAACTGACTTCAAGAGAAAGAACTGTATTTTATCAGTATTTATCACTTTCTTACAAGAAGAAATAAATGATGTATTAATACATATTAGCGTGCATCTGGACTTTTTTTTTTCTGTACAGACAGAGATGAAGTAGCCCAAAATTTAACTTCAAGCAGTGATTCTTTACAAGGTTTCCCACTTACTATTTTTTTTCTTTTATGTATAGACCTTGGCTTAAATACTGTTTAATCAATTATAATAGGCTGTGTTTCTCCTTTACCAATTCTTTAAATTCCTTACAAAGAGAGGGGGCACAAAGCCTTAGAGCCAGCTACTGCTTTTCCTTCATTATCTGACAACTCAGAGATCATTAAGATGTTCACGGTCTGATCTTGGGTTGTGCTGTATGGGACCACTGAGAACCTAAAATTCCTTGACCAAATAGCCAGCCCTGCATATATCAGTGTTTTCCACTCCTGCCAAGTAACTCACCAGTCAGCATGAACTGATAGGCGTTGTCAGAGATGGAGAAGATGTGTGGAGGGGCCTCCTGGCGCTTCTTGCCTCGGTAGCCAGTCACCACCTCGGGGTTGTACACCGGCAGCCACTTGTAGGGGTTGACAGTGACGCAGAAGAGACCCGAGTAGGTCTGTGAGGAAGGGACACAGCACGTTGGCTTCCCCTGAGCCTGGCCCAGCAGTTGCTGAGGCTGCCCAAAGGAAGCTGCTGCTGCCACTTACGTAGATCATCCAGGCTGCGTAACGCTCTTTGAGGTTGTACAGCACGGCGGGTTCGTGGAGGTGGGTCATCATGGCCATGTCCTCGATTTTGTCATACTTGGGAGGGTTCATGGGAAAGACTTCATCATCCTTTACAGTCACAGTCTAGCAAAAAAAAAAAGAGAAGGGAACAACAGGAGAAATCTGAAACAGGGAACTGCCTGAACTGGATGATCACATAGGAGTAACAATGGTATCACTTACTGTGTCATCATATTTTTTAACGGTGACTTTGCCACCGTCTTTGCTCTGTATGGTACCTTTCACATACATTTGCTTGTCATCTATTACAAAACAGGCTGACTTAGCATCAAATGGGCGATTCTGGGCTTCAATTCTCTCCTTCTCTGGCTTCCGTAAATAGGGAGCAGCTTCTCCAAAGATTGCCATCTCTGCATCTGAACTCATGTCTGCAGTTGCTCTGGAGGAATGCAGAAAAGTTGCAGAAAGTCTTTGCTTTATTAAAGTTGTTATTTACATTTATCCTGATAGTGGTCATGTTCAGTGACTAGTAGGAAGAAAAGGATTAATAAGGCACTTAACTTCTGGCTCAATTTTAATTATCCACTGAAGAAGTGCTAATAAAGAAAGTTCCTTTTGTAGACAGATTGTCTTTGAAGACATCCCCCTTAAACAGTGCCCAAGTGAGGGCAAAGAGAATATCAAACTAGAAGTCTTCAAAACCTGTTCCTGCTCTATCTTCATCTGCTGTTCACAGAGCTGCACAGACACATCCTTCTCAAAGCCACATACACATTGAGATGATGTCATTTGACATCTAAAAATTTAGACAAAATAAGCTCTGTGAGTCATGTAGAGTAGCTCTCACATGTGATTTCCAGGTGGAGGTATGTTTAACACCCTCTAGTTTTGATGTTTTAATAACAAGCAGGGGAACTTCAGCCAATTTCTCTCTATATCAAGCACTGGAACAAATTGTGAATGTAAATCATCACCTATCTTAAGCCAAACCTGTTTGTTGTGTGAAGCAAATAGAAAACATCTTTTCCAATTATGTTGCAAAATTGGCCAATAAAGGAATATCTTGTACATTACAGGTGATAATTAAGAACATATTATTAGCTAAATAGCATACTATTTAGTTAAATAAGTATGTGACATAACATTTCAAAGGATCTCAATTATAGCTTGAACATATTATATCTTGAACATATTATATAGACTAATAATAGTTATGAATCATTAAAAGACAATTCATATGTACCAGATATTGTTAAGGATTTATCTAGTAGAAATATATCAGAAAACTGATTTATGGTCAGTTTTATTTTGCATTTTTTGAAATATCTAGTGAAAAATCTTCAACACAAATAAATGCTTGCTATGGTCGAAGGAACTGTCATGGGTAATTCATGAGCATCTGGAAATAGCACAAGTAGAAATAATGTAGGCAGGAGCGAGCATAAACAGAATGTTCTTCCCCAGGCAGGCTAATATACAGGCTAGAAAAAAAAATAATAAATTTCTAAATTCCTGCTCCTTCATATGTTGTCTGGATGCACTGTGAAGAGTAAAGAATAGAAAAGGACAGAACTGAAAAACTATGATTTGTGCATCCAAGGCATCAGAGTACTGAAACAGTCAAAATAGAATGGTTTTATGTGCAAGAAAATGGTGAGAGGGATAAGAAGGCATTTATAATGCTTCTCTGGACATGTTGTAGAAGTGCTGATCTCTCTCAGCAATCTCCTGTGGGATCTGCACCCTTGCAGGACTTTGAGGGGCTGCCTCACGCAAGAGCTTTTAACAGCCAGGAGTTTCAAAAGCACAAAACCCAGAACCTTTAGCTTACTTTGAAAGTAATATTCTGCCTATGCAGAGCCCAGAGTTTGTGCCTATGTGATCTCATGTCTGAGGGGCTCAAGAGAAGCAATAGGAAAGAAAGAGAGAAGGTATTTCAGAGTGTCCATGAAAAAGTGAAGCAGAACATCAGAAAAGGCATATCAGAAAATTCCTCAAGTGGCACAGTCTGTTAAACTGCTGAATGTCTTTTATAGGAAATAGTGTAAATTTTAGATCTTTACACATTCCTGAGCAGAGAAGGTGGCATCTTCTAGGAGAATAATCTGTTCTTCCATCCCTTTCAGCTCCAGTTTCAGTGAGCACTGTTTGGTTTTAGGATAGAAGGCACATGTATGGAAGGTTCCTTCTGCGCCCCACTGCACACTAAGTCACTAACCTTCCCCAGGAAACCTAGAAGGGACTGGTGCACACAAGTTCTCTGAAAAGGTTACTCTTTGGGCATGAACAAATCTTCCTCTCAGGCAGGAGACAAGATCATTCTGAACTTTGAGTTTCAGTGCCTGTGTGATAAACCAAAGTCAGTAAATAATTTGCTAGACTTTGCCCCAGAGGAAACTAACGCTTGAACATTACTTTAAGTCTCCTCTGTGAACACAACCTCAGGCTTCCAGAAGCTGTGCAGATGGCAGGGCATGAATTTTAATAATCTATAAATCCCAGAATTCAAGGTTACACCACAAAAAGCTGTTGCTGTCTCTATCATGCCCTCTTGACTAAGTTTGAGCATCTGTAACTTTTCTTTCCGCATACATAGAGTATTCGTGCCAAGAACTGTGACTATTGCTCATGTCACTTAAAATACCATATATCCTTCCCAGTGATCCTGGTTCTACTGTCTTTTGTACCTGCCTTTTCCATTGTCTGGGTGAGCTTTACTTATTTCTCAGGATCAAATAGCAAAGGTAAGTGTTATTTGTTAAACCCCTACCTTCAGAGAGCCCACGAGGAAATCTGTTTTCAGAACCTGTGTGGAATAGTTAAAGAAAGGACAGAGAGAGTTACATCAAAACCAGTCCATTGTCCTGAGCATATGCCATATCAAACATTCCTACACCTTTGTAGCCTCTCCAGATAGCTGAACTGCACACAGTGCCCTAAAACTCCTGATCTAGAGCAAAATTCCACAGAGTATTGCATTCCTTCCCACATTACTGTGAGCTGCTTGAAACAAATCTGATGTCCAGGAAAAAATTAGCTACTTTACATATATAATCCCCGCTAATTTCAACTCCCTTCAGGGTTAGTCTTCCTGTGCCTTTCACAGTACTTGGAGTTAGCAAAGTTGGTAGAAGGCCCTTCCAAGGAGGGGCATGCTGTGACTCTCCTGCTTCTTCTCCACATTGGAGTGGTTTGGGTGGTACAACCTTGACTTTGCATGTAAAGCATGACCTGGAATGTTAGAGGTGGGGAATGAGAAGAAGACGCCCCTTCGTATTCCACCTTTTTGGGGAGCTCTGGAGATGCCATGGTCAGAGCATGAAGTGAGCAGATGGCACTTACCGTGAGATGCTGAGGTAACAAATCACAAAGTCGCCTTCAGCTGCAGCTCTTTATACGTTACCTCCTGCCCACACAGCACTCCAGCGCTCTATTTTTGGTCAATAATAATTTACTCTTTAGTTGTAAACGTGTTGTAGCTCTGATCTCTCTGCTAATTACTCAGAGACAGGATTGGTTTAAGGCTGTATGAAGTCAGCTGCACTGACCTCTCCTTTTCACACTGATATGTGCCAGGATGGAGGAACCCAAAGACAGCTCTGATAAGGCCAAATAAGGCAACACTTGGGTCTGTACTGCAAGGGTTTGTCTTAAGTCAGCAGGATGGGGTTTTTCTAATTGTGCACAATTACTTCTTGAAGAATGTAATATCAATGGATGCCCTCCTATCCTCCCTGTTTGTCTACACATGCTAGATAAGAAGAAATTTTTATTGAGGTGAATTTTTTATACCATTGTGTGGAGTGCTGACAAGCCTGAAGTCAGTCTCAGTCTTTGGACAGAGTGAGACAACTGCCAGGTAATGGACCACAAGAGAGACTTTCATTCCTGGCCTGTGGGTTTGCAAGGCATCCTCGAGGTCTCAGCCTGCAGGAAGGTGCCTGTGCCACTCCACTGTCCTGCAGAGGCTGTCATGGAGCAGGCTGGATGTCAAACCAGAATGAATGTAAGTTGCTGTGTAAAGGAAGGTGGAAGGAGAGCGTCTGCTCCTTTAAGATTTGCTGTTTAAGGACTGGTTTTGTCACTGCAAGGGACTGGAAGAAAGGGAGGAATAATTGAGAACATACTGGGACACAAACCTGCCTGACAAATGGTAAGGGAGGAGGTGGTGTGCACCAAACCTGGTCAGCCAGACTGCTTGGTGAAGGCATTTGAAAGTGTAAAAAGTAACAGTCTTGAGGGTCTCTCACATCTTTGGAAAATACTCTTATCACAAGATAATTTTGTACAGGAGATGCGGTGACAAAGTAGATTTGTCATCGTTACTGCATTTTTCTTTATTTTGAGGCAGAAGAAACTTTCAACAAAAAATTATTTAAACTTCAGAGGTCGTGAAATCTAACCACCTTTTTGTGGAATGACCCAGCTCCTTCTGTGGGAAGGGATGGATTGTCAGGTGCATTGTCATTGCTTCACATTGGCTCGGTGTGGGGAACATCCTTGGTGCATTTACACAGTTCTCCTTGGCTGTTTGTTTTGGATTATCTTCAGGGTGCCCATGATTTAGTTACTCGAGGAAGCAAAGGCATCTGTACTGGATTCTTCAATAGAAAATGGATTCCTGCAGTGTTGAAAGGAATCCTATTTAGCCCTTTCCTCTTGTTTTTTTGAGTCCTTTCTAGAATGTTTTTCAATGCTTTTATTTATTTTTTTTAAATCAGAATAATTGACATCTTTTCCAGTCTGAAGTGTGAGCACAGACGCTCTCAACAATGACACCATTCAGATGTGGAGATAATATTATAGTTGTATTTTTATTCTGTCAATTTCTGTGTATCAAACATTTAAATTAGCTTTTAAATTTAGTTGCAACAGCAGAATTGCAGGCACTTCTACATTTTAACAGCCTCAAGATCTGGTTTGGGTCCCCCACATCTGTATTAGACTATGTTCTTCATTATTTAGTATGTGCACTTATATTTTAATTTTAATTATCTGCATCTTTAGCCTAAGCTTAACTATAATGGAACAATCTGGTTTTTCATATTTGACTCACCTAATTATTTTGTAGTTAAAGGGATTTTACATTTTCTTCTGGGTAAAAACCAGTAAAACAGTATATAGTGAGGAACTAATCCTTTACAATGGCACATCCCCTGCATATTCAGAATCATTTTGACATCTGTCAATTCAGAAAATTGTCCTTTTGAGGGATTGTGTGGTTTGCAGAGCATAAGCAGGGTTTTCCAGCATTTCTCAGCATCTCTAGTGGCCCAGGGTCACAGCCATTCAGGTCCTGCAGAAACTCTAATCTGGAGATCCTGAGAGGATGTGGGAAGGGAACTCGTGCTTTGGGGTACCCTCCTTACACAGGATGTTATGGAGAAATGGACAGATTCAGGAGAAATCTGAGGAGGAACATTTTCTAGGTAAGACAGACCCATATTTGCTTCTTCTCTTTGGTTTCTAGAGCATAAATGTCTTTTAAGGTGGTTCCCAAGTTCCTGGATGAGTGGACATCAGTGTTGCTCCCAAAGGAGAGTGACCCTCTTTGTAACCATCCAACTGGTCCTTATCTTGTAAGAACAAGTCCAAAGACAGGGAAAGGCTGTAGGTATGTCCTTGAGTATCCTCTTTTGGGAGCATCTCAGTAAGGCAATGAGAAGCTAAAAAGCTCAGGGGTCTCAATATCTGCCTTGCTT